>NC_041381.1:129560221-129644342 GCF_002162155.2 Triticum dicoccoides | reverse complement strand
GATGTAGTCTCTGTGCGTGCGGGATTAGCTTCTATGGGTGATGATGCATTAGCAGAGAACTTTCCCAATCCCAGCAAAGAGGGGAGGCTGCGCTTCATTTCGTTTCTTCCGAGGGGCGTAGGATTCCCAATCCACCCCTTCCTCAGGGGTCTATTGGAATTCTATGGGATCCAGCTGCACAATCTCATGCCAGGTTCTATTCTGCACATCTCTGGTTTTGTCGCTCTCTGCGAATTGTTTTTAGCCTGTGAGGCTCATTTCGAACTATGGAGAAAGTTCTTTTGCCTCGCCCCCCCTGCCATCAAGGGGGAGGGTCTATATTCGAAGTGGGTGGCGCCGAAGTATGGCGCATAGCCGGATCAAGCTACCCTGTTGGGACTCTGATACGTCTCCGTCGTATCTATAATTTTTGATTGTTCCATGCCAATATTCTTCAACTTTCATACACTTTTGGCAACTTTTTATATTATTTTTGGGACTAACATATTGATCCAGTGCCCAGTGCCAGTTCCTGTGTGTTGCATGTTTTATGTTTCGCAGAAAACCAATATCAAACGGAATCCAAACGGGATAAAAACGGACGGAGAATTATTTTGGAATATTTGTGATTTTTGGGAGGTGGAATCAACGCGAAACAGTGTCCGAGGTGGCCACGAGACAGCCCCCCTGGGGCGTGCCCTGGGCTCTCGTGGGCCAAGGCGGTTGATGCCCTTCTTTTGCCGCAAGAAAGCTAATTTTACGAGAAAAATCTGGGCGAAAGATTCACCCCAATCGGAGTTAAGGATCTCCAGATATAAAGGAAACGGTGAAGGGGAAGAATCTGGCAACATAGAGAACGCAGAAACAGAGAGATAGATCCAATCTCGGAGGGGCTCTTGCCCCTCCCAAGCCATGGGAGCCAAGGACCAAAGGGGAAACCCTTCTCCCATCTAGGGAGGAGGTCAAGGAAGAAGAAGAAGAAGGGGGCCTCTCTCCCCCTTGCTTCCGGTGGCGCCGGAGCGCTGCCGTGGGCCATCATCATCACCGCGATCTTCACCAACACCACCGTCATCTTCACCAACATCTCCATCACCTCCCCCCTTCTATATTCAGCGGTCCACTCTCCCGCATCCCGCTGTACCCTCTACTTGAACATGGTGCTTTATGCTTCATATTATTTCCCAATGATGTGTTGCCATCCTATGATGTTTGAGTAGATCCATTTTGTCCTATGGGTTAATTGATGATCGTGATTGGTTTGAGTTGCATGTTTTATTATTGGTGCTGTCCTATTGTGCCCTCCGTGTCGCGCAAGCGTGAGGGATTCCCGCTGTAGGGTTTGCAATATGTTTATAATTTGCTTATGGTGGGTTGCGTGAGTGACTGAAACACAAACCCGAGTAAGTAGGTTGTTTGCGTATGGGATAAAAGGGGACATGATACTTTAATGCTATGGTTGGGTTTTACCTTAATGAATCTTTAGTAGTTGCGGATGCTTCCTAGAGTTCCAATCATAAGTGCATAGAATTCCAAGTAAGGATGATATGTTAGCTTATGTGTCTCCCTCAAATAGAATTACAACAGTGATTACCGGTCTAGTTATCGATTGCCTTGGACAAATAACTTTCTTGTAACAAAAAGCTCTCTACTAATATTTACTTTATTGCAACTTTATCTAAACAACACCTAGTTTATATTTACATGCTCTTTATTGTCTTGCAAACCTAGCCTTTCACACCTACAAAGTATTTCTAGTTTCATTCTTGTTCTAGGTAAAGTGAACATCAAGCATGCGTAGAGTTGTATCGGTGGTCGATAGAACCTGAGGGAATATTTATTCTACCTTTAGCTCCTCATTGGGTTCGACACTCTTACTTATCGAAAACTATTGCGATCCCCTACACTTGTGGGTTATCAGACTCCGTAAAGGGTGTCCGAAGAATGGTCTTCGAAATGGTTTTACATCGAGGATGTTCCCCTTCTGGACCCAGTTCGGCGCGGACTTCCCGAATTTTCCAGCGCTCCCCTGAAGAAGCTACTCAACTAGCGCCCCAAGTCCCTCAAGCAGGAGGACAATGCGGAGGTAATGATACTAGTTAGCAAGGTCAGACTACTTGCCCATTCCGGACCCTCCATTGTTGAAGTCATAGCCATCGCTATAAAAAGATGCATCTAACCTCTCCAATCCATAATGGCCCCTTTATGGTGCTATAACGGGGAGCACGACGCGTCTTGTTATAGGCGAGAGGGTTCGGATAACCAAGCCGCTTTGGCTGCCATGCTGGCCGACCTTTATAAAGGGAAAGAAGAAGATTTCGCCCGTTTAAATTGTCGGGAAGGTTTTTCCATGTACAACCCCATTGAATGGGCAAGTTGATCATTTATCAGCACTTATTTTTCCTTATTGTTGGGATGCACTAATCAGACTACTCTGTTTGCTTTAAAGAAGACATGGAGGAAGGTAGTCGAAAACATCTATTGCCCTCCCCCTCAACTAGAGGACCATTGAGGGAGTCCTGGATTAGGGGGTGTCCGGATAGCCGGACTACCATCATCAGCCGAACTATCACCGGCCAGACTATCATCATCGACCGGACTCCAAGACTATGAAGATACAAGATTGAAGACTTCGTCCCGTGTCCGGATGGGACTTTCCTTGGCGTGGAAGGCAAGCTTGGCGATACGGATACATAGATCTCCTACCATTGTAACCGACTCTATGTAACCCTAGCCCTCTCCGGTGTCTATATAAACCGGATGGCTCTAGTCCGTAGGACACAACAACAACAACAACAACCATTACAATCATACCATAGGCTAGCTTCTAGGGTTTAGCCTCCTTGATCTCGTGGTAGATCCACTCTTGTAAACATCCACAATATCAATATCAATCAAGCAGGACGTAGGGTTTTACCTCCATCAAGAGGGCCCGAACCTGGGTAAAACATCTTGTCCCTTGTCTCCTGTTACCATCCGCCTAGACGCACAGTTCGGGACCCCCTACCCGAGATCCGCCGGTTTTGACACCGACATTGGTGCTTTCATTGAGAGTTCCTTTGTGTCATCACCGATAGGCTTGATGGCCTCTTCAATTGACAACAACGCAGTCCTGGGTGAGACTTTTCTCCCCGGACAGATCTTCGTATTCGGCGGCTTCGCACTGCGGGCCAACTCACTTGGCCATCTGGAGCAGATCGAAAGCTACGCCCCTGGCCGTCAGGTCAGGTTTGGAAGCCTAAACTTCACGGCCGATATCCGCGGGGACTTGATCTTCGATGGATCTGAGCCACAGCCGAGCGTGCCGCGCTGTCATGATGGGCACGACCTAACTCTGCCGCCGGACAGCACCTTGGAGGCCGCACATGAATCCGCTCCGACCCATAGTCCGGAGCCGATCGCTCAGATTGAGGATGGATGGCTGGACACCGCCTCGGGAGCTGCAACTTCTACGGCGATGGAGCCGAACACTTACCTTGTCCCGCATAAAGCTCATGACTCCGAGGCGCCGGACTCTCTGCCGGACTCCGAACCTCCTGCGCCCCTGCCGGTCGAATCCGACTGGGCGCCGATCATGGAATTCACCGCTGCGGACATCTTTCAGCACTCACCCTTCGGCGATATCTTAAATTCGCTGAAGCATCTCTCGCTATCCGGAGAGCCCTGGCCGAACTACGGCCAGGATGGTTGGGATGCGGACGACGAAGAAATTCAGGGCCCACCCACCACCCACTTCGTAGCCACCGTCGACGATCTAACCGACGTACTCGACTACGACTCCGAAGACATCGACGGTATGGACGACGATGCCGGAGACTATTAAGAACCAGTGCCTACAGGACACTGGAAGACCACCTCGTCATACGACATATATATGGTGGACACCCCAAAAGATGGGGACGGCGAAGAAGCTACGGTGGCCGATTCCTTAAAGAAACAGCCCAAGCGCCGGCATCAGCGGCGCCGCTCTAAATCCTGCCACAGCAAGAATAGAGATTCCGGCACAGGAGATAATAACACCCCAGAAAGTGCCGAAGACAACCCCCTCCAGCACGATCCATCGCAGGAGGAGGCAGAAGCAAGCCCTCACGAGAGGGCGGCAGACGAAGAGGTCGAGGACGATAATTACTTACGTCCCTCCGGAGACGAGGCAAGCCTCGACGACGACGAATTTGTCGTGCCTGAGGATCCCGTCGAACAAGAGCGTTTCAGACACAGGCTAATGGCCACGGCAAACAGCCTAAAGAAAAAGCAGCAACAGCTTCAAGCTGATCAAGACCTACTGGCCGACAGATGGACCGAGGTCCTCGCGGCCGAAGAGTATGAACTCGAACGCCCCTCCAAAATTTACCCAAAACGCAAGTTGCTCCCCCGACTAGAGGAGGAAGCGTACAAACCTGCATCACCAGCGCACAATACGGCAGACCGACCACCTCGTGGCCGCGACAGAGAGGCATGAAAGCCATCCACCAAAACCGTACCCCGGCATCGCTCAAAAAGCATGAAGCCACGGGGGAACGCGCCGGACTTGCGGGATATATTGGAGGACAAGGCAAGACAATCCAGATCTATCTATGGATCACGTGGGCGCCCCAAGACCCACGACGAATACCGTCGCGCCGGATACAACTACTCCGGCCGGGCCGAACACAGCAGACAACGCTCTCTCGAGCTACGTCGCGATATTGCTCAATACAGAGGCGCCGCACACCCACTATGCTTCACTAACGAAGTAATGGATCATCAAATCCCTGAAGGGTTTAAACCCGTTAATATCGAATCCTACGATGGCACAACAGACCCCGCGGTTTGGGTTGAGGATTATCTCCTCCACATACATATGGCCCGCGGCGACGATCTTCACGCCATCAAATATCTCCCGCTCAAGCTTAAAGGACCAGCTCGGCATTGGATTAACAGCCTGCCCGCAGAGTCAATTGGATGTTGGGAAGACCTGGAAACCGCATTCCTCGACAACTTCCAGGGCACGTATGTGCGACCACCGGACGCAGATGACCTAAGCCACATAATCCAGCAGCCAGACGAATCGGCCAGGCAATTCTGGACACGGTTCTTAACAAAGAAAAATCAAATCGTCGACTGTCCGGATGCAGAGGCCCTCGCTGCCTTCAAACATAACATCCGCGACGAGTGGCTGGCCCGGCACTTAGGACAGGAAAAGCCGAAATCCATGGCAGCCCTCACATCACTCATGACCCGCTTCTGTGCGGGAGAGGATAGCTGGCTAGCTCGCAGCAACAACCTCAGCAAAAACGCTGGCAGTCCGGATACCAAGAACCGCAATGGCAGGTCGCGTCAAAACAAAAATAAACGCCGCATTAATGGCGACAGCAATGAGGATACAACAGTCAACGCCGGATTCCAAGGCTCCAAGCCCGGTCAACGGAAGAAGCCATTCAAAAGAACCACTCCGGGCCCGTCCAATTTGGACCGAATACTCGACCGCTCCTATCAAATACATAGAACCCCCGAAAAGCCAGCTAACCACACCAACAGAGATTGTTGGGTATTCAAGCAGGCAGGCAAATTAATCGCCGAATACAATGACAAGGGGCTACACAGCGATGACGAGGAAGAGACCCAGCCACCGAACAACAGAGGACAAAAGGGATTCCCCCCTCAAGTTCGGACGGTAAACATGATATACGCAACGCATATACCCAAGAGGGAGCGGAAGCGTGCACTAAGGGACGTATACGCGATGGAGCCAGTCGCCCCAAAATTCAACCCATGGTCCTCTTGCCCGATCACTTTCGATTGAAGAGACCATCCAACTAGTATCCGCCATGGCGGATTCGCCGCATTGGTTCTAGACCCAATCGTCGATGGATTTCAACTCACGAGAGTCCTGATGGACGGCGGCAGTAGCCTGAACCTGCTTTATCAGGATACAGTGCGCAAGATGGGCATAGACCCTTCAAGGACTAAACCTACAAAGACAACCTTCAAAGGCGTCCTACCAGGTGTCGAGGCCAGTTGTACAGGCTCAGTCACACTGGAAGTGGTCTTCGGATCCCCAGATAATTTCCGAAGCGAGGAGTTAATCTTCGACATAGTCCCGTTCCGCAGTGGCTATCACGCTCTGCTCGGACGAACCGCGTTCACAAAATTCAACGCGGTGTCGCATTATGCATACCTTAAGCTCAAGATGCCAGGCCCTCGTGGAGTCATCACGGTCAATGGAAACACGGAACGCTCCCTCCGCACGGAGGAACATACAGCGGCTCTCGCGGCAGAAGTACAGAGTAGCCTTTTAAGGCAAGTTCCGAGTCCGGCCGTTAAACGACCGGACACGGCCAAACGCGCCCGGAGCAACATCAACCAAGACCACCTGGCACGTTCCGAGCATGCGTAGCAATGCGGCCTCAACCCCAGCCCTCGCACAATTGTAAGACAAACTCTCCGCGTACATAATTATGCCCTGGAGATACCATGGGCATAGGGGCAGAGGCACAACCACAACAGACACAGAGTGCGGTTCGACCACACCAGGGGCTCCCAAGTGTGGCTCTTTTTATCTTTTATTTCTCTCTTTTTTATACAGAACTCTGTCCGGCGGCGAACCTGCCGAACTCATGATGCAACAGCCAGGGAGGGACAAAGGCCGTGACGAACACTCAGGTGGTCTCCATTACGAGCATTAAATTTGTTAAATACACCATTCCGCGGCCTACCTGTCACAGCCCCAGATCAGCCCTTGTTTGTTTTTGCTTTAGCATCCATGCAACATGTTTAAATTTTATGAAATTTGAAATGGGGATGACCAAGCCCTAGCACCAAAGCATTGCAAATAGGTTCAACTTCAAAATATTTTCAAAGAACCCAAATTGATTTGCAAAAATGTTCATGATTACTGGAAAAGGGTGAAAACCATATCCAGAGATGATGGATATTTTTCCAAGACATTTTTGGATTTTTGAATAAACCATATTGTATTTGACTTTGGGCATTTAAATACTATAAATAATTTAAATGTTCAAATAAATGTTGGAAATTGTTAAGGGTCACTGAAATAATTCAGAAAGCACCCATACTTGTTTCCAGGATTTTATAAAATGATTTGATATTTTAAATCAAATCAAAAACAAATTGCAGAAAATAGAAAATATAAAACAGAACAGCATTATAAAAAAAGAGAGCAGAACCACCTGGACTTACCTGTGAAGCCCACCTGGTGGCCCAACAGGACCGGCCCAGCGCGGCCCAGCCCACCCTTCTCCTGTCGTCTTCCTCCCCTCGCACCGAAGCTGCTCGGTGGCGAGCGCTGGCGATGCCCCGGCCACCTCCTGCTTCCCCGGTCTCCCTAGCGACGCCACGACGACGCCTCGTGTCCCCTCGCTCCTCTTCCTCCCTCGTTGCTCCCTCTCTCTTCCCCGAACACTCTCCCCCTCCTCTGTTCTCCTCACCGAACGCGCCCGCCGCCGCCGACGAGAACCACCGCGGCCATGGCCCCTCCCTCGTCCCCTTGAGCAGCCCAGGAGCTCCGTCACGACATCCTCGACCTCCCCACCAAGCCAAGCACCGCCGGACACCCTGTGACGATGCCTCCGAGCTCGTCACCGCCACATCTGCCGCCGGACTTCGCCCGTCGGTCTGCATCGCCCAGTCCCTCCCCGAGCTCAACGACGGCGCCGTTCGAATCCCTGTGAGCCCCGCCGTCATCTCCCCCTCTCCCCATGGTCGATTTCTTGCTGCAACGCCGATGACCGCGAGTCCCGTATGCCGCCGCCGCACGAGGTCGTCGCCGACGAGGCTCCGGTGACCAAATGGTCACGTGCGTGCCTCCGTTGGGTTCGTGAGCTCTCGTAGATCATGTAGGTGCAAACCGCTGGTCCTCCCGCGCGCCGTGTCGTCGATTCCGTCGACATCCGAGCTCCGGCCGCCGCCCAGCTCGCCGCTGCCGCCGCTATGGACCACCTCGCGCCCTCTCACTGCCACCGCTGGATGCGCACGAGCCCCAGCTCTTCGTAGGACCCAACCGCGTCGCAAACTGCCGCCTGTAGCGCGAGCCCGAGCAACTCCGGCGAGCCTCCGCCGCAAGATGTGGTCGCCGGTGCTTAATCCGGCGACGCTGACGTGGCACCACCATTAGCGCTAATGACGCACTAACTAACCCCCCCTAAAGCCACTGCCATGTGGGCCCTTGGACCTGTTTAGGTTAATTTTATTTTCTGTTTAGATTAGTTCATAAGCAGTGGGACCCACCCATCAGCATTGACTCTGCTGACGTGGCCGTTGACCTGGCCCCACCTGTCAACGACACTAGTCAGCACTGTGTCACTGACCAGTGGACCCCACTGGTCAGTTTGACCCGGATCAGCCCCTGTTGACTCTGCTGAGGTCAGCATGACGTCATGCTGATGCAATATTCCTTTTCTGGAATTTAGTTTATTTTATAATATTCAGGAAATTCCAGAAAATTGTAAAAACTTCTAAAAATTATAGAAATTCAACCGTAACTCCAAATTAAATAAATTATATATGAAAAATTATCAGAAAAATTCAAGGAATCCATCTGTACCATTTTCATGCATGTTAGAACAACTTATAGCTGCTGTTTAGCACAAATCAATTAAAGGGCATTTAAATAATCACATATGGAGTTTGAATTTGAATCTTGTATTCAAACCAACTTCATTTAATCTGTTGCTAGTTGCATTAGCCCAAAACACATTCATATTGCCATGTCATAGCATGCATCATATTGTGCATTGCATTGATTGTGTTCTTTTTGTTTGCCGGTATTTGTCCCCTCTCGATAGACGTGATACCGATGATGTGATCGTTGACACTGATGAAGACTCAATGTTATATTCAGAAGTGCCAGGCAAGCAAAACCCCCTTGTTCATTCCGATAAAATCCCACTCTCTCGCTCCTGCTCTCTATTACTGCATTAGGACAACAACGATTCAACTGTTACTTGCTGCGGTAGCTGAACCCCTTTATCCTTTGCATGACCTGTCATTCCACAGTAAATAGATGAAACCCACTAGCATGAGTAGGAGTTGTTTGAGCCCTGTTGTGCCTACTCATTCATGTTTGTTTGTCATGCCTGCTATTGCTTAGAGTTGAGTCAGGTCTGATTCATCGGGGATGTATCAGAGGCATGTGAACATGTCCTACTGTGTGTGAGCTACGTGTGTGAACACGATTTGGTAAAGGTAGCGGTGAGAGGCCATGTAGGAGTACATGGTGGGTTGTCTCATTGCAGCCGTCCTCAGGAACTAAGTTCTGTGTTTGTGATCCATGATTCAGCTATTACCATACATTGGGCCCTGAAATATGACCCCGCTCGACTTCTTACTCACCCTAGTCCTTTGTCCAGGAGTTGCAAGTAGTTTCTGGTGTTTGTAGCTTACTGGAGGCCGTGGACAGCGCTGACCGTAGGGGTGGGCTGTGATGCGGTAGGTACGTGGCACGGTGTACCGGATGCCCGTTTGGTATCTCGGGAACCCTGTTCACATCGTTTGGGGCTGTGAGCGAAACTCCGGCCGGATCTCCTCATGGATGGAACCCGAATAGGCGATAAACCTGGACTAGAGACTTGAGTGTTTAGGTAGGTCGTGGTCTACACCCACGTCGGCTTTCGCTTGAAGTCTGCCGAGCACATGTCGTGTGCAGACGCTAAGTGGTGGAAACATGTATGAAGAAGTACACCCCTGCAGGGTTAACATCATCTATTCGAATAGCCGTGTCCGCGGAAAAGGACTTCTGGGTTGCTTATATCAGTTCATAGACAAGTGAAAGTGGATACTCTAAAATACGCAAGATAAGCGTGAGTGCTATGGATGGCGTTCTCGTAGGGAGACGGGAGCGGATCCATAGTGGTGTATTGATATGGTGAATATGTGGACTCGTGTGCGCCAGCTCAAAAGAGTTACATTGCAATCGTAGTTTAGGATAGCCACCGAGTCAAAGCTGGCTTGCTGCAGTTAAACCCCACCATCCCCTTTGTTGATAATGATGCATATGTAGTTAGTTCTGATGTAAGTCTTGCTGGGTACATTTGTACTCACGTTTGCCTATTTTATGTTTTTGCAGAGAGACTTCGGTCTCACTAGTAGTTCCGCGTGGACTTCGACGTTTAGCTTGTTACCTCAGCTACGATCTTGTGCCCTCGGCAGGATCTGGTAGATAGTCAGGCTTCTCAGCCTTTTTCAGTTATAGATGTCTGTACCCAGACATGATAGCTTCCGCTTGTGCTTTGACTTGTATGCTCTGATTGTTGGGTCATGAGACCCATGTTTGTAATATCTCGCTCCTCGGAGCCTATTGAATAAATTACTTGAGTCGTAGAGTCATGTTGTGATGCCATGTTGTATTTGCACATATCGAGCATATTGTGTGTATGCTATTGAAATGCTTGGTATGTGTGGGATCTGACCATCTAGTTGTTTATCTTTAGTAGCCTCTCTTACCGGGAAATGTCTCCTAGTGTTTCCACCGAGCCATGGTAGCTTGCTACTGCTCCGGAACACTTAGGCTGGCCGGCATGTGTCCTTCTTCGTTCCTGTGTGTGTCCCTTCGGGGAAATGTCACGCGATGAATATCGGAGTCCTGTTAGCCCGCTACAGCCCGGTTCACCGGAGTCCTGCTAGCCCAGTGCTACAGCCTGGATTCACTCGCTGATGACCGACACGTTCGATGCTGGGTCATGGATGCCTGTCCCTGTAAGTCTGTGCCACTTTGGGTTTACGACTAGCCATGTCAGCCCGGGCTCCTTATCATATGGATGCTAGCGACACTGTCATATACGTGTGCCAAAAGGCGCAAACGGTCCCGGGCAAAGGTAAGGCGACACCCGTGGGAATACCGAGCGTGAGGCCGCAAAGTGATATGAGGTGTTACATGCTAGATCGATGTGGCATTGAGTCGGGGTCCTGACAGCGTTGGTATCAGAGCTTGACTGCCTGCAGGATTATCAAGCCAAACTGGTCGAAGTTGAGTCTAGAAATTCTTTAGTTATATAAGGGAATTGATTGTGGGATGGAACGTAAGGCTCTTTTTACTCCTTATACCTCATGGCCTTCTGATCTGAGTCATCATCTTCTCTTCTACGGGGATTAAGAACTAGGCTATCTCTTCTTTCTATCAGGATCACGTGTTACTAATCCGTAGACTTATAGAATTGTTGGAATTAAGCCTCGTTTCAGCTCCTATTACTTCCGTATGTTAATTGTTGATCTTGAAACCTTGATATTGTGTTTCTGGGTGGTTATGCCACCATTTTTGTGAATGTCTCAAGCCTTTTTTGAGCATTTACAGCTGTTACGCTGTCCGAGTCATCTCAGGTCTCTAAACAGTCTGATGCACTTGCAAATTCCTTCCTCTCGTTTCAATGTTCCTTTGGGCCAGATTAACCACACTAATTAGTGAGTTGAGGTACTCTGTTACCTTGACATATATGTTGGAGATATTATCATGACCCTAGGTGTCTTAGGGGATCATCTAGTAATTTAGCCATGATTTGTGTTCCCAGTGTGATGATTCTGGCCACCATTCTCGAAAGCATCCTGTGATGCTACTTAGTAATAGGTATTCTGTCCCTGGGTTCTTGAACCCGAGATTCACTCTACCTACTTCATGTTGATAGTAATTGCTAGTGCCTTCAGGATATTAGTAACCTTTGCGATAGTCCTTGAAGTCCGTGGTATCTTCTTCTTCCAAATACCATGAACTACTTATGGCAGAAGTTCCTCGTTGAACTGAAATATCACAACAGGATTATTCTTGAGGAGTTCTCCATTCATAAATCGTGACTCTGCCAGTTCTACCTTTCTGCATGGGTTATCCGGAAGAAATATGTTGAACTTGGTTCGACATACTAATCTATGCATCCACAACTCAGAAAATTATATGTTCCTTTGAGTTGTTCTCTTTAGTTGCATTCTGACCCTCGTCTATCAATTGATAGTCAAGAGTATGCGTGCGTTCGTTTATCAATGCCTATTACTCTTGTGGTCCGTCAAGCCATTCTATCGCAGAATGACTAGGAGAAACAAACTCCAGTACCTCTTCCATATCCAGGATTGGGTCAAAGAAGTTGTGCTCCACAGATCAAATTGCTAATCCAGCTTTTGTTCTGTTCTACCTTGGAGTATTACCATCTTTATATCGGGATTGTTATAGGAATTGCACACCATCCTATGAACTCTTGGTACAGTGATACCTCTTGCCATCATTAGTCATTCCTCGGTCTTCGTGTTGATGCAATCGGAATACCGACAAATGAATTGTGATGTGTGAAATCAATACGCCTAGCAACCTCGTTGCTGGGTAGTTAAAGGACAATAATTTCATTCTTAGTGTGTTGGTTATTGAATCATCATTCTAAGATTGATCGTGCTACCTAGTCCATTCTCCTGGTTCACTCCTCGATCGATGAGTTAGGATTATTTCAAATCCTTGCTCTATTGATCATATCGTCTTGCCCTGAAAAGCAAGATTGTTCTCGAGCTTAGTAATATACCGGTGGTTCGTGATTTTCTGAATATCTTCTCAGAAGTATTACCAGGTTGTCACCTGACCGCTATGTTGAGTTCGTGATCAAGTTGGTTTATTCCTGTAAACCACCCCTTCTCCAAGAATCCGTGTTGGATACCCTGAGCTAGTTGGATAAGCTAAACAACAACTTGGAGAGTTGGAAGATAAAAGCTTGTCCGACTTAGTTCATGTTAAGGGATATCTTTTTGTGTGTGTGTGTGTGTGTGTTGAAGAAAGATGATATCTTCATCAATTGGTCCTCGTGAACAATTGTTGGATCTATTATCTTACCCAAACCTTTGATTGAGTATGGGCTATCATCCAATCAGACCAGAACCAACGATATTCGTAATGTTGTCTTACTCGTGGTTGATCCCTCGAGCATACACCATTATATCTTTTGAGTCTGACCAATGCTATCACTTGTTCACTTAACTATGGAATTCCTTTTAAAAGGAAACCCAGATGAATTGTTGTTGTGCCCATTGACAACATCCTTGTCTTCTCCATAATTTTGCTGAACATTAAGCTAGTGTTGGAAACTTTTGAAAGCATTTGTTCATGCTAGCTCATGAAGCATATGTTCGGATGTAAGAAGTGACTTCCTCTAGTTCGTGTGCATTTGATGCAGGGTGCCTCCGTGAACTCGAGAAAGTCAATGTTGCTTCGTCTGGAATCATCGCAAGTCAGTCATGCACATGTGCGAAGAATTCTGTGGTTTGAAGACTTGCAACCTTCAATCTATATGTATCCCTAGCACACCAAGCCACTGATTGATTTGTTCAAGGAGAAGAAGTTCCTTCTTAAGAGTATACCTTATGCAAGGATTTTGATATCCTTGTTGATGGTTCCCCACCTGAACTCGGTAGTGTTTTATTATAAGACTACCACGTGGTCATGCTTGTCTGGGACAACGTGTTCACATGTTTGTAGCAGAACCAGCACATGTTTTGGAGCTTACTATCGTAGCTCATTTCCCGAGAATCTCGCAACGTCATCTCGTCGATTTGTGTTGCAAACTTTCATTTTCCTTCCTAGACTCGATGAGTCTGGAATATCCTGACACCAACCAGATCTTAATCTCAGGCATATATGATGGTTTGGAACATTTCCCAAGAACTATAATATTGGTCCCTCGGAAACCGGTAAGGTGGATGTCGTGGCCAACACACCCCGCCAGGAGACCTATTATTGTAGTATCTTGATTGGAGAAGTTGGCCACCTCCCCATAGGGATTTCGTAGGATTTACTCCCTAGTTGCCCCTATGGATTTTTGAGATCCCGAAGTCCGACCTTTACTTGATGTCCTAGATGTCAAACCATATCTATGAATGGATTATGCTATCACATCATGGAGAACATTAGAAGCGGAGTGCTAAATGTCTCTCGGTCGATCATCCAGATTTTATTTCCTTGGCCCCGCCAAGGGTGAAATCTAAGAAGGTGTTATCTTCCTTTGCATCGGCATCTTCCACCGGTATTCATCATGGTAGTAAGTTGTGTTGCCAGAATCCTTGACACGGATATTGGTAAAACCTTGATGGTTATGGAAATGCTCAAGTTCTTGAGAGCATGCACAAGCGTTAGGTGTTACCATCGGCACTAACTAGGTTTGCTCCCAACTTCCTCGGTTATGCTATAACTTCTCAAACAGTGGATTCACTCTCTATTGTTGGGTTCTTCCCCAGTTACCAGAATCATTCCCAGTATTTGCATTTTGTTCCCAGCTTGCACCGCCAATGTGCCATTCTACCATGGGTCTCTTCCATTTCCGGTGATAAGCAAATTCATCCATTACGTTGTCTTCAACAAGGTAATCCACATCAGCCAAGTCCGAGTATACCATTCCCCCGAACCCCTCCAAACGATTGCTCGAGAATTGCCTTAGGCTGGTTTAAAGAGTCTCAATGATCTCTGAATCAAAGGTAATTTTTTTTGCCACTTAAGGGGATATTTCTACGAGTCACCTTCCCTAAGGTGCCTCGTTGTGGTTTCATGGCAACTCAACTCCTCGCTACGTTGACAATCGATTACCACCTTCTTAAGCGTGAAATTGTTGTCTACCTAGTGAACCTTCGTCATCCGTTTCTTTCCACCCCTCTTGATGTGTATCTCGTGTCTCAACCTGAGAGATGGTCCTATGTCTCATTCCGTGAGTTGTTCGATCTTCGAGAAGATCGACCCTTCTAGAGTCTCCTTCTTCCCTCCATGTCATGTTGACAGGATTTCTCAGAGCAAGACTTCAAGACAATGATGGTGATCGAATCAACGTTCCTATGAAGTGCAACCTGGATCGTGAAGATTGTGCTAGTTTGCGCTCCCCCTTCACCTTACCCTACGCTTGAATCTCGGGACGAGATTTTTGTTTAGTGGGGGTGAGCTGTCACAGCCCCAGATCAGCCCTTGTTTGTTTTTGCTTTAGCATCCATGCAACATGTTTAAATTTTTTGAAATTTGAAATGGGGATGACCAAGCCCTAGCACCAAAGCATTGCAAATAGGTTCAACTTCAAAATATTTTCAAAGAACCCAAATTGGTTTGCAAAAATGTTCATGATTACTGGAAAAGGGTGAAAACCATATCCAGAGATGATGGATATTTTTCCAAGACATTTTTGGATTTTTGAATAAACCATATTGTATTTGACTTTGGGCATTTAAATACTATAAATAATTTAAATGTTCAAATAAATGTTGGAAATTGTTAAGGGTCACTGAAATAATTCAGAAAGCACCCATAATTGTTTCCAGGATTTTATAAAATGATTTGATATTTTAAATCAAATCAAAAACAAATTGCAGAAAATATAAAATATAAAACAGAACAGAATTATAAAAAAAAGAGCAGAACCACCTGGACTTACCTGTGAAGCCCACCTGGTAGCCCAACAGGACCGGCCCAGCGCGGCCCAGCCCACCCTTCTCCTGTCGTCTTCCTCCCCTCGCACCGAAGCTGCTCGGTGGCGAGCGCTGGCGATGCCCCAGCCACCTCCTGCTTCCCCGATCTCCCTAGCGACGCCACGACGACGCCTCGTGTCCCCTCGCTCCTCTTCCTCCCTTGCTGCTCCCTCTCTCTTCCCCGAACACTCTCCCCCTCCTCTGTTCTCCTCACCGAACGCGCCCGCCGCCGCCGACGAGAACCACCGCGGCCATGGCCCCTCCCTCGTCCCCTTGAGCAGCCCAGGAGCTCCGTCACGACATCCTCGACCTCCCCACCAAGCCAAGCACCGCCGGACACCCTGTGACGATGCCTCCGAGCTCGTTACCGCCGCATCTGCCGCCGGACTTCGCCCGTCGGTCTGCATCGCCCAGTCCCTCCCCGAGCTCAACGACGGCGCCGTTCGAATCCCTGTGAGCCCTGCCGTCATCTCCCCCTCTCCCCATGGTCGATTTCTTGCTGCAACGCCGATGACCGCGAGTCCCGTATGCCGCCGCCGCACGAGGTCGTCGCCGACGAGGCTCTGGTGACCAAATGGTCACGTGCGTGCCTCCGTTGTTTTCGTGAGCTCTCATAGATCATGTAGGTGCAAACCGCTAGTCCTCCTGCGCGCCGTGTCGTCGATTCCGTCGACACCCGAGCTCCGGCCGCCGCCCAGCTCGCCGCTGCCGCCGCTATGGACCACCTCGCGCCCTCTCACTGCCACCGCTGGATGCGCATGAGCCCCAGCTCTTCGTAGGACCCAACCGCGTCGCAAACTGCCGCCTGTAGCGCGAGCCCGAGCAACTCCGGCGAGCCTCCGCCGCGAGATGTGGTCGCCGGTGCTTAATCCGGCGACGCTGACGTGGCACCACCATTAGCGCTAATGACGCACTAACTAACCCCCCCTAAAGCCACTGCCATGTGGGCCCTTGGACCTGTTTAGGTTAATTTTATTTTCTGTTTAGATTAGTTCATAAGCAGTGGGACCCACCCGTCAGCATTGACTCTGCTGACGTGGCCGTTGACCTGGCCCCACCTGTCAACGACACTAGTCAGCACTATGTCACTGACCAGTGGACCCCACTGGTCAGTTTGACCCGGATCAGCCCCTGTTGACTCTGCTGAGGTCAGCATGACGTCATGCCGACGCAATATTCCTTTTCTAGAATTTAGTTTATTTTATAATATTCAGGAAATTCCAGAAAATTGTAAAAACTTCTAAAAATCATAGAAATTCAACCGTAATTCCAAATTAAATAAATTATATATGAAAAATTATCAGAAAAATTCAAGGAATCCATCTGTACCATTTTCATGCATGTTAGAACAACTTATAGCTGCTGTTTAGCACAAATCAATTAAAGGGCATTTAAATAATCACATATGGAGTTTGAATTTGAATCTTGTATTCAAACCAACTTCATTTAATCTGTTGCTAGTTGCATTAGCCCAAAACACATTCATATTGCCATGTCATAGCATGCATCATATTGTGCATTGCATTGATTGTGTTCTTTTTGTTTGCCGGTATTTGTCCCCTCTCGATAGACGTGATACCGATGATGTGATCGTTGACACTGATGAAGACTCAATGTTATCTTCAGAAGTGCCAGGCAAGCAAAACCCCCTTGTTCATTCCGATAAAATCCCACTCTCTCGCTCCTGCTCTCTATTACTGCATTAGGACAACAACGATTCAACTATTACTTGCTGCGGTAGCTGAACCCCTTTATCCTTTGCATGACCTGTCATTCCACAGTAAATAGATGAAACCCACTAGCATGAGTAGGAGTTGTTTGAGCCCGGTTGTGCCTACTCATTCATGTTTGTTTGTCATGCCTGCTATTGCTTAGAGTTGAGTCAGGTCTGATTCATCGGGGATGTATCAGAGGCGTGTGAACATGTCCTACTGTGTGTGAGCTAAGTGTGTGAACATGATTTGGTAAAGGTAGCGGTGAGAGGCCATGTAGGAGTACATGGTGGGTTGTCTCATTGCAGCCGTCCTCAGGAACTGAGTTCTGTGTTTGTGATCCATGATTCAGCTACTACCATACATTGGGCCCTGAAATATGACCCCGCTCGACTTCTTACTCACCCTAGTCCTTTGTCCAGGAGTTGCAAGTAGTTTCTGGTGTTTGTAGCTTACTGGAGGCCGTGGACAGCGCTGACCGTAGGGGTGGGCTGTGATGCGGTAGGTACATGGCACGGTGTACCGGATGCCCGTTTGGTATCTCGGGAACCCTGTTCACATCGTTTGGGGCTGTGAGCGAAACTCCGGCCGGATCTCCTCATGGATGGAACCCGAATAGGCGATAAACCTGGACTAGAGACTTGAGTGTTTAGGTAGGTCGTGGTCTACACCCACGTCGGCTTTCGCTTGAAGTCTGCCGAGCACATGTCGTGTGCAGACGCTAAGTGGTGGAAACATGTATGAAGAAGTACACCCCTGCAGGGTTAACATCATCTATTCGAATAGCCGTGTCCGCGGAAAAGGACTTCTGGGTTGCTTATATCAGTTCATAGACAAGTGAAAGTGGATACTCTAAAATACGCAAGATAAGCGTGAGTGCTATGGATGGCGTTCTCGTAGGGAGCCGGGAGCGGATCCATAGTGGTGTATTGATATGGTGAATATGTGGACTCGTGTGCGCCACCTCAAAAGAGTTACATTGTAGTCGTAGTTCAGGATAGCCACCGAGTCAAAGCTGGCTTGCTGCAGTTAAACCCCACCATCCCCTTTGTTGATAATGATGCATATGTAATTAGTTCTGATGTAAGTCTTGCTGGGTACATTTGTACTCACGTTTGCTCATTTTATATTTTTGCAGAGAGATTTCGGTCTCGCTAGTAGTACCGCGTGGACTTCGACGTTTAGCTTGTTACCTCAGCTACGATCTTGTGCCCCGGCAGGATCTGGTAGATAGTCAGGCTTCTCAGCCTTTTTCAGTTATAGATGTCTGTACCCAGACATGATAGCTTCCGCTTGTGCTTTGACTTGTATGCTCTGATTGTTGGGTCATGAGACCCATGTTTGTAATATCTCGCTCCTCGGAGCCTATTGAATAAATTACTTGAGTCGTAGAGTCATGTTGTGATGCCATGTTGTATTTGCACATATCGAGCATATTGTGTGTATGCTATTGAAATGCTTGGTATGTGTGGGATCTGACCATCTAGTTGTTTATCTTTAGTAGCCTCTCTTACCGGGAAATGTCTCCTAGTGTTTCCACCGAGCCATGGTAGCTTGCTACTGCTCCGGAACACTTAGGCTGGCCGGCATGTGTCCTTCTTCGTTCCTGTGTCTGTCCCTTCGGGGAAATGTCATGCTTTGAGTACCGGAGTCCTGTTAGCCCGCTACAGCCCGGTTTACCGGAGTCCTGCTAGCCCAGTGCTACAGCCCGGACCCACTTGCTGATGACCGACACGTTCGAAGCTGGGTCATGGATGCCTGTCCCTGTAAGTCTGTGCCACTTTGGGTTTACGACTAGTCATGTCAGCCCGGGCTCCTTATCATATGGATGCTAGCGACACTATCATATACGTGAGCCAAAAGGCGCAAACGGTCCCGGGCAAAGGTAAGGCGACACCCGTGGGGATACCGTGCGTGAGGCCGCAAAGTGATATGAGGTGTTACCGGCTAGATCGATGTGACATCGAGTCGGGGTCCTGACAGTGTTGGTATAGAGGCCATGTAGGAGTACATGGTGGGTTGTCTCATTGAAGCCGTCCTCAGGAACTGAGTTCTGTGTTTGTGATCCATGATTCAGCTACTACCATACATTGGGCCCTGAAATATGACCCCGCTCGACTTCTTATTCACCCTAGTCCTCTGTCCAGGAGTTGCAAGTAGTTTCTGGTGTTTGTAGCTTACTGGAGGCCGTGGACAGCGCTGACCGTAGGGGTGGGCTGTGATGCGGTAGGTACGTGGCACGGTGTACCGGATGCCCGTTTGGTATCTCGGGAACCCTGTTCACATCGTTTGGGGCTGTGAGCGAAACTCCGGCCGGATCTCCTCATGGATGGAACCCGAATAGGCGATAAACCTGGACTAGAGACTTGAGTGTTTAGGTAGGTCGTGGTCTACACCCACGTCGGCTTTCGCTTGAAGTCTACCGAGCACATGTCGTGTGCAGACGCTAAGTGGTGGAAACATGTATGAAGAAGTACACCCCTGCAGGGTTAACATCATCTATTCGAATAGCCGTGTCCGCGGAAAAGGACTTCTGGATTGCTTATATCAGTTCATAGACAAGTGAAAGTGGATACTTTAAAATGCGCAAGATAAGCGTGAGTGCTATGGATGGCGTTCTCGTAGGGAGACGGGAGCGGATCCATAGTGGTGTATTGATATGGTGAATATGTGGACTCGTGTGCGCCACCTCAAAGAGTCGCTTGCAGTCGTAGTTTAGGATAGCCACCGAGTCAAAGCTGGCTTGCTGCAGTTAAACCCCACCATCCCCTTGTTGAAAATGATGCATATGTAGTTAGTTCTGATGTAAGTCTTGCTGGGTACATTTGTACTCACGTTTGCCTATTTTATGTTTTTGCAGAGAGACTTCAGTCTCACTAGTAGTTCCACGTGGACTTCGACGTTTAGCTTGTTACCTCAGCTACGATCTTGTGCCCCGGCAGGATCTGGTAGATAGTCAGGCTTCTCAGCCTTTTTCAGTTATAGATGTCTGTACCCAGACATGATAGCTTCCGCTTGTGCTTTGACTTGTATGCTCTGATTGTTGGGTCATGAGACCCATGTTTGTAATATCTCGCTCCTCGGAGCCTATTGAATAAATTACTTGAGTCGTAGAGTCATGTTGTGATGCCATGTTGTACTTGCACATATCGAGCATATTGTGTGTATGCTATTGAAATGCTTGGTATGTGTGGGATCTGACCATCTAGTTGTTTATCTTTAGTAGCCTCTCTTACCGGGAAATGTCTCCTAGTGTTTCCACCGAGCCATGGTAGCTTGCTACTGCTCCGGAACACTTAGGCTGGCCGGCATGTGTCCTTCTTCGTTCCTGTGTCTGTCCCTTCGGGGAAATGTCACGCGATGAATATCGGAGTCCTGTTAGCCCGCTACAGCCCGGTTCACCGGAGTCCTGCTAGCCCAGTGCTACAGCCTGGATTCACTCGCTGATGACCGACACGTTCGATGCTGGGTCATGGATGCCTGTCCCTGTAAGTCTGTGCCACTTTGGGTTTACGACTAGCCATGTCAGCCCGGGCTCCTTATCATATGGATGCTAGCGACACTGTCATAAACGTGTGCCAAAAGGCGCAAACGGTCCCGGGCAAAGGTAAGGCGACACCCGTGGGAATACCGAGCGTGAGGCCGCAAAGTGATATGAGGTGTTACATGCTAGATCGATGTGGCATTGAGTCGGGGTCCTGACACTACCCCTGGAGGGAGACGCCTTTAATTCGTCCAAACCCTTGCTTTCCGCACTATTTGTATCATTCCGCACTCATAGCAGATCTTCTCGAATAAAATGCAGCACTTTTTGCCCATAATTGCATTACCTTATATATATATGTTCATTTACGACATGTTGCATCCGTACATTTTGGTACGGCCAAATACACCAGGGGCTTATGTTCCCCGCATTATGGTGTGATAAAGTCCGAACACTTTCACAAGTGCGGCACCCCGAACTTATAGCATTATATGAATCGGCTCCAAATCATGTCTTGGGTCAATAGTTGGGTTTGCCCGGCTCCCATGTTGGGCACCTTACGTTCCGTTCTATCGGCTAAGGTAGCACTGGGAGAACCACTGCGATTGCGCCCCGGTTGAGCCGGGTTAACGCCTCAGTGGAGAAAGCTAAAACTGACTGTCATGATAAGGCGAGAGACTGGTCGCTGTTTCAGAGGTCCTTTCGGGTCCTTAAAGACCTACGCCGCTTCGAGCGAAGTTCCGAATAATGTCCGACGAAGGCGTGGATAGCGCCCCTAATTCGGTCTTCCGAATACTAGGGGCTTCGCCAAAATTTAAAATTATAGAATTCTATGGCTAAGTGAGAGTGTTCAAGCACTATAAGTCTGGTTGCCTTGTTCGTTGTGTTGAGCGCCTCCCTAGATGGACCCAAAAATGGGAACAAGAGTGCTCAAGTTTATCCCGAACACCCCAGCACTCGTGGCATGGGGGCTGAAGCCGACGACTTGCCATCTCTCAGATTTAATAAACGGCCGCACAGAAGGTAATATTTTAAATTAACAAGCGTTGCTTAGCGCATATGAACAAAGTTTTCAGCGCACAGGATAACACATTGCGAATTTACTCAATAATTACATCCCTGGGGCACTCATCCGCAATCTTGCGGGCACCCTTCAGGACAGTCCTATAGTACATTTCGGGCGTACGATATTCCTTGCCCGTTGGTGGCGCGTCAGTGATTAGCTTCTCCGCATCCAGCTTGCCCCAATGCACCTTTGCGCGGGCAAGGGCCCGACGAGCACCTTCAATACAGGTGGAGTGCTTGATAGCCTCCACCCAGGGGCACGCATCCACCAACCGTCGCACGAGACCGAAGTAGCTCCGAGGCATGGCCTCTCCAGGCCACAGCCGGACTATGAGGCCCTTCATGGCCTGCTCGGCCACCTTGTGGAGCTCGACCAGCTGCTTCAGCTGGTCGCTAGGGGGCACCGGATGGCCGGCCTCAGCATACTGAGACCAGAAGACCTTCTCCGTTGAGCTCCCCTCCTCGGCTCGGTAGAATGCGGCGGCATCAGACACGCTGCGAGGCATATCTGCAAACACCCCTGGAGAGCTCCGAATTCGGTTAAGTAACACGTAATTTACATTCACATGCTTGCTTTGCATGAAAAATGCTTTACCCGCCGCTATCTTCCTCACCAACTCAATCTCCTGAAGGGACTTATGGGCATCGGCCTTGGCAGTCTTGGCACTTTCGAGAGCCGAGGCAAGCTCGGACTCTCGAGTCTTTGAGTCACGCTCCAAACTCTCATGCTTTTCCATGAGAGCCTGGAGCTCTTGCCGAACCACCGCCACCTGCGCCTCCTGCTTTTCTCGCTCTGCCCGTTCTGCGGCCGCATTGCGTTCGGCCGCGGACACGGCCTCCTTCAGGGTCGCCACCTCGCTCGTGGCCCCTGCAGTACCCATGTTATCGTTGTTATTTTTTGTTGCAACCTAAATCCTTTTCTGTAAGGTACAAGTTCAAAGTGGTGTTACTCACCTTCTTTGTCCTGGAGCTGCTCCTTGGCGCGGCCGAGCTCTTGCTCGGACCGCTCGAGCTCCTGCTTCAAAGCACCGACCTCCGCAGTCAGTGCGGCAGAGGTCAGCAGCGCAGCCTGCAACCCATATTGACATAATTTTTTAGCAACCCTGCGTATATCTTTTTTTTAGATCCTCAGTCCGGCTTTTCTTTCCGAACACCGAACCGAGCATCAGGGGCTACTGTCTATGCGGTATTACATTGCATATTTTTAACTTCTTACCTCAAAGCCTGATAGAAGGCTATTGCAGGCTTCGGTCAGCCCGCTCTTGGCAAGCTGTACCTTTTGAACCACCGCACTCATAATAGTGCGGTGTTCTTCCTCGATGGAAGCGCTCTGGAGCACCTCCAACAAATTGTCCGGCGCCTCCGGTTGGACGGAAGCCGCCGGCATCACGGTCTTGCCCTTCGTGTGAAGGGGCCACCGGCCTGACTCCGGAACCACTGCGGGTTCTGATATGGAGTCCGGCGCAATGTCCGGGAGGACGCCTTGTGGCGCCTCCGGAGCCTCCCCCTGATGGGTCCCTTCTTGGGATCCCACCTCGACGTCCTTGGTGTCGCGAGGGGTGGAGGCGGTCGGGATGGAGTCTACATCCGACGGAGCCAACGACCCGCTCGATGAAGCGGGGAGATCATCATTGGCCGGACTACATGCAGCATGCGGCATCAGAATGACACTATGTGACACAGAAAAAGAAGTTATAAATCACTCAGGAATCCGGATACTTACGATCTCGCTGGAGGTCTGGCCCTTGAAGGCCATTCTTCCTCGCCAACGTTGATGTTGGCGGAGCTGTCCGGGGGAATAGTCCTTCCCCTCTTGGACCCTTCGGCCTCCCCTGTTGGGGAAGCCTTCCTCTTCCTCTCTCCCTCCTCTGGGAGAGAGTCCTCTTTCTCCTCCTCGTTTTCGGGGGAGGAGTCCGCCCCGGAGTCGTCGGACACCTGAAAACAGGAACTCTTTCGAGCACCCGTGGCCTCCTTCTTGGCCTTCTTCTCCGGCACCACGTGCGGTGCCAGAACCAGCAGCCTCGCTAGACGGGCGTCTACTGGGTTTTCTGGCATAGGAGCCGGGCAGATAATCTGCTCCGCCTTCCTCATCCAGTCCTGTCAAAGGAAAAGGGGAAATTAAAACCCGCATAGAGTCAAACTATGAAAAGCAAGTGTCCCGTAAAGGGGTAGAATCACTTACCTCGTCGGCTTGGTGCTGCGAGAGAAATCCGCGATCTTTAGTCGCGGATGCGGGGGCTTCGGCGCCCTTAAACAGCACCCTCCAAGCGCCTTCGTACGTCGTGTCGAAGAGCCCGCTCAGCACCTGGTGCTATTCCGGATTGAACTCCCATAGATTGAATGCCCGCTCTTGGCATGGGAGAATCCGGCGGACGAGCATGACTTGGACCACGTTAACCAGCCTGAGCTTCTTCACCAGCTTCTGGATACAGGCTTGGAGTCCCGTCACCTCCTCCGAACTACCCCACAGCAAGCCCTTCTCTTTCCAGGAGGTGAGCTGCATGGGGATACCAGATCTGAACTCGGGGGCCGTCGCCCACTTAGGGTCGCGCGGCTCGGTGATATAGAACCACCCCGATTGCCACCCCTTGACGGATTCCACGAAGGCCCCTTCGAACCAAAGGACATTGGGCATCTTGCCCAACATGGCGCCTCCGCACTCCGCTTGAGTGCCCTTCACTACCTTCGGCTTGACATTGAAGGTATTGAGCCACAAGCCGAAGTGGGGCTGGATGCAGAGGAAGGCCTCGCACACGACGATAAACGCCGAGATGTTGAGGATGAAGTTCGGCGCCAGATCATGGAAATCCAGTCCGTAGTAGAACATGAGCCCCCGGACAAAGGGGTGAAGTGGAAAACCCAGTCCGCGGAGGAAGTGGGGAAGAAAAACGACCCTCTCATGGGGCCTGGGGGTGGGGATGAGCTGCCCCTCGTCGGGCAGCCGGTGCGCGATGTCGCCGGACAGGTAGCCGGCGCTGCGCAGTCTTTCGTTGTGCTCCTCCGTAACGGAGGAGGTCATCCACTTGCCTCCCGCTCCGGACATAACTGGGGAAGGTTGAGACGAGATGTGCAGGCTTGGGCGCTGGTGCTCGAGTGCGCGGAGATGGATAAGCAAAGGAGGAAGAAGGCGTAGGTGAAAAGGTGAATCCTTATCCCTTATATGGGCGGGCGAAGTCTACGCGTCCCCCACCGGCCTGGTAAAACTCGCTTATCCCCCAAGCGTCACCATCAATGGCGCGGTTGGGTTACCCACGTCCGTATTGATGAGAATCCCGGATTAATGGGGAACACGATCTCTGCTTCGACAAGACGTGCCAAGGAAACCGCTTCGCTAAATGCGCTGAGGTGGTAGAGTAAAAAACGATTCAAGTAATGGCTTGGTAGTGGCGTGACGTCATGCCGCAAAAAACCTCAGCAGATTGAACTTGTGTATATATTATTCTCTCTACGGTGGAATGTGGAATTTATTTTGCAGAGCCAGACACTATCCTGGTGTTCACAATCTTCTATCATTCGGAGGAGGAACCCGCCTTGCAATGCCAAGAAATATACGCGCCGGACTTATCGTCATTGAAGCCTGGTTTAGGGGCTACTGAGGGAGTCCTGGATTAGGGGGTGTCCGGATAGCCGGACTACCATCATCAGCCGAACTATCATCAGCCAGACTATCATCATCGACCGGACTCCAAGACTATGAAGATACAAGATTGAAGACTTCGTCCCGTGTCCGGATGGGACTTTCCTTGGCGTGGAAGGAAAGCTTGGCGATACGGATACGTAGATCTCCTACCATTGTAACCGACTCTGTGTAACCCTAGCCCTCTCCGGTGTCTATATAAACCGAATGGCTCTAGTCCGTAGGACAACAACAACAACAACAACAACAACAACAACAACCACTACAATCATACCATAGGCTAGCTTCTAGGGTTTAGCATCCTTGATCTCGTGGTAGATCCACTCTTGTAAACATCCACAATATCAATATCAATCAAGCAGGACGTAGGGTTTTACCTCCATCAAGAGGGCCCGAACCTGGGTAAAACATCGTGTCCCTTGTCTCCTGTTACCATCCGCCTAGACGCACAGTTCGGGACCCCCTACCCGAGATCCGCTAGTTTTGACACCGACAACCATGCTCGCAGCGAAGACCCCAAATTCCACGAGGATCCAGATATATTTGTAGAATTTTATGGAGTCTATTATCAAGCGAGCTTTGACGGCTCGGAGGTAGCCATTTTGGCTGACTACCCTGACCTCTACTCTTTCGTTAAGGTAAGTGTTTGTAAATCATTCTAAAAGAGAGATACCTCCACTCGCATCTCACCCACCGCACTGAACCGCGTTTTACAGGATTGGCACTCAGCGAGCCATACTCAATCACGGGCGGCCAAGAGGAAGACATCGCCTTCGCGAGGTGAACATGCCAAACGAAAAGAGATCGGGAGCGCCACTGAGCCCCCTCCGTCACCAAAGAGGTACATTCCTCACTTCATGCCTAGGCATAAGGCCGAATTGTCATTTTCCTCCCCCTTCTATCATCTCAGGAGAGGTACATGACGAACCGTACTGTTGGGGATATACCCCGCGGTGTAACCCACCGGATGTATAACCCGACTGGAACATTGTGACTCACTGGCGACCCGCCCAGACCTGGCGGTTTACGACTCATTGGAGACCCGGCGAGCGGCTCAGATGGATGACAAGGCCCAAGGCCCAGAAGGCCGGCTCATGTCATGGTAGGGCCGGCTTAAGAGGAAAGGCGTGAGGAATATTTCCCTTTCAAGGAATCAAGACCCAGACTTGTACCCGACTTGTATTAGAAGATAGACTAGTCCTAATCCTATTGGGACTCAACATGTAACCCGCCTCTCCAACTTATATAAGGAGGGGCAAGGCATCCCAAGAAGGGGGGAGAGAAGAGAATCTCTAAGGCTAGATACAACAAAGGGGAGCCGGCTTATACGAGAACTCCCTGATGAGCATAATGAGACCTAGCCACAAACAAGATGTAGGGCTAGTACCGGATGATATTTCCCGGGGCCCAAAGCTGTCTAAACCCTTGTCTTGTGTGTTGACTCGCCTCGCATCTCTCGATTCCGATCAACCCCGTTCAAGATACTACCTAGTTGCGTTGGCCTCACGACAAGTCCTCACACTAGGAGATATGCCGTGACAAATCAACGAGAACTACCAAAGATCCCAGTTAGCCGAGCCGCATCCAATTCGGCGCCGAACTTGTCAACTAGGACGGGGGCGCATACGAGGGTGGTGCCGACTCATCCACCTCTGAAGATCTGGACGACATATCCGTCACCAATTCCAAAGTGGAGAGTGCAATGAATCATCGACGCTTAAAAGAGATCCTGCGCGCCCCGGCCTTCTCTGAGCAGGAATTTACCGCCCTCAGCATCGTGGACACATATATCCGAGCTGCGCGGGGCAAACTCACTGGAGTTACTCACCTGTTCTCGAAGGATATAATGGTGAAAATTTATGCAAATTTAGTAGATATGTGCCAGTAACCCCCGAGACTTAAAGCAGTTGAGACTAACCGATTTGAGGATCGTTATAACCGCAGGTTCTCAAAGAGAAGAACAACGCACTGTCCCAGGAGCTCGAAACAAGCCGGACACAGCTAAATGCTGCTGTCGCAGAGCTTGAAGAAATGAAGAGCGCTCCAATGACCAGGGGCGAAAAGAAAAAACTGGAGGAGGAAGTGAATAAGAAAGCCGAAGAGATAAGGAGCTTAAAGGCTCAACTCTCGGATGCGCAGAAGGAGAACCAAAAGTTGCAGGGCAGCATATTTGGTATGACTCTTGAACCATCTGGAGGACTGATATAATCCTACAATACAGAATGTTATAACGCGGTTCTTGCAGGTCTGTTAACCGTCCGTCATGAAGAAGTGTCCGAGTTCCAAGGCGACGTTCTAAAAGAACTGTCAAAAGTGCACGAGCGGGCCTGGAAAGCCATGAAGAGTATGGTCAAAGCCCTATGGCCATATGATGCCCCTCCCGAAAGTATGGAGGGGTTGGCGGACCTGTTCAAGGGTGCTCGATGTCATTCCGAGTTATGGAAGACGTCGGCATGCCGGGAAGGTGCGCGAGAGGCATGGGCAATGGTGAAGACACGCTACACCAGACTCGATCTGAATCATATGGCCCGAGTTGGACCAGAAGGACCGGGTGGAAAAGAAATTCCTATAAATTTGGTATATGACCAAGTGATTATAGCGGCGAAATATTCGCAAGAAGACTGTAAGCTAGATAGTCTTATAGATGTTTTATAAAAAGAGTACGCGTTCAATTCTATGTAATAATTTTACTTTATCGTCGAACTTTATCTCCGGCCGAACTTATGAAAATTTGTCATCACAGGCCTTCGGCTTAACCTCCGAACCAAGAAGTTGGAGTGTTTCCGGATACTATGTTGAATAAGAAACATTTAGTATGTCCGGAAACCAGGCAATCTGGTCGTATTGCTCAAACAGACAAAATGTGTTCAGGGAGTTATGTTATATTATTGCAAAGGAAAATAGTTCCGTTAGGGGTTCCTTTCCCTGGGTCGACATGCTGAATCATGCATGCCGAGGCTTGTATCCGAATTACAGGCAACCTATTCCGTATTTATTGCAAACGCAAAATAGTCCATCGTTGTTTGCCGACCAATTATTCCCTTAAGAATGCTAGCTTTCGGCTTCACCCGTCTGAGGTACAGATCCGGATAACCCGGTTGTAACAATTGTAGAAGTACTCCCTTTACACCCTAACCGAACAATCGGGAACGTAGGGTATAAGCACAGGAGCGAGGAAACCAAGCTTGGCGAAAACTTAAATCATATAGGTGCTTATAATGGCAAAAGATGTATAAAACAATCGACATAGACAATGGAAGCTATAAGATTTTAATAATAAGCTTCGTTAGGGAAGCCCCCATGTATAGTGGGATGTATACATTTAAAGATGTGTACCCCTAATAGTGCGGTATATCTGAACATACCCTGGGATATAAAAAGGAAAAAAAAGGAGAGGAGAAAGGAAAAACCTAGTCAAAGTAAAATAGAAAGAGACCGAACTATGCGTTAAATCTTCGGAGCCGCGCAAAGTTCCATGGGTTCGGCTCAAGGCGATTATCCGCTGCATTGCGAAGGCGATAGGCTCCTCTTGTAAGGACTTCATCTATGATGAAGGGGCCCTCCCATTTTGGTTTGAGCTTGTCCTTTTTCTTTTCCAGGAGGCATAGAACAAGTTCTCCGACATTGTATATCTTAGCCCACACTTCTCTGCTACGCATGATTTGTTGTTGATAAAATGCTGAACGAGCCTTTGCAACATCGTGCTCCTCTTCGAGTCCGTCTAGGTCATCCTGCCGATCTAGTTCGGCTTCTCGCTCTTCGTACATGTGCACTAGAGGTGAGTCATGAATAATGTCGCAGGGCAATACGGCTTCTGCACCGTTCACCATAAAGAAGGGTGTGTATCCGGTCGTTCGGTTGGGCGTGGTCCGCAACCCCTAGAGTACGGAATTGAGTTCCTCAACCCAGTGCTTATTTGATACTTGTAAGGAGCGCACCAGTCTGAGCTTAATGCCACCAATGATCAGACCATTGGCCCGTTCAACTTGGCCGTTTGTTTGAGGGTGGTATACGGATGCATAGTCGAGTTAAAGCCCAACTTAGTACACCAGGTTTTCACCTCATTGGTTGTAAAATTGGAGCCATTATCAGTGATGATACTATGCAGGACACCGCAACGGTGTACCACGCCGGATATAAAGTCAATTAGTGGCCTTGCTTCAGCTATTTTTACCGGTTTGGCCTCTATCCATTTAGTGAATTTATCTACCATCACCAGCAAATATTTATTTTTTTGGCTTCCTCCTTTAAGGGGGCCAACCATATCAAGCCCCCAGACTGCGAAGGGCCAGGTAATGGGGATTGTTCTTAAGGCAGTGGGAGGCATATGACTTTTGTTGGCAAAAAGCTGACAACCCACACAACGTTGGACAAGGGCTTGTGCGTCTGCTCATGCCGTAGGCTAGAAAAAACCTGTCCTGGAAGCTTTTCTTGCGAGGGCCCGAGCTGCGGCGTGATGACCGCCCAGACCATCATGTATTTTTGCCAAGAGTTGCCTTCCCTCTTCTTTGGAGGTACACCTTTAGAGGACTCCGGTAGTTCTCTTTTTGTACAGTTCACCCTCGTGCACTTTGTAGGCCTTAGAGCGCCGAACTATGCAACAAGCTTCATTCTGATCATCGGGAAGCTCCTACCTATTTAGGTAGGCCAGCAAGGGTTCGATCCATGGAGCGATAACAACCATGATCTCATGAGCAGTGTCGGTGTCAAAACCGGCAGATATCGGGTAGGGGGTCCCGAACTGTGCGTCTGAGGATCAAAGGTAACATGAGGCAGGGGACACGATGTTTACCCAGGTTCGGGCCCTCTTAATGGAGGCAATACCCTACTTCCTGCTTGATTGACTTTGATGAGTATAGGGGTTAGAAGAGTTGATCTACCTCGAGATCGTAATGGCTAAACCCTAGATGTCTAGCCTGTATGATTGTGATTGCCCTACGGACTAAACCGTCCAGTTTATATAGACACCGGAGGGATCTAGGGTTGTACAGAGTTGGTTTACAGAGAAAGGAAGGTGCATGATCCGAATGCCAAGCTTGCCACCCACGCAAAGGAGAGCCCCATCCGGACACGGGGAAATTTCTTTAATCTCATATCTTCACGGCTCATTAGTCTGGCGCATATCACATAGCCCGGACGCCCGAGGACCCCTTAGTCCAGGACTCCCTTAGTAACCCCTGAACCAGGCTTCAATGACGACGTATCCGGTGCGCAGATTGTCTTTGACATTGCAAGACGGGTTCCTTCTCCGAATACTCCAAAGCAGCTTTCCGCACATAAGAGCGGTATCCAGCCCTGCTTAATACATACAACCCTAAGCTATGAAAGGCAACAATACTTAAAATATGTCATGTCCACGGGCAACTTTTTCGGCGAGGCATTATGTTCTGGCCTTATTATTATTCTGGACTATTTTACAACCCCATTTCGTATTTCGAGGCACGATCATTGACACGTCTTGTCAAAGCAGAGATCGTGTCCCCTTATCACGGGATTCTCATCAATAGGGGTTTTGGGTAATCCAACCGTGCCGTCCACATGTCCCCTTGGGAACAGGCGAGATTTAAGGCTTACGAGGGGGCACTTGATATTTGCTGCCTCTATAAGAATAAAAAAAATCAGCTGTTCACCTCACGCCTTCCTCTTCCTCTGCCTTTCAATCCCCCGAGCTCCAGCACCCAAGTTCTAAACTTTCCCTTCGCCCCAACCTCTCCAACAATGGCCGGATCCGGCTTTTAGGGTAAGTGGATGGGCTCCTCCATAACGGAGAAGAACATCCAGGATCTGCATGAGGCGGGGTACCTGATAGTTGAGATCAAACACAGGCTTCCAGCCCCAGGGCAGGTCATCCCCACCCCAGAGCCCGATGAAAGGGTGGTTTTTATCCCCCACTTCCATCGAGGACTTGGGTTCGCCCTTCACCCCTTTGTCCGAGGTCTCATGTACTACTACGGGCTGGATTTCCATGATATGGCCCAAAATTCCTTCCTCCACATCTCGGCGTTTATCGTCGTATGTGAGGCATTTCTCCGCGTCCCTCCACACTTTGGCTTATGGCTCAAAGTTTTTATGTGAAGCCGAAGGTGGTTGAAGGCCAACATGCCGAGTGCGGCGGCGCCAAGGTGAGCAAGCTCAACCATGTTACCTGGCCCAAAGGGAGATTTGTGAATACTGTCAAGGTGTGGCAGCAGGAGTGGTTCTATATTACCGAACCCCGCGGCACCAAGTGGGCTGCTGCTCCTGCTTTCAGATCTGGACCTCCGCCGCGGCTCGCATCCTGGACCAACAAGGGTCTAGATTGGGGATCTATTGACAAAGTGTTGATGCTGCAGAAGCGTATCAAGAGCATGATAAAAAAGGACATCACCCTTGATGATGTGATTCAGATGATGCTCATCCGCTGAGCTCTCCCTTGCCAACGACGACCTCTCAAAATGTGGGAGTTCAGTCCGGAGGGGCCACAGACCCTGCAACACTTCGTTGGTACAACGCACAAAGGGATCTGGAAGCTACTCTTTAAGAAGTAGAAGACGTGGCCACGGACGTTCGACGACACCGGCCTCGACTGCAACAATCCGGCGTTTCCAATAAGTATCATATTTCCGAACACTACTTAGCTTGTCGATCTTAGGGAGGGGTCCTAAAAATTCCGTCTCCTGAACAGGACTGGATAAAAAAGGCCGAGCGGATCAAGTATCTGGCCCCGCTCCCCGAAAACCTAGCCGGGCCTCTATTAATGAAGATGCTGGTCCCTGCGCCCTACCAGGCGCCGGCAAAGAAGGACAAGAAGAAGAAGACCAAGGAGGCTGAAGGTGGCCTCCATCCTGAAGAAACTTCGGGCGCCGTGTCTAGAGGAGCCGAAGCTCCTTCCTCTCACGAGGAAGACAAAGACGAGGACGAGGACGAGGAGGAGGAAGCAGAGAACCCTCCTCCCAAAGGGAAAAATAGGGCGGCCTCCATAGATCCGGAGGAAGGGGTGTCCAAGAGGGAAGGATATCCCTCTCAGATGACTCGAATTCGGGCACCGAGGCCGTCCCCAAGCACCACCCCCGAACCAAGCCCCTTGTTGAATCGTGAGTACCTTAAGATGCCTTATATACATCTAATCTTTTTATAGATTATAAGAATAATATCAAATTTCATGTTCCAGTCTGGCCCGCGACATTCCTCAAGAATCATCGTCATCGGGGGATCTTTCGCCGGAGAAGATGGAGGGAGAGACGCCTCCGCAAGCTTCCCCGCCTCCTAGGGCGGACGATCCCGAGGTGTCATACCAAAAGATTTCTCCGGGCTCTGGAGAAGTGCAGGAGAGGACCAAGGCGGCACCGGAGACTGCCCAGAACATGGGGGGGGGGGGCAAAACCCCATGGAGACCGGCAACGGGGGTCCTGAATCATCAGACCCTCGGCCGGATACTATTCCGGAGACCCAGACGGTTCCGGAATCGGGTCAGCAACCCCCTCTGCAGGAGGGGGAGGCGACTATTCCGACGGCGACCTCTACTAATGTAGAGGCGCCGAACATGCTGATGGATGCTCTGCAAAGTGCATCTGTCTTAGAGGTTACCTTGATGGGTACGGTGGTTGAAAAGGTTCAGTCTGCTAAGAGCGGACTGAATGAAGCCTTCACGAGCCTACTAATAGGCTTCAAGGTATGCGATGTAATGTCTTTTAGCTGCTTTCCATAAAAAATCTGCCCGTATATAGAAAGTAGCCCCTGAGACTCTGTTTGGCCAATGAAGGAGGGCGAATAGAGGGTCTATAGGTATCCGCAGGAAATAACATACTTATCCCTTTTTGATAAAAATCAAGCTTCACTATTAGCGGCGACCGCTCAGGCCGCCGAAGTTTCCGAACTGAAGCGAAAACTACAGCTGGTCGATGAGGACAATATCCGGATTAACAAGCGACTCGACGAGGCACAAGGTATGTTTTCAAGTGCTCCATATTCGATTGAATTGGTTTGCAAATGCTAAGTCGAAGCTCACGCGCTGCTATATGCATACTTGCAGATGGCGCTGCTGAGGTCAAGACCCTTGGGAGTGACCTTGCCCGCATGAAGGAGTGGGCAAGGGTGAGCGATGCGACCGCTGAGAAAGCGGCTGCCAATTTAAAGGACGAACAAGCCACCCGGTGCTAGTTCGAGCAGCGTGTATCCAAGACTGAGCAAGAGCTCAAGGACGCAACTCGCAAGTGCAAGCTCCTTGAGGAGGAGAATAAAGCAAAGGCGACTGAATTCACCAAGGCCCTTCACGACGCCCAAGAGGCGAGGTCCGAATCCCGAGCGGCTTGCGAGGAGCTCCGACAGGCCGGACAGATAGTGGCTGGTAAGCCATTTCTATGACAATCTTAGTTTGGCGATTAGAGGTATGCCTTACTTAATCGACTATGGAGTTCTCCAGACACCTTTGCGGATCTTCCGAAGAGCGCTGCTGACGTAGCGCAATTCTACCAGGCCCAGGAGGGGCATGCGACGTAGAAGCTGTTCTGGTCGCAATTTGCAACGCAGGAGCGTTTGACGCTACTGAACCACCAGATGGCGCAGTGGGCCAAGTTGCATAGGATGTCCGGATCGGCCATGAAGGAGGTCATACTCCGGCTGTGGCCGGCCGAACCCATTCCGAGCAGCTAGTTTGGCCTAGTGCAACGACTCATCGATGTCGTGCCCCGAATTGATGCCATCAAACGGTCGGTGTGCATAGAAGGTGCACAGAGGGCTTTCGCCCGCTTCAAGGTGCACTGGGCCAAGATGAAGGCCGCCGTTATCGCGGTCGAGGGTCCTCCCGAAGGCAAGAACCACCACACACCGGAGCGTTATTTAGACGATGTCCTAGAGGGTTCTCGCCTGATAGGAGGTCAATGCTCAAAGGATATTATTTTTGAATGAATGTATCCGAACAACCCGTACGTGTTTGTTATATACCCTAAGGCTTTGTAATATATATGTTCCATTATCAGAAAGTTCTTTCCTCCTGTGCGGCTGTTTTTGTATTCCTGAGAGTTTTCCAGTCGTCGGTTTTAGCCCCCACGTAGATGCTATGGGGGTGTTCGGAATGGCACATGAGCACTCTTGACCCAACGTCTTGGTCCGTGATGGAGGTATCAGTGCGACGAACGAGGCAATCGGACTATACAACTTAAACACTCTCACTTAGCCATAGGAGTTTGACCATGGGGCTATAAAATAGCCCCTGGTATGTATGCGGCTATCCAAATGTGGATACATTACGTATATGACTGGGAAAAACAGTCTTTCGTCTAATACGGAAAAAATCGTTAAAGATTTAGTGAGTCGCCGAATGGCTGACCAGCTCTCGCTACATCATGACGGTCAGTTTTCGGATTTCTCTACTGAGGTGCTTGACCGGATGAACCAGAAACACAATCGCAGTAGTTCTCCCTTTACTACCTTAGCCGAACAAACGGAACGTAAAATAGCAAACATAGGAGCCAGGCAACCCAACTATTGACCAAAGACATGATTCGGAGCCGATGCATATAATGCCAAGTTCGGGACGCGGAAGTGTGCTACAAAGCTATTCGAGCTTGTGTTGAGTGGCACATATGTGGCCGTATAAAGCCCCTGGCAATGTGTGTCGGGGTATATGAGTGAGACAACTGGGGAGACGGAATACAATTTTATGAATAAAGTTGATACCGAGAGATTGTCCCTACTAGGATCTGATTTGATACGTCAAAACGTGATCTTGCAGAGGGTACCATAAGCACCAAAGTCATTTTATATGCCAGGGGTCTAATAATAAGGAGAAAAGCTTAATACAGGTCCTTTTAAATAAGGTTTAGTCCAAAGAGTTCTTTCGATATCCTGCCGAACGCCTGCGCCGCTTTCACCTTGTAGAGAGGGGTTCCTTGAAGGGAACGGTCATCTGTTATCCGCACGGAACCGGGCTCGATGAGAGTCCTTGTGAGTCTACAGGATATATAGGTTCGAGTGCACCTGTGGCAGGAGAGAAAAATAGCCGGAAAAAGGTGGAAGGTCATACAAGGTCGAACCGTACTATGGACCTGTTCATATTGTGCCTCCGTTGATGCCCAAGGGATTTTGAGTGCATAGTGATGCATGAGCGATACGAATTCCACGGTTGCATATGGTGATCGACGGAGGCGAAACTGCTAGTCTAACTCTGGAAGTACCAAGCTGTCAGCTTGCGGGAGTGACCAGACTTTTTTTACCAAAGTCTGGTGGCTTGATGGCCGATGAGGTGTGCGGCTTGAGAGGGCCGCTCCGTACCTCGGTTGCGAGGGCCGCAGTGTGCTCCTCGGTATGAAGGGAGTGGTCCATGTTTTCGTTAACCGTTATGATGCTGCGTGGATCGGGCATCTTGAGCTTTAAATAAGCATAGTGCAACACCGCGTTGAATCGATCAAAAGCGGTCCGTCCGAGCAGTGCGTGATAGCCACTTCAGAAGGGTACGATATCGAAGATCAAGTCTTCACTTTGGAAGTTTTCTGGTGAGCCGAAGACAACTTCCAATGTTATTGAGCCCGAGCAATGGGCCTCTATGCCAGGTATCACTCCTTTAAAGGTAGTTTTAGTGGGCTTGATTCTTGACAGATCAATACCCATTTTGCGGACAGTGTCCTCGTAGAAAAGGTTAGGGCTACTGCCACCGTCCATGAGAACTCGTGTGAGATGGAATCCGTCGATGATTGGGTCTATGACCAAAGTTGCGGATCCTCCATGACGGATACTGGTCGGGTGGTCCTCTCGATCGAAGGTGATTGGACAAGCCGACCATGGGTTGAATTTTGGGGCGACGAGCTCTACGGCGTAGATGTCCCTTAATGCGCGCTTGCGCTCCCGTTTGGGGATGTGGGTGTCGGTGTCAAAACCGGCGGATCTCGGGTAGGGGGTCCCGAACTGTGCGTCTAAGGCTAATGGTAATAGGAGGCAGGGGACACGATGTTTTACCCAGGTTCGGGCCCTCTCGATGGAGGTAATTCCCTACTTCCTGCTTGATTGATCTTGATGATATGAGTATTACAAGAGTTGATCTACCATGAGATCGTAGAGGCTAAACTCTAAGAGCTAGCCTATGATTATGATTGTTCTCGTCCTACGGGCTAAACCCTCCAGTTTATATAGACACCGGAGGAGGCTAGGGTTACATAGAGTCGGTTACAAAGAAGGAGATCTAACACCTGAATCGCCAAGCTTGCCTTCCACGCAAAGGAGAGTCCCATCCGGACACGAGATGAAGTCTTGAATCTTGTATCTTCATAGTCCAACAGTTCAGCCAAAGTATATAGTCCGACTGTCCGGATACCCCCTTATCCAGGACTCCCTCAGTAGCTCCCGAACCAGGCTTCAATGACGATGAGTCTGGCGCGCAGATTGTCTTCGGCATTGGAAGGCGGGTTCTTCTCCAAATCCATAGTACCTATTGTAGCGAACAGTGTTCGACTTCCCGTCAATGTTGTGTTCCTCGGCTTCTGTGCCTCAATAATTGCCATCTCGATGTGTCGAGCGAATACGAGGGGTTGTGGCATTTTTACATTTGCCACCCTGACCCTGCAGGCGAACCGTCTATTTGAAGAGACGGGGATCCTCAGATCCAAATCTCACCTTCTTCCCTCAAGCAAGCATTCAACAGAGCGCGCCCGAAAAAAATCATTCTACCATGGCCGATCGCCGCAGCTCCTCTTCTCGCTCCCTTAGCTCTAAGCCAGGTGATTGGGAAAAATGTTCTGTCCGCCACAGCCGTTAAGTAAAGTTGCAGACCCAAGGTTTTCTTCCACCTGCGTACATGGTCCCTGTCCGAGCTGGACTAGCCACCTATAATGGCGGGGCGCAAGCGGAGAGATCTCCTAACCCATCTTAGGGTGAGCGGGTATGCCTCGTCCCATATTTACTAAGAGGCGTCAGGTTTCCAATCCACCCATTCCTCCGCGGGCTCCTGGAGTTCTATGGCCTCCAGTTGCATAACTTTACCCCCGCTTCTGTGCTGCACATCACCGGATACGTTGCCCTCTGCGAGTTATTCCTGGGCTACGAGGCTCACTTCGGGTTATGGAAGAAGTTATTCTGCCTCGTCCATCATAATCAGGGGGATCTATATATCAAGTGGGCGGAGCCAAAATATGGCGCGTTGCCCAGACCGGATACCTGTCCGGCACTCCAAAGAAGGCATCCTAAGACTGGCCCTCGGAGTGGATTTATGTAGATGACGTTCCCCTTCCAGACCCAATCCAGACGGGCCTTCCTAAGTTTAATAACGCTCCGCTGAAGAAACACCAAAGTTGGCGCCCTCGGAGCCCCCAGGAGGAAGATGACAGAGAAGTCCACTTCCTGATGGGCATGATAAAGACACTGGCCCAATCAGGACTGACAATAGTCGAAGTTATATCAATATGCATAATGCGGGGGGTGCATCCACTTCAATATCGGGGGAAGCCCATGTGGCACTTCAACAGGGAAGACGATGCCACCCGCTGCAGTCGTAAAGGTCCAGACTCCGCCACCACTCTAGGGAGAATACTGTCCGATTTATATAAAGGAAAAGAAGAGGAGTTCCTCCGCATTAAACTGCGCGATGGATTTTCCATGTACAACTCCCCAAGCTGGGTAAGCCGTTACTCTTTACTCATCTCTATTCATTCTTGCATCCTTCATCACAATTATTTACCTTGATATTTCTAAACAGGAACCGAGGAAGGCCGTGAAAGATTTCAACAGCCCCTCTCCGTAGCCAGAGGATCCTGGCCGGGCCTTCGACCCTGAACTTGAAGAAGATCCGGATATATCTGTGGAGCTTGTCGACGGGACATTTTATCAGGCAAGCTGTGATGGCACCTTGGTGGCTATTATTGCCGACTATCCCAGACTGCTCCCTGCGTCGCGTGTAAGCAAAGCTGAAGCCCTAACCTCTGAAGAGGATTCCTTCCTTATACCATGCCTTATACACAAATGTTGTATTTTTATAGAGACGGCCATCGGAATGCGGCGCCGAGCCCCTAGGGGCTCCTCAGCAAAGGGCATCCGGGCCAGGCAGGCTCAAGAGGAAGGCGGTTAGGGTCAAAATGCCGTCGCAGAGGTATAATTAAAATCCGCTCTGCGATTATCATTTTTGAAATGTAACGACGTCCATCGTGTCCTGGCAGAAAGAGTAGTCGCAGGACTATATCCGGAGATCCTGCCGGTCACGCCTCCACCAGCCGGATTCCAGAACTGGCCTCAAGAGAGGAGGCTAATGTGGGGCCGACACCGAATTGTCCTCCGACAGAGGATGCGGATAGGCTCTCTGCCACAAATTCTGAAGTAGAGAGCGCCATGAATCACCGGTGCCGACGGGCCGTAGTCCGCAATGGTATCTTTTCTGAAGAGGCATTCAATTCCTTCAATTCGGGAGACGCATACATCCGAGCTGCCCAAGATGGACTCGCCCGAGCGACGGATCAGTATGCGGAGGATATACGGGTAAGAAAATTTGATAAGCATATATAACAGTAGCCCATGAGACTTGAAACAATTAGAACAACTGCTTTAAGGATCATTGTATGCACATGTTCTTGTAGAGAAGAATACCAATTTATCTCAGGAGCTAGAGGAGTGCAAGACCTAGCTGATGGCCGCAGTTGCCAAACTAGAGGAATCCTAGAAGGCCTCATCTTGTAACACTTTTATCAATAGAGAAATTTTAGGGACATATACCAGTTAGTATGTGGCTTGATTTATAAGTCTAACATAAGATTCTGCAGACAATCCCGGAGAGAATCCGGAGGTCGTAAAAGATAGTGAGTCACATCTCCGAAGATAGCGAAATGCTGGCAACCATGTGCTTACGCAGGTTAGGTAGGCGAAAAACAATCTCCAAGATGCCAACATCCGGCTGGGCGTCGAATTTGCAGATGTTCGAGCTCAGCTTGCGGACTCCGTGAAGGAGAACAGGTGGCTTCGTCGCGGCATTTATGGTAAGTGCTTAAACAAACTGCAGTACAGTTCGGCGAGGAGGCGTATTAATAGAATTATGTCTGTAGGTATGCTGACGGGCCGTCCTGAAGAGGAGATGCCCGGGTCTGCAGGCGATTTGCTGCAAGATCTCTCACAACTGCACAGACGAGCTCGGCAGGTGATGCAGGGTGTTGCCCAGGCCTTGTGGCCATCTGCTTCCCTGCCAGGAGGCATGGGGGAGCTCGTGGATATGCTCAAAGGAGCATGGCGGCGCTTCCGGTTATGGAAGGTGTCATCCTGCCGACAAGGTGCAAGGGAAGCCTGGGCCATGGTGAAGACGCGATACGCCAAGGCTGACCCTAACCATATGGCCGAAGTCGGACCGGTGGGGCTAGACGGGAAAGAGATTCCCGTAAGTCTGGTGTATGACCAAGTAGCATTAGCCGCAAAGTACTCCCAACAGGATTGTAGGCTAGACAGCCTGTTGGATGGTATAGAGGAAGAATATAGCCAGTCCAAGTGACTATGTAATTCAATGGACATTTCTAGTCCCTAGCCGGATTGAAAATCATTTGTCATGGCGGACCTTTTCGCTTCAGCCCCAAGACCCGACAGTTCGGGGTGCATTCCAATACCCGCTCAGTTATGTAAAACCGGGGTATGCATGGAAACCAGGCGTAGGGGTCATATGTGTTTGAACAGACAAGTACCCAACTAGTTATGTTATATTACATGGGTAGTAAGAAACATCTTCCAAAGAGAATAGTTCCGTTAGGGGTTCCTTTCCCTGCGTACGCATGCATCGATGTGCATGTTCGAACGATGAACAGAAGCGTAGGATACAAAACATCTGGGGATTTACGTTGTAATAAACGAAAAAAACATCTTTTGTTCACCGACCGGATATTCCCTCAAGAATGCTAGCTTTCGGCTTCACCCAGTGTGAGGTACACATCCGGCTGAACCGACAGTAACAATCACAGAGGTGCTCCCCTTATGCCCTAGACGAATTAACGGGAACGTAGGGCATAAACACAAGAGCAAGGCAACCCAGCATGGCCAAATCTTAAGTCATATCGATGCATATAATGGCGAAGAAAAGGCACATATGGAAAAGTACGCATATGTGGTAGACAGGAAGCCATAAAAGTAATTATATTTAGCTTCCGTATAGGAAGCCCCCAGGTATGGTGAGCACACATAGTGCGGCCGGAGCGATTCAAGCATCCGCACAGTATTTAATACCTTGTGTGAAGAAGGTAAAGAGGGCGAGAAAGGAAAAAAAGGAGAACATAATTGAAAGAGCGGAGGTAAGGAGACAAACACTGAGTTCGGCACTAGGCGTAGAATCTCCAGAGTCTAGCCGCGTTCCATGGGTTTGGCTTGAGTCTGTTATCGGATGCATTGCGCGGACAGTACGCTCCTCCGGTGAGAAATTTATCAATGATGAAGGGACCCTCCCACTTGGGTTTGAGCTTGTCCTTCTTCTTCTCTGGTAGGCGTAGAACGAGTTCGCTAACGTTATAAGTTTTGGCCCGCACTTCTTTGGTTTGATACCTTCAAGCCTGATATTGATAGAATGCGGAACGGGCTTTTGCGACATCGCGCTCCTCCTCCAGGGCATCTAAGTTGTCCTGCCAATCTAGCTCGGCTTCCTTCTCTTCGTACATGCGCACGCGAGGCGAGTCATGGATTATGTCGAAGGGCAGAACTGCTTCTGCACCGTACACCATAAAAAATGGTGTATATCCGGTGGTACGATTCGGCGTGGTCCGCAGCCCCCAGAGTACGGAGTCGAGATGCTCGACCCAGTGCATGTCTGATTCCTTCAAGGATCGCACTAGTCTGGGTTTGATGCCGCTCATGATGAGACCATTTGCACATTCGACTTGACCGTTTGTTTGCGGATGATAGACAGAGGCGTAATCTAACTTAATGCCCATGTTGCCACACTAAGTTTTCACTTCATCGGCTGTGAAGTTTGAGCCGTTGTCAGTGATGATGATGTGGGGTACGCTGTAAGGGTGTACAACCCCTGATATGAAATCTATCACTCGTCCGGATTCGGCCGTTTTAACTGGTTTGGCTTCTATCCATTTGGTGAACCTATCCACCATGACCAATAAGTATTTTTTCTTATGGCTTCCCCCTTTAAGAGGCCCGACCATATCTAGCCCCCAGACCGCGAAGGGCCAAGTTATGGGGATTGTTTGGAGAGTGGTAGGGGGCATATGGCTCTGATTGGCGAAAAGCTGGCAACTGATGCAATGTTGGACAAGGTCCTATGCATCTGCCTGGACTGTCGGCCAATAAAAACCTGTATGGAAGGCTTTGCTGACAAGTGCCCGGGCTGCAGCGTGGTGCCCGCCGAGTCTGGCATGGATTTCAGCCAAGAGCTGCCGCCCTTCCTCTTCGGAGATGCATCTTTGGAGCACTCCAGTGGCACTTTTCTTATAGAGCTCTCACTCATGGACTTTGTAGGCCTTGGAACGCCACATAATACAACGTGCTTCATTTTGTTCCTTAGGGAGCTCTTGCCTATTTAGGTAAGCCAAGAAGGGCTCGGTCCATGGGGCGATAACAGCCATGATTTCGTGGGCCAAAGGTGTTATTTCGGTGGCGGAGCCCCCGATTACGTCAGATGGTTCGGAATCTGGAGTGTTCAGCCGGACTTGTGTTGCCGGTCTCGCCTTCCCATACCACGGATGGCTTGAATAGCCTTTCCAAGAATATATTAGGTGGGACGGGGTCGCGTTTAGCGCCGATGCGGGCGAGGATACTAAAGGAAATATGCCCTAGAGGCAATAACAAAGTTATTATTTATTTCCTCATATCGTGATAAATGTTTATTATTCATGCTAGAATTGTATTACCCGGAAACATAATACATGTGTGAATACATAGACAAACATAGTGTCACTAGTATGCCTCTACTTGACTAGCTCGTAAATCAAAGATGGTTAAGTTTCCTAACCATAGACATGAGTTGTCAATTGATTAACAGGATCACATCATTAGGAGAATGATGTGATTGACTTGACCCATTCCATTAGCTTAACACTTAATCATTTAGTATGTTGCTATTGCTTTCTTCATGACTTATACATGTTCCTATGACTATGAGATTATGTAACTCATGCTTACTGGAGGAACACTTTGTGTGCTACCAAATATCACAACGTAACTGGGTGATTATAAAGGTGCTCTACAGGTGTATCCGAAGGTACTTGTTGAGTTGACGTATTTCGAGATTAGGATTTGTCACTCCGATTGTCGGAGAGGTATCTCTGGGCCCTCTCGGTAATTCACATCACTATAAGCCTTGCAAGCAATGTAGCTAATGAGTTAGTTACAAGATGATGCATTACGTAACGAGTAAAGAGACTTGCCAGTAACGAGATTGAACTAGGTATTGAGATACCAACGATCGAATCTCGGGCAAGTAACATACCGATGACAAAAGGAACAACATATGTTGTTATGCGGTTTGACCGATAAAGATCTTTGTAGAATATGTTGGAGCCAATATGAGCATCCAGGTTCCACTATTGGTTACTGACCGGAAACGTGTCTCAGTCATGTCTACATAGTTCTCGAACCCGTAGGGTCCGCATGCTTAAAGTTTCAATGACAGTTATATTATGAGCTTATGAGTTTTGATGTACCGAAGGTTGTTCAAAGTCCCGGATGTGATCACGGACATGACGAGGAGTCTAGAAATGGTCGAGAAATGAAGATTGATATATTGGAAGCCTATATTTGGATATCGGAAGTGTTCTGGGTGAAATCGGGATTTTACGGGAGTACTGAGGGGTTACTGGAACCCCCCGGGGGCTTAATGGGCCATAGTGGGCCTTAGTGGAGAAGAGGAGAGGCAGCCAGGGCTGGGCCGCGTGCCCCTCCCCCTAGTCCAAATAGGACAAGGAGAGGGGGGCGGCGCCCCCCTTTCCTTCCTCTCTCTCCCTCCTCTTTCCCCCCTTCTCCAAGTCCAACAAGGAAAGGAGGGAGTCCTACTCCCAGTGGGAGTAGGACTCCCCATGGCGCGCCTCCTCCCTCGATGGGCGTCCCCTCCCCCCTTGCTCCTTTATATACGGGGGCAGGGGGCACCTCTAGACACAACAATTGATCTCTTGATCTCTTAGCCGTGTGCGGTGCCCCCCTCCACCTAGTCCTCCTCGATAATATTGTAGCGGTGCTTAGGCGAAGCCCTGTGACGGTATAACATCGAGATTATCACCATGCTGTCATGCTAACGGAATTCTCCCTCGATACTCGACTGGATCGGAGTTCGAGGGACTTCATCGAGCTGAACGTGTGCAAGAACTCAGAGGTGCCGTAGTTTCGGTGCTTGATCGGTTGGGCCGTGAAGACGTACGACTACATCAACCGCGTTGTTCTAACGCTTCCGCTTTCGGTCTACGAGGGTACATGGACGACATTCTCCCCTCCCGTTGCGATGCATCACCATGATCTTGCGTGTGCGTAGGATTTTTTTTTTGAAATTACTACGTTCCCCAATAGTGGCATCTGAGCCTAGGTTTTATGCGTTGATGTTATATGCACGAGTAGAACACAAGTGAGTTGTGGGCGATACAAGTCATACTGCTTACCAGCATGTCATACTTTGGTTCGGCGGTATTGTTGGACGAAGTGGCCTGGACCGACATTACACGTACGCTTACGCGAGACTGGTTCTACCGACGTGCTTTGGACACAGGTGGTTGGCGGGTGTCAGTTTCTCCAACTTTAGTTGAACCGAGTGTGGCTACGCCCGGTCCTTGAGAAGGTTAAAACAACACTAACTTGATGAACTATCGTTGTGGTTTTGATGCGTAGGTAAGAACGGTTCTTGCTCAGCCCATAGCAACCACGTAAAACTTGCAACAACAAAGTAGAGGACGTCTAACTTGTTTTTGTAGGGCATGTTGTGATGTGATATGGTCAATATGTGATGCTATATTTTATTGTATGAGATGATCATGTTTGGTAACCGAGTTATCGGCAACTGGCAGGAGCCATATGGTTGTCGCTTTATTGTATGCAATGCGATCGCCCTGTAATTGCTTTACTTTATCACTAAGCGGTAGCGATAGTCATAGAAGCAATAGGTGGAGAAACAACAACGATGCTACGATGGAGATCAAGGTGTCGCGCCGGTGACGATGGTGATCATGATGGTGTTTCGAAGATGGAGATCACAAGCACAAGATGATGATGGCCATATCATATCACTTATATTGATTGCATGTGATGTTTATCCTTTATGCATCTTATTTTGCTTTGATTGACGGTAGCATTATAAGATGATCTCTCACTAAATTTCAAGATAAAAGTGTTCTCCCTGAGTATGCACCGTTGCCAAAGTTCGTCGTGCCCAGACACCACATGATGATCGGGTGTGATAAGCTTTACGTCCATCTACAACGGGTGCAAGCCAGTTTTGCACATGAAGAATACTCAGGTTAAACTTGACGAGCCTAGCATATGCAGATATGGCCTCGAAACACTGAGACCGAAAGGTCGAGCATGAATCATATAGTAGATATGATCAACATAGTGATGTTCACCATTGAAAACTACTCCATTTCACATGATGATCGGTTATGGTTTAGTTGATTTGGATCACGTGATCACTTAGATGCTTAGAGGGATGTCTATCTAAGTGGGAGTTCTTAAGTAATATGATTAAATTGAACTTAAATTTATCATGAACTTAGTACCTGATAGTATTTTGCTTGTCTATGTTTGTTGTAGATAGATGGTTCGTGCTGTTGTTCCGTTGAATTTTAATGCGTTCCTTGAGAAAGCAAAGTTGAAAGATGATGGTAGCAATTACACAGACTGGGTCCGTAACTTGAGGATTATCCTCATTGCTGCACAGAAGAATTACGTCCTGGAAGCACATCTAGTTGCCAAACTTGCTGCAGGAGCAACAACAGATGTTATGAACGTCTGGCAGAGCAAAGTTGTTGACTACTCGATAGTTCAGTGTGCCATGCTTTACGGCTTAGAACCGGGACCTCAACGACGTTTTGAACGTCATGGGGCATATGAGATGTTCCAGGAGTTGAAGTTAATATTTCAAATAAATGCCCGGATTGAGAGATATGAAGTCTCCAATAAGTTCTACAACTGCAAGATGGAGGAGAATAGTTCTGTCAGTGAGCATATGCTCAGAATGTCTGGGTATAATAATCACTTGACTCAACTGGGAGTTAATCTTCCGGATGATAGCATCATTGACAGAATTCTTCAATCACTGCCACCAAGCTACAAGAGCTTTGTGATGAACTATAGTATGCAAGGGATGGATAAGACAATTTTCGAGCTCTTCGCAATGCTAAAGGCTGCAGAGGTAGAAATCAAGAAGGAGCATCAAGTGTTGATGGTCAATAAGAGCACCAGTTTCAAGAAGAAGGGCAAAGGAAAAAAGAAGGGGAACTTCAAGAAGAACATCAAACAAGTTGCTGCTCAAGAAAAGAAACCCAAGTCTGGACCTAAGCCTGAGATTGAGTGCTTTTACTGCAAGCAGACTGGTCACTGGAAGCGGAACTGCCCCAAATATTTGGCGGATAAGAAGGATGGCAAGGTGAACAAAGGTATTTGTGATATACATGTTCTTGATGTCTACCTTACCAGAGCTCGCAGTAGCACCTGGGTATTTGATACTGGTTCTGTTGCTAATATTTGCAACTCGAAATAGGGACTACGGATTAAGCGGACACTGGCTAAGGACGTGGTGACAATGCGCGTGGGAAATGGTTCCAAAGTCGATGTGATCACCGTCGGCACGCTACCTCTACATCTACCTTCGGGATTAGTTTTAGACCTAAATAATTGTTATTTGGTGCCAGCGTTGAGCATGAACATTATATCTAGATCTTGTTTGATGCGAGACGGTTATTCATTTAAATCTGAGAATAATGGTTGTTCTATTTATATGAGTAATATCTTTTATGGTCATGCACCCTTAAAGAGTGGTCTATTTTTGATGAATCTCGATAGTAGTGATACACATATTCATAATGTTGAAGCCAAAAGATGCAGAGTTGATAATGATAGTTTAACTTATTTGTGGCACTGCCGTTTAGGTCATATTGGTGTAAAGCGCATGAAGAAACTCCATACTAATGGACTTTTGGAATCGCTTGATTATGAATCACTTGGTACTTGAGAACCATGCCTCATGGGCAAGATGACTAAAACGCCGTTCTCCGGAACTATGGAGCGAGCAACTGATTTGTTGGAAATCATACATACTGATGTATGTGGTCCAATGAATGTTGAGGCTCGCGGCGGATATCGTTATTTTCTTACTTTCAGAGATGATTTGAGCAGATATGGGTATATCTACTTGATGAAACATAAGTCTGAAACATTTGAAAAGTTCAAAGAATTTTAGAGTGAAGTTGAGAATCATCATAACAAGTAAATAAAGTTTCTACGATCTGATCGTGGAGGAGAATATTTGAGTTACAAGTTTGGTTTACATTTGAAGCAATGCGGAATAGTTTCGGAACTCACGCCACCCGGAACACCACAACGTAATGGTGTGTCCGAACATCGTAATCGTACTTTACTAGATATGGTGCGCTCTATGATGTCTCTTACCGATTTACCACTATCGTTTTGGGGATATGCCTTAGAGATGGCCGCATTCACGTTAAATAGGGCACCATCAAAATCCGTTGAGACGACGCCTTATGAACTGTGGTTTAGCAAGAAACCAAAGTTGTCATTTCTTAAAGTTTGGGGCTGCGATGCTTATGTGAAAAAGCTTCAACCTGATAAGCTCGAAACCAAATCGGAGAAATGTGTCTTCGTAAGATACCCAAAGGAAACTATTGGGTACACCTTCTATCACAGATCCGAAGGCAAGACATTTGTTGCCAAGAATGGATCCTTTCTAGAGAAGAGTTTCTCTCGAAAGAAGTGAGTGGGAGGAAAGTAGAACTTGATGAGGTAACTGTACCTGCTCCTTTATTGGAAAATAGTTCATCACGGAAACCAGTTCCTGTGACAACTACACCAATAAGTGAGGAAGCTAATGATGTTGATCATGAAACTTCAGATCAAGTTACTACAGAACCTCGTAGGTCAACCAGAATAAGATCCGCACCAGAGTGGTACAGTAATCCTATTCTGGAGGTCATGTTACTTGACCATGGCGAACCTACGAACTATGAGGAAGCGATAATGAGCCCAGATTCCGCAAAATGGCTTGAGGCCATGAAATCTGAGATGGGATCCATGTATGAGAACAAAGTGTGGACTTTGCTTGACTTTCCCAATGATCGACAAGCCATCGAGAATAAATGGATCTTCAAGAAGAAGATTGACGCTGATGGTAATGTTGCTGTCATCAAAGCTCGACTTGTTGCGAAAGGTTTTCGACAAGTTCAAGGGGTTGACTATGATGAGACTTTCTCACCCGCAGTGATGCTTAAGTGTGTGTGAATCATGTTACCAATTGACGCATTTTATGATTATGAAATTTTGCAAATGGATGTAAAAATTGCATTCCTGAATGGATTTCTGGAAGAAGAGTTGTATATGATGCAACCAGAAGGTTTTGTCGATCCAAAGGATGGTAACAAAGTGTGCAAGCTCCAGCGATCCATTTATGGACTGGTGCAAGCCTCTCGGAGTTGGAATAAACGCTTTGATAGTGTGATCAAAGCATATGGTTTTATACAGACTTTTGGAGAAGCCTGTATTTACAAGAAAGTGAGTGGGAGCTCTGTAGCATTTCTAATATTACATGTGGACGACATATTATTGATTGGAAATGATATAGAATTTCTGGATAGCATAAAAGGATACTTGAATAAAAGTTTTTCAATGAAAGACCTCGGCGAAGCTGCTTACATATTGGGCATCAAGATCTAAGAGATAGATCAAGACACTTAATTGGACTTTCACAAAGTACATACCTTGATAAAGTTTTGAAAAAGTTCAAAATGGATCAAACAAAGAAAGGGTTCTTGCCTGTAATACAAGGTGTGAAATTGAGTCAGGCTCAATGCCCGACCACTGCAGAAGATTGAGAGAAAATGAAAGAAGTTCCCTATGCTTTAGCCATATGCTCTATCATGTATGCAATGCCGTGTACCAGACCTGATGTGTTCCTTGCTAGTAGTTTAGCAGGGAGGTACCAAAGTAATCCAGGAGTGGATCACTGGACATCGGTCAAGAACATCCTGAAATACCTGAAAAGGACTAAGGATATGTTTCTCGTTTATGGAGGTGACAAAGAGCTAGTTGTAAATGGTTACGTTAATGCAAGCTTTGACACTGATTCGGACGATTCTAACTCGCAAACCGGATACGTATTTATATTGAACGGTGGAGCTGTCAGTTGGTGTAGTTTTAAACAAAGCGTTGTAGCGGGATCTACATGTGAAGCGGGGTACATAGCTGCTTCGGAAGCAGCAAATGAAGGAGTTTGGATGAAGGAGTTCATATCCGATCTAGGTGTCGTACCTAGTGCATTGGGTCCAATGAAAATCTTTTGTGACAATACTGGTGCAATTGCCTTGGCAAAGGAATCCAGATTTCACAAAAGAACCAAGCACATCAAGAGACATTTCAACTCCATCCGGGACCAAGTCCAGGTGGGAGACATAGAGATTAGCAAGATACATACGGATCTGAATGTTGCAGACCCGTTGACTAAGCCTCTTCCACGAGCAAAACATGATCAGCACCAAGGCTCCATGGGTGTTAGAATCATTATTGTGTAATCTAGATTATTGACTCTAGTGCAAGTGGGAGACTAAAGGAAATATGCCCTAGAGGCAATAACAAAGTTATTATTTATTTCCTCATATCATTATAAATGTTTATTATTCATGCTAGAATTGTATTACCCGGAAACATAATACATGTGTGAATACATAGACAAACTTAGTGTCACTAGCATGCCTCTACTTGACTAGCTCGTAAATCAAAGATGGTTAAGTTTCCTAACCATAGACATGAGTTGTCATTTGATTAATGGGATCACATCATTAAGAGAATGGTGTGATTGACTTGACCCATTCCGTTAGCTTAGCACTTGATCGTTTAGTATGTTGCTATTGCTTTCTTCATGACTTATACATGTTCCTATGACTATGAGATTATGTAACTCCCGCTTAACGGAGGAACACTTTGTGTGCTACCAAACGTCACAACGTAACTGGGTGATTATAAAGATTCTCTATAGGTGTCTTCGAAGGTACTTGTTGAGTTGACGTATTTCGAGATTAGTATTTGTCACTCCGATTGTTGGAGAGGTATCTCTGGGCCTTCTTGGTAATGCACATCACTATAAGCCTTGCAAGCAATGTAGCTAATGAGTTAGTTACGAGATGATGCATTACGTAATGAGTAGAGAGACTTGCCAGTAACGAGATTGAACTAGGTATTGAGATATCGACGATCGAATCTCGGGCAAGTAACATACCGATGACAAAAGGAACAACATATGTTGTTATGCGGTTTGACCGATAAAGATCTTCATAGAATATGTAGGAGCAAACATGAGCATCCATGTTCCGCTATTGGTTATTGACCGGAAATGTGTCTCGGTCATGTCTACATACTTCTCGAACCCGTAGGGTCCGCACGCTTAAAGTTTCAATGACGGTTATATTATCAGTTTATGAGTTTTGATATTACCGAAGATTGTTCGGAGTCCCGGATGTGATCACAGACATTACGAGGAGTCTCGAAATGATCGAGACATGAAGATTGATATATTGGAAGCCTATATTTGGATATCGGAAGTGTTTCGGGTGAAATCGGGATTTTACCGGAGTACTGAGGAGTTACGGGAACCCCCCGAGGGCTTATGGGCCATACTGGGCCTTAGTGGAGAAGAGGAGAGGCGGCCAGGGCTAGGCTACACGCCCCTCTCTCTCCCTCCTCTTTCCCCCCTTCTCCAAGTCCAACAAGGAAAGGTGGGAGTCCTACTCCCGGTGGGAGTAGGACTCCCCATGGCGCGCCTCCTCCCTGGCCGGCCGCCCCCTCCCCCCTTGCTCCTTTATATACGGGGGCAGGGGCACCTCTAGACACAACAATTGATCTCTTGATCTCTTAGCCGTTTGCGGTGCCCCTCTCCACCATAGTCCTCCTCGATAATATTGTAGCGGTGCTTAGGCGAAGCCCTACAACGGTAGAACATCAAGATCAACACCACGCCGTCGTGCTGACGGAATTCTCCCTCGACACTCGGCTGGATCGGAGTTCGAGGGACGTCATCGAGCTGAACGTGTGCAAGAACTTGGAGGTGTCGTAGTTTCGGTGCTTGATCGGTTGGGCCGTGAACACATATGACTACATCAACCACGTTGTTCTAACGCTTTCGCTTTCGGTCTACGAGGGTACATGGATGACACTCTCCCATCTCGTTGCTATGCATCACCATGATCTTGCGTGTGCGTAGGAATTTTTTTGAAATTACTATGTTCCCCAACAGATATCCGCTGCTTGGTTGTTTTCTCAAACCACATGGTGGAGTTCGAGCCCCTCGAACCGAGCTGACATTTTGAGGACGACATTATGGCAGGCCGCCATTTTTGGATCCTTGGCATCGAAGTCTCCGTTTATTTGTGATATTGCGAGGTTCGAGTCCCCGCACACTTCTAGGCGCTGAATGCCCATAGAGACTGCCATCTGAAGACCATGCAATAGAGCCTCGTATTCGGCTGCGTTGTTGGAGTCTGTGTATAAAATTTGGAGTACGTATTGGACCGTGTCTTCGGTGGGGGATGTCAGGACTACACCCGTTCCCAATCCGGCCAGCATTTTAGATCCGTCGAAGTGCATGATCCAGCTAGAGTACGCGCCATACTTTTTAGGGAGTTCGGCTTCTCTCCATTCGGCGACAAAGTCGGCCAGTACTTGCGACTTAATGGCCCGTCGTGGTTTGTATATTATGTCGGAAGGAGCTTGATAGACCATTTAGCAATCCGGCCCGTGGCATCACGGTTGTTTATTATGTCATTGAGTGGTACTTCGGAGGCCACCGTAATCGAACACTCTTGAAAGTAGTGTCGTAGATTCCGTGATGCCATAAACACCACGTATGCTATCTTTTGATAGTGTGAGTATCGGGATTTGCATGGAGTGAGGACAGTGGACACGTAATATACCGGCTTTTGGAGCGGGAACTTGTGTCCGTCTGCTTCTCGTTCGATGATGAGCACTGCGCTTACAACCTGGTGTGTTGCATCTATGTATAATAGCATAGGTTCGCCAGTATTTGGCGCAGTCAGGACTAGATTGCTGGCCAATAGGGTCTTTATTATATCCAGTCCGGCCGTGGCCGCATCCATCCACACGAAGTGTTCGGTGTTTCAAAGAAGGTGATAGAGAGGTAGTGCCTTTTCTCCTAATCCGGAGATAAAGCGGCTTAAGGCAGCCACGCATCCAGTTAGTTTCTAGATCTGGTTGAGGTCTGTTGGGATAGCCAACTGCGACAGAGCTCGGATTTTTGCCGGATTTGCTTCGATTCCTCTATTGGAAATGATGAAGCGGAGCAACTTCCCGGAGGGTACGCCGAAAACACATTTTTTGGGGGTTGAGCTTGATGTCCTATATTCGGAGGTTGTCGAACGTGAGTCTCAAGTCATCTATTAAAGTTTCGATGTGTCTTGTTTTGATGACCACGTCGTCCATGTATGCCTCCACTATTTTGCCGATTTGCTTCTCCAGGCATGTATGAATCATGCGTTGATATGTTGCACCAACATTTTTGAGCCCGAAAGGCATAGTGTTGAAACAGAAAGGGCCATCTGGCGTTATGAAGGCCGTTGCGGCTTGGTCGGATTCCGCCATCTTTATCTGATGGTATCCGGAGTATGCGTCGAGGAAACATAGTGAGTCATGTCCTGCGGTGGCGTCGATGATTTGGTCAATGTGAGGGAGGGGGAAGGGATCCTTAGGGCAGGCCTTGTTGAGGTCTTTGAAATCGATGCATAGACGCCAGGATTTGTCCTTATTTGGTACCATTACCAGGTTTGCTAGCCAATCCGGATGCTTTATATCACCGATGAATCCAGCCTCGAGTAGCTTGGCTAGCTCTTCTCCCATGGCTTGCCGCTTAGGCTCTGAAAAGCGCCTAAGAGCCTACTTGACTGGCTTGTATCCTTTCAGTATATTGAGGTTGTGTTCGTCCAGCCTGCGTGGGATGCCCGACATGTCTGAAGGATGCCAGGCAAAAATGTCCCAATTCTCGCATAGGAAGTCTCGTAGTGTGGCGTCCATTGTGGGGCTTAACGGTGTCCCAATGGAAGCTGTCTTTGTGGGGTCCGTTGGATGGACCTGGAATTCGACTATCTTGTCTGTGGGCTTTAAAGAGGTGGACCTGGGTCGCTTGTTGAGTATCACATCGTCTCTGTCCACTGTGGCGCGCGGCGTTGTTAGTTCTTCGGCCGCTAGGGCTTCGGATAATGCTTCCAGGGCTAGTGTGGCAGTTTTATTTTCGGCGCGGAGTGCGACGTCTGGGTCACTAACTAGAGTGATGATTCCATTGGGTCCGGGCATTTTGAGATTCATGTACCCGTAATGGGGTATGGCTTGAAAGCTCGTGAATGCATCCCGCCCTAAAAGGGCATGGTATCCGTTGCTGAACGGGGCCACTTGGAACGTGATTTCTTCGGACCTATAATTCTCCGGCGTGCTGAATACCACATCCAGTGTGATTTTTCCCGCACACCGTGCCTCCCGACTAGAGTTGATTCCCCTGAAGGTCGTGCTGCTTTGCTCAATGCGGCTTTTGTAAATTTCCATCTTGTTGAGCGTTTCTTCATAGATGAGGTTTAATCCGCTTTCGCCGTCCATGATTACTTTAGTGAGCCGGAAGCCGTCCACGATTGGGCTAAGGACCAAAGCGTATGGTGCCCAGTCTGTTTGGAATTGAGGTTTGTCACTGGCACTGAAGGTTATAGCAGTGTCGCTCTACAGATTTATTTCATCCACGTGGCAGACTTCAGCGAAACTTCGATCAGCTCGCTTGCGCCTTTTGTTTGAGGCGAAAGTCTCGAAGACTTTCAGTACCACATTGTTGTTTTCGACGGGATGTTGCTCTGCTTTATGGTTTACAAGGAGATCCCTGCCGCTTTTTGCTACCTGCCGTAGTATCCAACATGCTCTAAGGCTATGCGTTGGCATGGTATCCGGCGTGCTGTGAATTTTTCATGGCCCATTGAGCCATTCTTCCAATATGGTTCCACGCCCTGGAGCGGGCTTTGGTTTTTTGGGAATTGGATCGGGTAACTTACGAGAGTTTACCCTTTTAGTTAAGACGAAGGGTTTAGTGAGAGCCGGATTATCCCAGAAGTCTGTTTGGGTTTTCCAGGCGCTTTCCATCCCACAGTACTTCTGTACTATGGCCGCTAAGTTAGCAAAGTGTACTATGTCACGACGACTTATGGCGTTGAGGATCCCTTTGTTCGTGCAATTTTTGCAGAAAAGTGAGATTGCGTCTTCCTCGCGACAGTCCTTGACCTTGTTTATCACATGGAGGAATCTGGCCCAGTAGCGATGTACCGTCTCTTGGGGCTCTTGTCTGATATGGGATAGATGGCATAAGTCTGGGTGGGCGGGCATATTTAAATCCGAATTTTAACCCGATCTGACACCCAGGGGCAGAGGAGCTTCCGGGCTTGGTGGCTCAGACTCCAGGGTGTTGCCCAATTTTTTTGGCCCGCTGCCCGACTCTAAGTTCGGGGTGTGGGTTATGTCCTCCTGCGAACGGGTATCAGGCTCAGAGAGATTGGTAATCCGGACATAGTTTGTCCTCAAAGTGGAGGGACAATCCATGTGTGGCTCTTCCACTACCGCTATCTCATGGGTGACCGGTGTGGATTAATATCCCTTTGGTCGGGTTTAGACCCAATCCGATCATACTCTGTAGCGACTCCCAGAGCAGCGATGCGATCCAAGAGCTCATTAAGGGAGGAGAGCTCCTTTGGATCCATCTGTTTGGCGAGTTCCGAATTGACATGAAGGCTATTTCTGATGACCCGAGAAGTCATCGTCGGTGCGACAGCCGATTGGGCGGTCATGACGAAGCCGCCTAGTCGGAGGGTTTGGCCTAGAGCCAAGGCTCCCCCAGAGGTGATGTTGTCCTTGACAACGATACGAGCCATCAAGCCTTATAGCAATGGCATAGCGGAACTCTCAACGAAAGCACCAATGTCGGTGTCAAAATCGGCAGATCTCGGGTAGGGGGTCCCGAACTGTGCGTCTAAGGCTAATGCTAACATGAGGTAGGGGACACGATCTTTTACACAGGTTCGGGCCCTCTCGATGGAGGTAATACCCTACTTCCTGCTTGATTGATCTAGATGATATGAGTATTACAAGAGTTGATCTACCACGAGATCGTAGAGGCTAAACCCTAAGGGCTAGCCTATGATTATGATTGCTCTCATCCAACGGGCTAAACCCTCCGGTTTATATAGATACCGGAGGAGGCTAGGGTTACACAAAGTCAGTTACAAAGAAGGAGATCTAACACCTGAATCTCCAAGCTTGCCATCCATACAAAGGAGAGTCCCATCCGGACACGAGATGAAGTCTTGAATCTTGTACCTTCATAGTCCAACAGTCTGGCCAAAGTATATAGTCCGGTTGTCCGGATACCCCCTTATCCAAGACTCCCTCAGTGGGTGACATAGGTCGACTGTTTTGACCTTGGGGGAAATTGCTTCTACCCCTTGTGTTCGGTGGGTGAGGCTCTTCATCGTCGTCCTCGCTGAGCGGCCTTTTCCCCTTGTGTTCGGCATTGAGCTTGCCGGCCTGTTTAAATACCCAACAATTTCTGTTGGTATGATTGGCAGGTTTATCTGGGGTGCCATGAATCTTGCAAGGCCGATCAAGTATTCTACCTAAGCTGGATGGACCATCTTTATTTCCTTTGAATGGCTTCTTTCGCTGACAGGATTTGGAGCCACTGAATCCAGCGTTGACCGATGTGTCTTCGCTATTGTTTCGACGCTTATGTTTATCGTGTCGTGGCTTGCCATTGCTATCCCTGGCTTCAGAGGTGCCTGGGTCGCTGGTGCTATTGCTTCAACGAGCTAGCAAGCTATCTTCTCCTGTGCAAAAGCAGTTCATAAGTGCGGTGAGGGCTTTCATGGACTTCGGCTTCTCTTGGCCGAGGTGTCGAGCGAGCCACTCATCTCAGTCGCTATGTTTGAAGGCTGCGAGGGCTTCGGTGTCCGTACAATCCACATCTTGTTTTTTTAATTAAGAACCTGGTCCAAAGCTTCCGGCTGACTCGCTGGGTTACGGGATTATGTGACTAAGGTCATCGGCGTCCGAGGGCCGAACATAGGTTCCTTGGAAGTTGTCTCTGAAGGCGTCCTCCAAGTCTTCCCAACTTCTAATAGAGTTTTCTGGGAGGCTGCTCAGCCAATGCCGGGCTGGTCCCTTAAGCTTTAGGGGGAGGTACTTGATGGCATGTAAGTCATCACCGCGGGCCATGTGAATGTGGAGAAGGAAGTCTTCAATCCATACTGCGGGATCTGTTGTGCCATCGTATGATTCAATGTTCACGGGTTTAAACCCTTCTGGTAACTGGTGCTCCATTACCTCATCGGTGAAGCATAGGGGGGGGGGAGTGTGTGGCTCCTCTGTATCGGGTGACGTCACGACGCAGTTCGGATGGAGTCCGTATGCGGTTTTCGGCCCGGGTGAGGTTGTGTTTATTGCGCCAGGCCTGATGGTCGTCTTCTCGCGCTAGTGCATGCCCCCTTGATCCATAAATTGATCTGGTATGACCGGCTCTATTGTCCAAGTCCTGTCATAGGTCATGCGTGTATCCTGCAGCCGCTGTTTCTCTGCCTTTAGGGCGAGGTGGCGTGGGTTGGTGTTCGGTCCCGACCACGAGGTGGTCGGTCAGGCCCATTACCGGGTTATGCACTATCGGTATAGGCTCTGGGACCTCATCGTCGAATTGGGAGAGCAACATGCGCTTTGGGTAACTCTTAGTTGGGCACTCGAGGCCGTATTCCTCGGCTGCCAGGACATTAGTCCATCTGTCATTGAGTAAATCCTGATCGGCTTGAAGTTGTTGCCGCTTATTTTCCAGGCTTCTTGTTGTGGCTATCAGCCGGCTTTTAAAGTGCTCTTGTTCAAGGGGGTCCTCTAGTACGATGAAGTCTTCGTCGCCAAGGCTCTCATCCTCTTCGAAGATCGGTAGGTAGTTACTATCCTTCGAGCCCTTGTTCCCGATAGGATCATCGGGGTTGACTTGCCCCTCTTCCCAATCATCCTATTCGGATGTTGGCTGGACAGGGGCATCTTGGTCTTCGGTGTTATCCGAGGTGTTGTTATCTCTGGTGCCGGTATTGTTATCTTTTTCACGACGCGATTTTGATCGGCGCCGGTGACGTCGATGCTTCATGGGTGCTTCAGCAGGTTCTTCCTCTAGATTCTTCCCATTGTCACCGTCATCCTGTTTTGGTGTGTCCACCATGTATACGTCATACGAGGAAGTGGCCGTCCAGCGTCCGGTGAATGGCGGGTTCTGGCTCTTCTCATCTCCGGTATCATTATCCATATCGTCGATATCTTTGAAATCGTAGTCGAGCATGTCGGTTAGATCCTCGACAGTGGCTATGAAGTGGGTGGTGGGTGGGACGTGAAATTACTCGCTCTTAGCCCCTAGCGAGGGCTAGGCGTAGCTTGGCAGCGATCCTTCTATAATAGCAAGAGATCGCATTAAGTCCAGGGTCCTGTTTAAGAGTGGGTTTGGACAGGGGAGCGAGAGTCCGTGGAGAAGGGAGGGACATGAGTTCCCAGGCCGAGCTCACGTAACATGGACCTCAAGAGTTCGGATCTGGTGTTCGGGGAGAAGTCCGGCTTCGTGTTGACGAAGGGAGCCTGGTATGACTCCGGGTCTGCCGGTGAAACGATTCCCTCTGTATCTCCGGTGTTCAGCTCTATGGCGGCAGAGAGTCCGGCAGGCTCTAAACTCCCGTCTTCGGACTCGGCAAGGTGCTCCGGATCTGAGGTCAGAGCTGCAGTTGAGGCCGCGAACCCTGGGAAGATCAAGTCTCCTCGGATATCAATGACATAGTTTAGGTTTCCAAAACTGATCTGAAGACCAGGAGTGTAGCTATCCATCTGCTCCAGATGGCCAATCGAATTGGAATGCAGTGCGAAGCCGCTGAATAGGAAGATTTGGCCGGGGAGAAAATTCTCCATCAGGGCGGTCTTGTCGTGGATGGTTGATGGAGCCATCGAGCCTTCTGGTGACGACACAGTGGAACTCTCAATGAAAGCACCAATGTCGGTGTCAAAACCGGCAGATCTCGGGTAGGGGGTCCCAAACTGTGCGTCTGAGGATCGAAGGTAATAGGAGGTAGGGGACACGATGTTTACCCAGGTTTGGGCCCTCTTAATGGAGGTAATACCCTACTTCCTGCTTGATTAACTTTGATGACTATAGGGGTTACAAGAGTTGATCTACCTTGAGATCGTAATGGCTAAACCCTAGATGTCTAGCCTGTATGATTGTGATTGCCCTGGTCTAAACCCTCCGGTTTATATAGACACCGGAGGGATCTAGGGTTGTACAGAGTCGGTTTACAGAGAAAGGAAGGTGCATGATCCGAATGCCAAGCTTGCCACATACACAAAGGAGAGCCCCATCCGGACACGGGGAAAGGTCTTTAATCTCATATCTTCACGACCCATTAGTCCGGCCCATATCACATAGCCCGGACGCCCGAGGACCCCTTAGTCCAAGACTCCCTCAAGCATAGGGTGTTATTTCGATATCCGGACCCCCGACGGTATCTGCATTGTGTTCGGCTGCTGGGGGTGTGACTAGGTCCATACTAGATTCTCTGCTCTCACCCTGCCATACTACTGATGGCTTGAAGAGCCTTTCCACGAAGGTGTTAGGTGGCATAGGGTCGCACTTAGCACCCATGCGAGCGAGGATGTCGGCTGCCTGGTTACTGTCTCGAGCGACATGATGGAATTCAAGTCCCTCGAACCGAGCTGATATTTTTAATACGGTGTTTCGGTATGCCACCATTTTTGGATATTTTGCATCGAACTCTCCATTGACATGGGATATTGTGAGGTTTGAATTGCCACGTACCTCAAGGCGTTGTATACCCATGGAGACAGCCATGCGGAGACCGTGTAGAAGTGCTTCGTATTCGGCTGCATTATTGGAGTCCATATACATGATTTGTAACACGTAGAGGACTATGTCCCCGGTGGGGTATTTCAAAATGATGCCAGCCCCCGGTGCGGCTAGCATTTTGGAGCCATCGAAGTACATAATCCAGTTGGAGTATGAACTATACTCTTTAGGGCATTCGGCTTCCGTCCATTCAACGACAAAGTCGGCCAGTACTTGTGATTTAATAGCCCGGCATGGCTTGTATATTATTTCGAACGGTAGAAGTTTGATGGCCCACTTGGCTATGCGGCCGACGGTGTCCCTGTTGTTGATAATTTCGTTAAGTGGTACTTCCGATGCCACTATGATCGAACACTATTGAAAATAGTGTCGTAGTTTTTGGGATGCCGGCTATCTTTTGGTAGTGGGGGTATCGGGATTTGCATGGTGTGAGGACCTCCGATACATAATAAACTGGTTTTTGGGTAGGGAATTATGTCCCTCTGCCCCTCGCTCGACGACGAGTATGGCACTGACTACCTGGTTAGTTGCCGAGATATACAACAACATAGGCTCGCCAACACCTGGGGCTGCTAAGATTGGGTTGCTTGTGAGTAGGGCCTTGATTTCTTCCAATCCGGATGTGACAGCATCCGTCCATTCAAAGCTATTAGTGCGTCTTAGTAGCTTGTAAAGTGGTAATGCTTTTTCTCCTAATCTGGAGATGAAGCGGCTTAAGGATGCGACGCACCCTGCTAGTTTTTGGACTTGCTTTAGGTCTATTGGTATAGCCAATTGTAATAAAGCTTGGATCTTAGCTGGGTTTGCTTCAATTCCTCTATGGGAAACAATGAACCCTAGTAATTTTCCGGCCGGAACTCCAAAGACACATTTTTCCTGATTGAGCCGTATGTCGTATGTCTGGAGGTTGTCGAAGCTGAGGCAAAGATCATCCACCGGTGTTTCAATGTGTTTTGTCTTGATGACCACGTCGTCCACATATGCTTCGAATATTTTGCTGATTTGTTTTTCCAAACATGTTTGAATCATACGTTGGTTAGTAGCCCCAGCGTTTTTGAGCCCAAAGGGCATAGTGTTGAAACAGAAAGGGCCGTACAAGGTGATGAACACCATTGCAGCCTGATCCGATTCCTTCATTTTAATCTGATGGTATCCATAATAGGTGTCGAGGAAACACAGTAGTCGTGTCCTGTAGTCGCATCAATGATTTGGTCAATGTGGGGCAACAGGAAAGGATCTTTAGGGCAGGCCTTATTAAGGTCTTTGAAGTCGACGCAAAGACGCCAGGATTTGTCCTTCTTTGGTACCATAACCTAGTTGGCTAACCAATCTGGATGTTTAATTTCCCTAATAAACCCAGCTTCTAGCAGCTTGGCTAGCTTTTCTCCCATGGCTTAACGCTTGGGTTCGAAAAATCGCCGCAATGTCTGCTTCACGGGTTTAAACCCCTTAATTATGTTTAGGCTATGTTCAGCCAGCCTACGTGGGATGCTGAGCATGTGTGAAGGGTGCTAGGAAAAAATATCCCAATTTTCACGCAAGAATGTGCGTAAAGCAGCGTCCACCGACGGATCCAGCTGTGCTCCAATAGACGTTGTCTTGTTGGGGCCTATAGGGTGCACTTTAAATTTAACTATTTCCTCATCTGGCTTGAAAGAGGTGGATTTAATTAACTTATCGAGGATCACATCGTCCTTGTCCACCATGGACCGTAGGGTGGTTAGTTCTTCGGCCTCTAGGGCTTCGGATAACGCCTCAAGGGCCAGGGATGCGGTTTTGTTTTCGGCACAGAGTGCTTTGTCCGGGTCGCTCGAGATTGTGATGATTTCGTTGGGTCCAGGCATTTTAAGCATCATATACCCGTAATGGGGTATACCTTGGAAGCGTGAGAAGGCGTCTCGTCCGACGATGGCGTGATACCCACTGTTGAAGTGGACCACATGAAAGAGAAACTCTTCGGACTTGTAGTTTTCAGGCATGCCGAATACCACATCTAGTTTAATTCTCTCAGAGCATCGTGCTTCTCGACTGGGAATGATGCCTCGAAAGGTGGTGTTGCTTTGCTCAATGCGTCATTTATCAGTCTGCATATTGTCGAGCGTGTCTACATAGATGAGGTTAAGCCCACTGTCGCCGTCCATGAGCACTTTGGTAAGCCGAAAACCATCCATAATGGGGTTTAGGACTAGGGCGGCGGGTGCTCGGACTGACCGAGCCTTTGGTTCGTCTTCGGCGGTGAAGGTTATTGCCGCGTCATTCCATGGTCTTAGTGCGGTAACTTGGTGGACTTCGGCAAGGTCGCGGAGTGCCCCCTTTTTGCCGATTATTGGAAGAAAAGGTCTTGATGACCGATAGGAAGTTAAAACTGTTCCTCTCCGGGGAGTATCTCTGGAGTGATGGTGGCGAGGATGGCCTCTCCACTCTTTGTTACCTGCCGGAGTACCCAACATGCTCGGAGGCTATTGGTTGGGTTTGTGCTTAGAGTCGCATGTATCAGACATGACTTGTCAAGGAGTTCGTCAAGAACGAAGCTATATCCCGTAAAGGTTTTTTTTTCTGCCGACAGACTGATGATCGGATGCCCCACTAGGGTGCATGAGTTTAGTCCGGGCCACATACTGCTTTAAGGCAGCGGGCTCTAGTTGAGTTTTCTGGGCCTTCCATTCGCTTTCCATTGCGCGTACTTTTGCACTACCTATGATAGTTCCATGAATCTCTGTATGTGACGACGGTCGAGGGCATTCCATATTCCCTCATCGGTACAATTGCGATGGAAGACTAAGACTACATCGTCGTCGTAGCAATCTTTGATCTTGCTTTTAACAAGTAGGAATCTGGCCCAAAAGTGATGGACCGTTTCCTGAGGTTGCTGCCGTATATACATCAGGTCATATATGTCTGGAGGGCCTGAGTTGCTTGGAGAGTATTGATTGTGGTGGGTGGGTGGGTTAAAATTCGAAACCCGACCCACATCTGTGCTTGGAGCTTGGAAAATCTCCGAAGTGACCAGTTCGGGTCTGGGGAGATCCAAGTGCGCCCCCGATCCTACGTCCGAGCCAGAGTTCGGGGGACACGGAGTCCCGTATGAAGGGAGAGTATCCGACTTGAGGGGTTTGGAGACCCGAACATATTTGGTTCTCAATATAGGGGGAGAGGTGTCCTCGGCTCGTTCCTCAATGACTGCTACCAGGTTGGTGAATTGCGGGCGATAAATTTCCCTCTGGTCAGGCTTAAGCCCCATCTGATCATAATCTGTTGAAACCCCAAGGGCGGCCATGCGATCTAGCAACTCGTTGAAGGATGAGACGTCTGCCGGATCCATCTTTTCGGAGTACTCGAGACCGATGTGAAGATGGTGTTCGCCGGTCAGAGGGGGTGTTGTAGGCTTGATGGAGGTATGGGCGCCTATGATGAGACCGCCAAGCTGGAGGGTCTTCCCGGAAGTTAGGCTCCTACTAGAGGTGATATTGTCGTTGATGACTAGGCGAGCCATAGATCACTTTTTCGGGACTACACAATAGAGCTCTCAATGAAAGCACCAATGTCGGTGTCAAAACCGACAGATCTCAGGTAGGGGGGCCCAAGTTGTGTGTCTAAGGATCAATGGTAACAATGAATGAAGGGACACAATGTTTACCCTGGTTCGGGCCCTCTTAAAGAAGGTAAAACCCTACGTCCTGCTTGATTGTATTCCATGAGTATGTGGGTTACAAGACTTGATCTACCTCGAGATCGTAATGGCTAAACCCTAGCTTGTCTAGCCTATTAATATGATGATGATGATAGCCTCTACAGACTAAACCCTCCAGTTTATAACACACCGGAGGGGCCTAGGGTTTGTACAAATTCGGTTCATATATAAGGGAAGGAAACAATACATCCGGACTCTAATCTTGTTGTCCACGCACATAGGAATCCTACCCGAACATGGAGGATGGCATTCTGCTTCATCACGGCCCATTCAGTCGGGCCCTCATCTTGGGTCGGACACCTGAGGACCCCCTAAACCAGGACTCCCTCAATAGGGGTTGATGCACGTTTTTATTATCTTTTCTCCGATAGAAACTTTGGGGTCTCCTTGTAGTTCTTTGTGTGGATTGAATATTATGATCATGAAGTTGTTTGATGCATATCGTAGAATTAACTCACAGATACTTGTGGTGACATTGGAGTATCTAGGTGATATTAGAGTTGATTGATGTGTGTTATATGGTGTTATTTTAGTACAAACTCTTGATTATATTGATCGGAAAGAATAGCTTTGTGTTATTTTAGTATGAACTCTTGATTATATTGATCGGAAAGAATAGCTTTGTGTTATTTTAGTACGTACTCTATGATAGATTGATCGGAAAGAATAGCTTTGAGGTGGTTTCATACCCTACAAACAATTTCTATCTTTTGTTCTCCGCTAATAGGAACTCGGGAGTGGTTCTTTATTGCACTTTGAGGGATAATCATACGATCCAACTATATTAGCATTGTTGAGAGATTGCACTAGTGAAAGTATGCACCCTAGACCTCATTTTCCTTTATTGTAATACCGTTTGTGCTCCATTTTATTACTTTTTGCCTTGTTGTTTTTTATTGTGCGCACTACAAAAACTCATATCTACTATCCGTACTACACTTTTATCACCATCTGTTTGCCGAACTAGTGCGCCTATACAATTTGCCATTGTATTGGGTGTGTTGGGGACACAAGTGATTTCTTGTATTTGATTGCAGGATTGCTTGAGAGAGACTATCTTCATCCTATGCCTCCCATGGATTGATAAACCTTAGGTCATCCACTTGAGGGAATATTCCTACTGTCCTAATAAACTCTGCGCTTGGAGGACCAACACGAGTCTAGAGGAATAAAGTTGTGTAGTAGACATCAAAGACGCACGAGGTAAAAACTGGAACAAAATTTTATCCAACGTGTGAGTGTACATGCAACAAACCGAAGTTGTTGCACCTACCTTGCTCACATGTGTTGGCTGCATGTGGCTAGATTGAGTTGGACGCTATCTCCTTCGTGTACACATACTATTTAAAAGAGACAGTACTCAACACATGGATAGGTGAGATGACAGGGTTTAGAGTCGTTGGCAATTTCACAAGGTAAACTATGGTGACAGAGTATACATCCCGGATCCAGAACTTCGTCAAACAAGTAGGGGCAGATGAAAGGCCCGTCGCATCTGAAACGATATGGACCAGTCTGAAGCTGGTGGAGCAACCAGACAATGTTTTTTATGCATGGCTTATGGGCATAGGATGAAATATTGTCCCGACCTGAATAAAGACGGTCCTTCCACATCGACGACTGCGACAACAAGATCAAGAGGCGGAGGTGGTCGTGGCAGTCGAGGCCGAAGGGGTGGACGAGGAAGAAATAACTCACAAGCTATATAATTTGTCGTAATATGTTTGGATTATGTTTTAATTTGTAATATGTTGGACTAAGTTTTAATTTGTAATATGTTGGACTATGTTTTAGTTTGTAATATGTTGGACTATTTTTTAAATTTGTAATATGTTGGACTATGTTTTAATTTATAATATGTTTGGACTATGTTTTAATTTGTAATGTGTTGGACTAAGTTTTAATTAGTAATATGTCTGGACTAAGTTTTAATTTGTAATATGTCTAGACTATGTTTTAATTTGTAATATGCCCTGACTATGTTTTAATTTGTAATATGTTTGCACCTGAGATTTGTTGTTTGAATTGCAGATATGTATTCGTATTCGTTGCTTAATGGTAATATCAATAGAGGGCAGTGGGCCGCCCTTATGGAAGAGGGCAAGAACTTAGACATGTTGGTCACTTGCACCCCAAAGTGTAACTGGATGATACACTGCACCCTTGATGGGTTAATAGGTATGTGTGCATATAATGGAATCCATATAATGACTTACTATCTTTGACAAACTTTTGATAGCCGCTAACAATATGCTACATTCTATTTATTTTGTAGGTTAAGTTGGGATGGACTTCTAACCTTGGCACGACTGGTTGAGGGTACATTGGATGAGTGGGTTGATGGTCCGGACTTAGATGAGGCAAGTGAACCAATGCTGTTACGCAAGAGGCAAGTGAAACGTTTCTCTTACGACAAGTCACTCCTTACCTGCTTAGTAGATAGATGGAGACCAGAGACACATACGTTTCACTCCCCCTAGGGAGAAATGGCGCCTACTTTACAGGATGTGTCTTACTTGTTGGGATTACCTCTGGCCGGTGCTGCCATAGGTCCTTTAGAGGCAACCTGGTTAGCTAGCATCGATGCAGACCTGTTTTTTGGCTGTGGTGCCAACTGCTACGGGCATAGACAACGATCCTCACGGGCCTCTTTTTAGATGGTTGAGCCAGTTTCAGGTAACCTTCACGGCCACTTAAACAAATGTTCTTTTGATAGTTGCCCGATGTTCATACAATCATTTTGTTTCTATGTAGATTGTCTCATTAGGATATCTCGATGTTCAGTTGTCAGAGGCACAGATTGACCGATCACTAGAGGCAAATATTCTTTGGCGGCAAGATGATGTTCATGGAGAACCATGTGACCATTGTCAATGCACGACTCCTCGGTATTGCATAGGAGATAGCTGACGCACATTGCCCGAGGGACATTCTGCAGAGGAGTTTTGGTTCTGTTGTGTTAGAGGCAACGTATAGAGGTCTGTTCAAAGCTTGCTTGTTGAAGTCTAGAAAATCAGGTTTTGTTGGATGTCCATTATTGTTACGGCTCTCATCATACGAGAGATTCCCTATTGGACGACCCTATGTCTACATTGATAAACCTTTTGGTTTGGACGACATAGCTGGGACTTATGTGCCTTCTATCGGCGACTTACCTACTATGGGATCCGTTTGGACACGGAGAGAGGTACTTTCATATTAAGTAACAATTAATTCAATTATTTGTTGCCATTCAATAGTATTACTAATGCTTATTTGTTGTCATGCACAAAGACAGTTTGTGCATAGCCAGGTTAGGAGCAGCTACCCATCCTTCACGACGCAGTTTGATAGTTTGCACGAGGATAAAGTTATCTGGGAGCCATACTCGCATTAGGCTATATTATCCAGATGCCGAGTTGGGATTTCTGGATTGTGCACTATGAAGGAAATATGCCCTATAGGCAATAATAAAGTTATTATTTATTTCCTTATTTCATGATAAATATTTATTATTCATGCTAGAATTGTATTAACCGTAAACATAATACATGTGTGAATACATAGACAAATATAGTGTCACTAGTATGCATCTACTTGACTAGCTCGTTGATCAAAGATGGTTAAGGTTTCCTAACCATAGACATGAGTTGTCATTTGATAAACGGGATCACATCATTGGGAGAATGATGTGATTGACTTGACCCATTCCATTAGCTTAGCACTTGATCGTTTTAGTTTACAGATATTGCTTTCTTCATGACTTATACATGCTCCTATGACTATGAGATTATGCAACTCCCGATTACCGGAGGAACACTTTGTGTGCTACCAAATGTCACAACGTAACTGGGTGATTATAAAAGTTCTCTACAGGTGTCTCCGATTGTACTTGTTGAGTTGGCATAGATCGAGATTAGGATTTGTCACTCTGATTGTCGGAGAGGTATTTCTGGGCCCTCTCGGTAATGCACATCACTATAAGCCTTGCAAGCAATGTGACTAATGAGTTAGTTGTGGATGATGCATTACGGAATGAGTAAAGAGACTTGCCGGTAACGAGATTGAGCTAGGTATTGAGATATCGACGATCGAATCTCGGGCAAGTAACATACCGATGACAAAGGGAACAACGTATGTTGTTATGCGGTTTGACTGATAAAGATCTTCATAGAATATGTATGATCCAATATGAGCATCCAGATTATGCTATTGGTTATTGACCAGAGACGTGTTTTGGTCATGTCTACAAAGTTCTCGAACCCATAGGGTCCGCACCTTAACGTTCGGTGATGATCGATATTATGAGTTTATGTGTTTTGATGTACCGAAGGTAGTTCGGATTCCCGGATATGATCACGGACATGACGAGGAGTCTCAAAATGTTCGACACATAAAGATCGATATATTGGATGACTATGTTTGGACTCGGAAGTGTTCCGTGTAATGGGCCTATTGGGCCTTAGTGGAGAAGAGGAGGGGCGGCCAAGGCAGGGCCGCGCGCCCCCTCGCCCTCTAGTCCGAATTGGACAAGGAGGGGGGGCGGCGCCCCACTTTCCTTCCCCCTTCTCTCCTCCTTCCCCCTTCTCCTACTCCTACTAGGAAAGGAGGAGTCCTACTCCCGGTGGGAGTAGGACTCCCCCCTTGGCGCGCCCTCCTCCTGGTCGGCCGCCTCCCCCGTAGCTCCTTTATATACGGGGGCGGGGGCACCCCAAGACATAAGTGGATCATTGATCTTTAGCCGTGTGCGGTGCCCACCTCCACTATAATCCACCTCGGTCATATCCTAGCGGTGCTTAGGCGAAGCCCTGCGTCGGTAGCTTCATCAACACCGTCATCACACCATCATGCTGACGGAACTCTCCCTCGAAGCTCTACTTGATAGTGAGTTCGTGGGATGTCACCGAGCTGAACGTGTGCAGATTGCGGAGGTGCCGTACGTTCGGTACTAGGATCGGTCGATCGTGAAGACATACGACTACATCCACCATGTTGTCATAATGCTTACACTTACGGACTACGAGGGTACGTGGACGACACTCTCCCCTCTCGTTGCTATGCATCACCATGATCTTGCGTGTGCATAGGATTTTTTTTGAAATTACTACATTCCCCAACAATGGTATCAGAGCCAGGTTTATGCGTAGATGTTATATGCACGAATAGAACACAAGTGAGTTCTAGGCGATACAAGAACTACTGCTTACCAGCATGTCATACTTTGATTCGGCGGTATTGTTGGATGAAGCGGCCCGGACTGATATTACGCGTACGCTTACACGAGACTGGTTCTACCGACGTGTGAGGGAGTCCTGGATAAGGGGGTATCCGGACAGCCGGACTATGTACTTTGGCCGGACTGTTGGACTATGAAGATACATGATTGAAGACTTCGTCCCGTGTCCGGATGAGACTCTCCTTGGCGTCGAAGGCAAGTTGGCGATTCAGATATAGATCTCCTTCTCTGTAACCAACTCTGTGTAACCCTAGCCCCCTCCGGTGTCTATATAAACCGGAGGGTTTAGTCCGTAGGACACAACAACAATCATACCATAGGCTAGCTTCTAGGGTTTAGCCTCTTCGATCTCGTGGTAGATCAACTCTTGTAATACTCATATCATCAAGATCAATCAAGCAGGAAATATATTACCTCCATCGAGAGGGCCTGAACCTGGGTGAACATCGTGTCCCCAGTCTGCTGTTACCATTAGCCTTAGACGCACAGTTCGGGACCCCCTACCCGAGATCCGCCGGTTTTGACACCGACATTGGTGCTTTCATTGAGAGTTCCACTGTGTCGTCGTGATAAGGCTTGATGGCTCGTCTCGTTATCAGGGACAACATCACCTCTAGGGGAGCCCTGGCCCTAGGCAAAAATCTCCGGCTGGGCGGCTTCGTCATGACCGCCCGATTGGCTGTCACGCCGACGATGACTTCTCGAGTCATCAAAAACAGCCTCCACGTCGATTCGGAATTTGCCGAACAGATGGAACCAATGGAGCTCTCTTCCCTCAATGAGCTCTTGGATCGCATCGCCGCTCTTGGCGTCGCTACGGACTATGACCGGATCAGGCTTAAACCCAACCAAAGGGATATTTACTCTCTGCCGGTCACCCATGAGATAGCGGTAGTGGAAGAGCATCATCTGAATTCTCCCTCTATTTTGAGGACGAACTATGTCCGGATTTCCGAGCTTCCTGAGCCAGACACCTGCTCGTGGGAGGACATGGCCCAAACCCAGAATTCAGAGTCGGTCGGTGGGCCGAAGAAATTGGGCAACATCATAGAGCCCGAGCGGTTAAACTCGGAAGCTTCTTGGCCCCTGGGTTTTGGATTGGGTCAGGATTCGAATTCAAAACCACCCACCCACCTAGATTTATTCAATCTTCTACATATTAGACAGGAGCCACAAGAGACAGTACATCATTACTGGGCCAGATTCCTCCTTGTGTTAAACAGGGTTAAGGACTGTCGCGAGGAAGACGCGGTCTCCCTCTTTTGCAACAATTGCACGGACAAAGGGATCCTCAACGCTATAAGTCGTCGTGACAAAGTACAATTCGCTGACTTAGCGGCCATAGTGCATAAATACTGCGTAATGGAAAGCACTTGGAAAACCCAAACAAACTTCTGGGACAATCCGGATCTCACTAAACCCCTCGTCCGAACAAAAAGGGCAAACTCTCGTAAGTTACCTGATTTAATTACAAAAGGACCAAAGCCTGATACAAGGCGTGGAACCGTATTGGAGGAATGGCTCAATTGGCCTTGCAAACTTCACAACACACCGAACGCCATGCCAACTCATAGCCTTAGAGCATGTTGGATATTCCGGCAGGTAGCAAAGAGTGGCGAGGATCTCCTCATAAACCATACAGCAGAACAACATCCCGCCAGAAATAATAATATGGTATTGACAGTCTTCGAGACTTTTGCCTCAAACAATAGGCGCAAGCGAGCTCAACGCAGTCTTGCCGAAGTTTGCCACATGGCAACAATAAATCCATGGAACGACATGACTATAACCTATAACGCCAGTGATGAACCTCAATTCTGAACAGTCCGGGCACTAGCCGCTTTGGTCCTTAGTCCAATCATGGACGGCTTCCGGCTCACTAAAGTGCTCATGGATGGCGGAAGCGGACTAAACCTCGTCTATGAGGAAACCCTCAACAAGATGGAAATTGACAAGAACCGCATTGAGCGAAGCAGCACAACCTTCAGGGGAATCATCCCCAGTCGGGAGGCGCGATGTGCAGGAAAAATCACACTGGATGTGGTATTCGGCACGCCGGAGAATTACAGGTCCGAAGAAATCACATTCCAAGTGGCCTCGTTCAGCAGCGAATACCACGCCCTCTTAGGGCGAGACGCATTCACGAGCTTCCAAGCTATACCCCATTACGGGTACATGAAGCTCAAAATGCCCGGGCCCAATGGAATAATCACTCTAGCTAGTGATCCCGACATCGCACTCCGCGCCGAAAATAAAACTGCCGCACTAGCCCAGGAGACATTATCAGAAGCCCTCGCGGCCGAAGAACTGACAATGCTGTGAGCCACGGTGGAGAGAGACGACGTGATACTAGACAAATGACCCAAGTCTACCTCTTTCAAGCCCGCGGACGAGATAGTCAAATTCCAGGTCCACCCAACGGACCCTACAAAGACAGCTTCCATTGGACACAGCTGAACCCCACAGTAGACGCCGCACTGCAAGATTTCCTGCGCGAGAATTGGGATATTTTTGCCTGACATCCTTCAGACATGTCGGGCATCCCACGCAGGTTGGCCGAACACAGCCTCAATTTTCTGAAAGGATACAAGCTAGTCAAGCAGGCTCTTAGGCATTTCTCAGAGCCTAAGCGGCAAGCCATGGGAAAAAAGCTAACCAAGCTACTCGAGGCCGGATTCAGCAGAGACATAAAACATCCAGATTGGCTAGCAAACCTGGTAATGGTACCAAAAAAGGACAAATCCTGGCGCCTATGTGTCGATTTCAAAGACCTCAATAAGGCTTGTCCCAAGGATCCCTTCCCCCTCCCCGTATTGATCAAATTATCGACGCCACCGCAGGACACGACTCATTGTGTTTCCTCGACGCATACTCCGGTTACCATCAGATCAAGATGGCAGAGTCTGACCAAGCCACAACGGCCTTCATCACGCCATACGACCCCTTCTGTTTCAATACAATGCCTTTCGGGCTCAAAAACACCGGCGCAACCTATCAACGCATGATTCAGACATGCCTGGAAAAACAAATCGGCAAAACAGTAGAGGCTTACGTAGATGACGTGGTCATTAAAACTAGACATGTTGAAACTCTAATAGATGACTTGAGGCTCACGTTCGACAACCTCCGAACATACGACATCGAGCTCAACCCGGAGAAATGTGTCTTCGGTGTACCCTCCGGGAAATTGCTCGGCTTCATCGTTTCCAATAGAGGAATTGAAGCAAATCCGGCAAAAATCCGAGCTCTATCACAGTTGGCTATCCCAACAGACCTCAAGCAGATCCAGAAATTAACTGGATGCGTGGCTGCCTTAAGCCGCTTTATCTCCCAATTAGGAGAAAAGGCACTACCTCTTTATCGCCTTCTTCGACGCACCGAACACTTCAAGTGGACGGATGCAGCCACGGCAGGACTGGAAAAAAAGGCCCTCTTGGCCACTAATCCAGTCTTGACCGCGCCAAATACTGGCGAACCCATGCTATTATACATAGCTGCAACACACCAAGTTGTAAGCGCAGTGCTCGTCATCGAGCATGTAGCAGACGGACACAGGTTCCCGCTACAAAAGCAGGTATATTACGTATCCACTATCCTCGCTCCATGCAAATCTCGGTACCCACACTATCAAAAGATAGTGTTTGCGGTCTTCATGGCATCCCGGAAGCTACGACACTACTTTCAAGAGTGTTCGATTATGGTGGCCTCGGAAGTAACACTCAACGATATAATAAACAAGGGCCATTTGCATTTCTGTCCCTAACTCGAACCACCTAATCAGATATACCCCTAATTTGAAAGCCTGCCCAAAAATGCCCCTCCGCCGTTATGTGCACTTATAGAAATGCCCTTCCGCTCTGTTACCGTCCGGTCAAAGGGCTTTGACCATTTTCTGGACGTTAGTTGGACAATTTGCCCCTGAATCCATATGACACTTACATGCGGGACCCCCTCTAAAAAAATAAAAGGAAAACTAGGCCAACTCAGCCCTCCCGTGGGTCAGTCACTTACCGGTGGGACCTACCCAGGAAAACACACCAAAAAATATCTCTCTCATCCATCTCCTCCCGACGGGACCCACTATGAGGGTAAACACCCCCGGTCCACGCGTTCCCGGCCGTGAGCGCCTGCGCTCGCCGGCGGCTCGCCGTAGGGGAGGAGGACGACCGTGGGAGGACGGCGCCTACTGCGCGAGGAACGCAAGCTGCGCGAGGCATGCCAAGCTCACTAGGAGCGGCAGGGTGTAGATGGGCGCGTGCACGACCGAGCCAACCAAGGTTGGTCATGGCGGCCGGATTCTGTCAGGGTGCTCCGGGAACGGAATCGGGCGGGGGAAGAGCCGAGTAGGGGCACCTGCTTTCCTTGACGACGGAACAGGGGTCGGGTAGGTCAAGAATGGCTTAGAGAGGCCGAATTTAGGACGGGAAGAGCAATGGCCATGGCGGAGTTCGACGTCCCGGGCGTCGCCTACGGGCAGCCACAGGCCAGATCCACTGCGCAGGATGAAGGAGAGGCGCCCGCCAAAGCTCATGGACATGCTCGTGCTGCTCGATTTGGACTCTGGCCGCGGCGGCTAGCAACAGCGTCGCCGGCAGAAGATCTCACGCGCTCTCAGGATTTAGTTCTGATGATAGCTCCGGTGATAGCTGTGGGCGGTGGCTCCACCCCCTCAGCGTTACCACCCCGAGCCTGCCACTGTGGTCCTCAGGCGCAGGCACGCTGGCCCTCGCCGGCGCCGGCCACCGGCCGAGCCGCCAAGAGGGAGAGAGAGATTCCGAGAGAGGGAGAGAGTTTTTTTATATTGGTGGGGTCCATGTGTAAGTCAGAGAGGGGATGAGAGAAAGAGAGTTATTTTTCCCGGGGTAGGCCCCACCTGTAAGTGGCATGTGCATTGAGGGGCAAAAATGTCCATTAAACGTCAGGAAAACGGTCAAAGCCCTTTGACCAGACGGAAACGGCACGGAAGGGCATTTCTGTAATGGCACATAACGGCAGAGGGGCAAATTTGAGCATGCTTCGAAACTAGGGGCAAATCCGATTAGTGGGTTCGACTTAGGGACACAAATGTAAAAGACCAAATAAACAACCACGACGCCACGGGCCGAATTGCTAAATGGGCTATCGAGCTCCTTCCGTTCGACATAACATATAAACCATGGCGGGCCATTAAGTCGCAAGTTCTGGCTGACTTTGTCGCCGAATGGACAAAAGTCAAACTCCCTAAAGAGTACGGCGCGTACTCCAATTGGATCATGCACTTCGACGGCTCTAAAATGCTGGTCGGATTGGGAGCAGGTGTTGTCCTGACATCCCCCACTGGAGACACGGTTCAATACGTACTCCAAATACTAAACACAGACTCCAACAATGCAACCGAATACGAGGCTCTGTTGCATGGTTTTCGGATGGCAGTCTCCATGGGAATCCAACGCCTCAAGTGTGCGGGGACTCGAACCTCGCAATATCTCAGATAAATGGAGACTTCGATGCCAAAGATCCGAAAATGGCGGCTTATCGTAAGGCCGTCCTCAAAATGTCAGCTCGGTTCGAGGGGCTCGAATTCCACTATGTGGTCAGAGAAAATAATCAAGCAGCCGATATTCTCGCCCGCATTGGCGCTAAACGCGACCCCGTCCCACCTAATATCTTCTTGGAAAGGCTGTTCAAGCCGTTGGTGGTATGGGAAGAGGAGTACGGCAATATTAGCACGGCTCCGAACACAACCCCAGATTTTGAACAATCTAACGTAATCGGAGGCTCTGCCACCGAAATAACACCTTCGGCCCATGAAATCATGGTTGTTATCGCCCCATGGAGCGAGCCCTTCTTGGCCTACCTAAATTGGCAAAAGCTTCCCGAAGACCAAAATGAGGCACGTTGTATTTTGCGACGCTCTAAAGCCTATAAAGTCCATGAAGGAGAGCTCTACGAGAAGAGCACCACCAGAGTGCTCCAACGATGCATCTTCGAGGAGGAAGGGCGGCAACTCTTAACCGAAATCCATGCCGGACTCGGCGGGCACCACGCTGCAGCCCGGGCACTTGTAAGCAAGGCCTTTCGGACATGTTTTTACTGTCCGACAGCCCGGGCAGATGCACAAGACCTTGTCCAACATTGCCTTGGTTGCCAACTATTTGCCAATCAGAGCCATATGCCCCCTACCGCTCTCCAAACAATCCCCATAACTTGGCCCTTTGCGGTCTGGGTGCTGGATATGGTGGGATCCCTTAAAGGGGGAAGCCATAAGAAAAAATATTTATTGGTCATGGTGGACAAGTTCACCAAATGGATGGAAGCCAAACCAGTTAAAACGGCCGAATCCGAACCAATGATAGACTTCATATCAGGGGTTGTACACCACTACGGTGTCACCCAGAGCATCATCACTGACAATGGCTCGAATTTCAGAGCCGATGAGGTGAAAACTTGGTGCGGCAAAATGGGCATCAAGCTCGACTACGCCTCTGTCTATCACCCCCAAACAAATAGTCAAGTCGAACGTGCAAATGGTCTCATCATGAGCGGCATCAAACCCAGACTAGTGCGATCCTTGAAGGAATTGGACACACATTGGGTCGAGGAACTCGACTCCGTACTCTAGGGGCTGCGGACCACGCCGAATCGTACCACCGGATACACACCATTTTTTATGGTGTACGGCGCAGAAGTAGTACTACCCTGCGACATAATCCATGACTCACCTCGCGTGCGCATGTACGAAGAGAAGGAAGCCGAGTTAGATCGGCAGGACAACCTAAATGCTTTGGAGGAGGAACGTGACGTCGCAAAAGCCCGTTCCGCATTCTATCAGCAACATGCTCGAAGCTATCAAAGCAGAGAAGTACGGGCCAAAACTTATAACATTGGCGAAAAAGTTTTACGCCTCCCTGAGAAGAAGAAGGTCAAGCTCAAACCCAAGTGGGAGGGTCCCTTCATCATCGATAAAGTTCTCATCGGAGGAGCGTACCGTCTGCGCAGTGCATCTGATAACAGACTCAAGCTGAACCCATGGAACACGGCCAGACTCTGAAGATTCTACGCCTAGTGCTGAACTCAGTGTTCATCTCCTTACCTCCGCTTCTTCAATTACGTTCTTTTTCTTCCTTTCTCACCCTCTTTTCCCTTTTCGCATACAACCTTGCAAAACTGTACAGATGCCCTGATCGCTCCGGCCGCATTATGCGTGCACACTATACCTGGGGGCTTCCTATCCGGAAGCTAAATATAACTAACTTCAGGGCTTCTCGCCAGCCACATATGCATTTTTCTTCCCATAAGTGCCTTTTCTTCACCATTATATGCATCAATATGACTTAAGTTTTGGCCATGCTGGGTTGCCTAGCTCTTGTGTTTATGCCCTACGTTCCCGTTAATTCGGCTAGGGCATAAGGGGAGCACCTCGGTCGGTGAACAAAAGATGTTCTCGTTCATTACAACGTAAATCCCCAGATGTTTTGTTTCCTGCGCTTCTGTTCGCAGTTCAGACATCCACATCGATGCATGTGCACCCAGAGAAAGGAATCCTTAACGGAACTATTCTCTCTGGAAGATGTTTCTTACTATCCATGTAATATAACATAACTAGTTGGGTACTTGTCTGTTCAAGCACTTATGACCCCTACGCCTGGTTTCCATGCATACCCCGGTTTTTCATAACTGTGCGGGTATTCGGATACACTCCGGACTGTCGGGTCCGGGGGCTGAAGCGAAAAGGTCCGCATGACAAATGATTTTCAATCCGGCTAGGGAATACATAAGTCCATTCAAATTACATAGTCATTTAGACTAGCTGTATTCTTCCTCTATACCATGCAACAGGCTGTCTAGCTTACAATCCTGTTGGGAATACTTTGCGCCTAATGCTACTTGGTCATATACCAGACTTACGGGTATCTCTTGCCCATTTGCCCCCGCTGGTCTGACTTTGGCCATATGGTTCGGGTCAGCCTTGGCGTATCGCGTCTTCACCATGGCCCACGCTTCCCTCGCACCTTGTCGGCACGCTGATATCTTCCATAACTGGAAGCGCTGCCATGCTCCTTTGAGCATCTACACAAGCTCGTTCATGCCTCCTGGCAGGGAAGCGGATGGCCACAAGGCCTGGGCAATACCCTGCATCACCTGCCGCGCTCGTTCATGCAGTTGTGAAAGATCTTGCAGCATATCGCCTGCGGATCCGGGCATCTCCTCTCCAGGACGGCCCATCAGCATAACTGCAGACATAACTCTGTCAATACGCTTCCTTGCCAAACTATACTACAGTTTGTTTAAGCACTTACCATAAATGCCGCGTCGAAGCCTCCCGTTCTCCCTCATGGAATCAGCGAGCTGAGCCTGAACATCTTTTAATTCGATGCTCAGTCGGATATTGCCATCTTGGAGATTATTTCTCTCTCGAATAGCCTTCGTCAGCACACGCTCGCCCGCCTTCAGCTGACTTCACAGATGTGGCTCATTATCTTCCACATTCTTCGGATTCTCTCCGGGATTGTGTGTAATATCTTTTGTTAGATTTATCAACCATGCCGAATAAATAACTGGTACAAGGATAGTCGTACCAGAAGAGGCCCTTTTTGATTCGTCTTGTTCGGCAACAGCGGCCTTCAGTTGGGCCTTGCATTCCTCCAGTTCTTGAGATAAATGGGTATTCTTCTCTATAAGAACCTATGCATACAATGATCCTTAAATCAGTTGTGCCAACTGTTTCAAGTCTCAGGGGCTACTACTACACATACTTATCAGATTTTCTTACCTGTCTATCCTTCGCATACTGATCTGTTGCTCTGGCAAGTCCATCTTGAGCGGCGCGAATGTATGCATCTCTGGAGTTGAAGGCATTGAATGCCTCCTCGAAGAAAATACCATTGCGAAGTACGGCCCGTCTGCGATGGTGATTCATGGCACTCCTCACTTCGGAGTTGGAAGCAGAAAGCATGTCCGCATCCTCTGTGGGAGGACAATTCGGTGTTGCCCCCACATCAGCCTCCACCCATGAATCCGCTTCCGGAATCCGGCTGCTTGAGGCGTGGCCGACAGGAGATCCGGATGTAGTCTGGTGGATGTTTTTCCTGCTAGGACGCAATGCAAACTGTCACAATTTGGCAAAGATAATCACAGAGCAAAGTCCAATTCATACCTCTGCCCCGGCGTCTTAGTTCTAACCGCCTTCCTCTTATGCCTGCCCAAACCGGATGCCTCCGGCAGATGAGCCCACGTGGGCTCAGCTCGGTGTCCTGATGGCCGTTTCTGCAAAAATACAACATGTGCGCTCAGGGCATGGCACAATCCAGAATTTAGGCTCCGACTTTACTTACGGTTGACACCGGGAGCAGCCCGAGATAATTAGCAAGGATGGCCACTAAAGCGCCATTGCGGCTTGCTTGATAAAATGTCCCGTCTACAAGTTCCACGGATATATCCAGATCTTCTTCAAGTCTGGGGTCGAGAGCCCGGCCAGGATCCTCTGGCTGCGGAGGTGGGCTGTTAAACGCTTCCATGGCCCTCCTCAGTTCCTGCTTTGGAAATAGCAAGATAGCTGACTGGTGACAAAGGAAACAGGTGTGAATAGAGTCGAGCAAAGGAATTACAGCTTACCCAGCTTGGGGGATTGTACATGGAAAATCCATCCCGCGGCTTAATGCGGAGGAACTCCTCCTCTTCCCCTTTGTACAAATTAGACAGTATTTTTGCCAGTGCGATGCCAGAGTCCGGACCCTTACGACCGCAGCGGGTGGCGTCGTCTTCTCCGTTGAAGTGCCACATTGGTTTCCCCCGATATTGAAGTGGCTGCACCCCCCGCATGATGCATATTGACATAACCTCTATCATTGTCAATCCTGATTCAGCCAGAATTTTTATTCGGCCCATCAGATAGAGGACCTCCTTGTCGTCTTCCTCCTGGGAGCTCCACGGATGCCAGTTTTGGCGTTTCTTCAGCAGGGCATTAGTAAACTCAGGAAGTACCGTCTGGACTGGGTCTGGAAGGGGAACGTCATCTACATAAAACCACTCTGAGGGCCAATCTTCGGATGCCTTCTTTGGAGTGCCGGACAAGTATCCGGCCTGGGCGATGCGCCATATTTCGGCTCCACCCACTTGATATATAGATCCCTCCTGATTGCGAGGGACGAGGCAGTATAGTCTCTTCCATAGCTCGAAATGAGCTTCGCAGCCCAGAAAGAGCTTGCAGAATGCAACATACCCTGCGATGTGCAGTATGGAGGCAGGAGTGAAGTTGTGCAGCTGGAGACCATAGAATTCCAGGAGCCCGCGGAGGAATGGGTGGATTAGAAACCCAAGCCCCCTCAGCAAATACGGGACAAGGCATATCCGCTCCCCTCTGGATGGGTTCAAAAAGGTGTCCGCCTGCTCCCCACCATTATAGGTGGCTAGTCCAGCTCGGACGGGGACCATGTATGCAGGTGGGAGGAACCCCTGGGTCTGCAACTCCACTAATCGGCTATGAGGGACAAAACACTTTTCCCAATCGCCTGGCTTAGAGCTAGGGGTGCGAGAGGAGGAGCCACGATGGCCGGCCGTGATGGAATGGCTTTTCCCGGGCCCGCTCTGTTGAATGCTTGCTGGGAGGAAGATGGTGTGATTTGGATCTGAGGATCCACGTCTCCTCAAATAGGCGGTTGGCTTACAAGGCCAGGGTGACAAATGTAAAAATGCCCCAACTTCTTGTATTCATTTGACACATGAGGATAGCCATTATGGAAACACAGAAGCCGAGGAGGATGACAATGATGGAGGCCGGACATTGTTCGCCACAACAGGTACTCTGGATTTGGAGAAGAACCCACCTTGCAATGCTGAAGACAATCTGCGTGCCAGACTCATTGTCATTGAAGCCTGGTTCGGGGGCTACTGAGGGAGTCCTGGATAAGGGGGTATCCGGACAGCCATACTATGTACTTTGGCCGGACTGTTGGACTATGAAGATACAAGATTGAAGACTTCGTCCCGTGTCCGGATGGGACTCTCCTTGGCGTGGAAGGCAAGCTTGGCAATTCGGATGTAGATCTCCTCTCTGTAACCGACTCTGTGTAACCCTAGCCCCCTCCGTGTCTATATAAACTGGAGGGTTTAGTCCGTAGGACACAACAACAATCATACCATAGGCTAGCTTCTAGGGTTTAGCCTCTTCAATCTCGTGGTAGATCAACTCTTGTAATACTCATATCATCAAGATCAATCAAGCAGGAAGTAGGGTATTACCTCCATCAAGAGGGCCCGAACTTGGGTAAACATCGTGTCCCCAGTCTCCTGTTAACATTAGCCTTAGATGCACAATTCAGGACCCCCTACCTGAGATCCACCGATTTTGACACCGACAACGTGCTTTGCACATAGGTGGCTGGCGGGTGTTAGTTTGTCTAAGTTTAGTTGAATCAAGTGTGGCTACGCCCGATCCTTGTTGAAGGTTACAACAACACTAACTTGATGAAATATCGTTGTGGTTTGATGCGTAGGTAAAAACGGTTCTTGCTCAGCCCGTAGCAGCCACGTAAAACTTGCAACAACAAAGTAGAGGACGTCTAACTTGTTTTTGCAGAGCATGTTGTGATGTGATATGGTCAAGACATGATGCTAAATTTTATTGTATGAGATGATCATGTTTTGTAACAGAGTTATCGGCAACTGGTAGGAGCCATATGGTTGTCGCTTTATTGTATGCAATGCAATTGCCCTGTAATTGCTTTACTTTATCACTAAGCGGTAGCCATAGTCATAGAAGCAATAGTTGGCGAGACGACAACGATGCTACGATGGAGATCATGGTGTCGCGCCAATGACGATGGTGATCATGACGGTGCTTTGGAGATGGAGATCAAAGACACAAGATGATGATGGCCATATCATATCACTTATATTGATTGCATGTGATGTTTATCTTTTATGCATCTTATTTTGCTTTGATTGACGGTAGCATTATAAGACGATCTCTCACTAAATTTCAAGGTATAAGTGTTCTCCATGAGTATGCACTGTTGCCAAAGTTCGTCGTGCCAAAACACCACATGATGATCGGGTGTGATAAGCTCTATGTTCACATACAACGTGTGCAAGCCAGTTTTGCACACGCAGAAATACTCGGGTTAAACTTGACGAGCCTAGCATATGCAGATATGGCCTCAGAACACTGAGACCAAAAGGTCGAGCGTGAATTATATAGTAGATATGATCAACATAGTGATGTTCACCATTGAAAACTACTCCATTTCACAAGATGATCGGAACTGGTTTAGTTGATTTGGATCACGTGATCACTTAGATGATTAGATGGATGTCTGTCTAAGTGGGAGTTCTTAAGTAATTTGATTCATTGAACTTTAATTTATCAAGAACTTAGTACCTGATAGTATTTTGCTTGTCTATGTTGTTGTAGATAGATGACCCGTGTTATAGTTCCGTTGAAATTTAATGCGTCCCTTGAGAAAGCTAAGTTGAAAGATGATGGTAGCAATTACACGGACTGGGTCCGTAACTTGAGTATTATCCTCATTGCTGCACAGAAGAATTACATCCTGGAAGCACCACTAGCTGCAAGACCCGCTGCAAGAGCAACGCCGGACGTTGTGAACGTCTGGCAGAGCAAAGCTGATGACTACTCGATAGTTCAGTGTGCCATGCTTTACAGCTTAGAATCGGGACTTCAACAACGTTTTGAACGTCATGGAGCATATGAGATGTTTCAGGAGTTGAAGCTAATATTTCAAGCAAATACTCGGATTGAAAGATATGAAGTCTCCAATAAGTTCTATAGCTGCAAGATGGAGGATAATAGTTCTGTTAGTGAACATATACTCAAAATGTCTGGGTATCATAATCTCTTGATTCAACTAGGAGTTAATCTTCCTGATGATAGTGTAATTGATAGAATTCTTCAATCACTGCCACCAAGCTACAAAAGCTTCGTGATGAACTATAATATGCAAGGGATGGAAAAGACAATTCCCGAGCTCTTCGCGATGCTAAAGGTTGCTGAGGTAGAAATCAAGAAGGAGCATCAAGTGTTGATGGTCAACAAGACCACCAGTTTCAAGAAAAGGGTAAAGGGAAGAAGAAGGGGAACTTCAAGAAGAACGGCAAACAAGTTGCTGCTCAAGAGAAGAAACCCAAGTCTGGACCTAAGCCTGCGACTGAGTGCTTCTACTACAAAGGGGTTGGTCACTGGAAGCAGAACTGCCCCAAGTATTTGGCGGATAAGAAGGATGGCAAGGTGAGCAAAGGTATATGTGATATACATGTTATTGATGTGTACCTTACTAAAGCTCGCAGTAGCACCTGGGTATATGATACTAGTTCTGTTGCTAATATTTGCAACTCGAAACAGGGACTACGGATTAAGCGAAGACTGGCTAAGGACAAGGTGACGATGCACGTGGGGAATGGTTCCAAAGTCGATGTGATCGCGGTCGGCACGCTACCTCTACATCTACCTCTGGGATTAGTTTTAGACCTGAATAATTGTTATTTGGTGCCAGCGTTAAGCATGAACATTATATCTGGATCTTGTTTGATGCGAGACGGTTATTCATTTAAATCTGAGAATAATGGTTGTTCTATTTATATGAGTAATATCTTTTATGGTCATGCACCCTTGAAGAGTGGTCTATCTTTGTTGTATCTCAATTGTAGTGATACACATATTCATAATGTTGAAGCCAAAAGATGCAGAGTTGATAATGATAGTGCAACTTATTTGTGGCACTGTCGTTTATGTCATATTGGTGTAAAGTGCATGAAGAAACTCCATACTGATGGACTTTTGGAATCACTTGGTTATGAATCCCTTTGTACTTGCGAACCATGCCTCGTGGGCAAGATGACTAAAACGCCGTTCTCTGAAACAATGGAGCGAGCAATAGATTTGTTGGAAACCATACATACTGATTTATGTGGTCCAATGAATATCGAGGCTCGCGGCGGGTATCGTTATTTTCTCACCTTCATAGATGATTTGAGTAGATATGGGTATATCTACTTAATGAAACATAAGTCTGAAACATTTGAAAAGTTCAAAGAATTTCAGGGTGAAGTGGAAAATCATCATAACAAGAAAATAAAGTTTCTACGATCTGATCATGGAGGAGAATATCCGAGTTACGAGTTTGGTCTTCATTTGAAACAATGCGGAATGGTTTTGCAACTCACGCCAACCGGAACACCACAACGTAATGGTGTGTCCGAACATCATAACCGCACTTTATTAGATATGGTGCGATCTATGATGTCCCTTACTGATTTACCGCTGTCATTTTGGGGTTATGCTTTAGAGAAGGCAACATTCACGTTAAATAGGGCACCATCTAAATCCGTTGAGACGACGCCTTATGAACTGTGGTTTGGCAAGAAACCAAAGTTGTCGTTTCTTAAAGTTTGGGGCTGTGATGCTTATGTGAAAAAGCTTCAACCTGATAAGCTCGAACCCAAATCGGAGAAATGTGTCCTCATAGGATACGCAAAGGAGACTGTTGGGTACACCTTCTATCACAGATCCGAAGGCAAGACATTCGTTGCTAAGAATGGATCCTTTCTAGAGAAGGAGTTTCTCTCAAAAGAAGTGAGTGGGAGGAAAGTAGAACTTGATGAGGTAATTGTACCTGCTCCCTTATTGGAAAGTAGTTCATCATAGAAACAAGTTCCTGTGACGCCTACACCAATTAGTGAGGAAGCTAATGATATTGATCAAGAAACTTCAGATCAAGTTACTACCGAACCTCGTAGGTCAACTAGAATAAGATCCGCACCAGAGTGGTATGATAATCCTATTTTGGAGGTCATGTTACTTGACCATGGCGAATCTACGAACTATGAGGAAGCGATGATGAGCCCAGATTCCGCAAAATGGCTCGAGGCCATGAAATCTAAGATGGGATCCATGTATGAGAATAAAGTGTGGACTTTGGTTGACTTGCCCGATGATCGGCAAGCCATCGAGAATAAATGGATCTTCAAGAAGAAGACTGACGCTGACGGTAATGTTACTGTCTACAAAGCTCGACTTGTTGCGAAAGGTTTTCGACAAGTTCAAGGGGTTGACTATGATGAGACTTTCTCACCCGTAGCGATGCTTAAGTCTGTCCGAATCATGTTAGCAATTGCCGCATTTTATGATTATGAAATTTGGCAAATGGATGTCAAATCTGCATACCTGAGTGGATTTCTAGAAGAAGCATTGTATATGATGCAACCAAAAGATTTTGTCGATCCAAAAGGTGCTAACAAAGTGTGCAAGCTCCAGCGATCCTTTTATGGACTGGTGCAAGCCTCTCGAAGTTGGAATAAACGTTTTGATAGTGCGATCAAAGCATATGGTTTTATACAGACTTTTAGAGAAGCCTATATTTACAAGAAAGTGAGTGGGAGCTCTGTAGCATTTCTAACACTATATATAGATGACATATTGTTGATTGGAAATGATATGGAATTTCTGGATAGCATAAAAGGATACTTGAATAAGAGTTTTTCAATGAAAGACCTCGGTGAAGCTGCTTATATATTGGGCATCAAGATCTATAGAGATAGATCAAGACGCTTAATTGGACTTTCACAAAGCACATACCTTGATAAAGTTTTAAAAAAGTTCAAAATTGATGAAGCAAAGAAAGGGTTCTTGCGTGTGTTACAAGGTGTGAAGTTGAGTCAGACTCAATGCCCGACCACTGCAGAAGATAGAGAGAAAATGAAAAATGTTCCCTATGCTTCAGCCATAGGCTCTATCATGTATGCAATGCTGTGTCAGACCTGATGTGTGCCTTGCTATTAGTTTAGCAGGGAGGTACCAAAGTAATCCAGGAGTGGATCACTAGACAGCGGTCAAGAACATCCTGAAATACCTGAAAAGGACTAAGGATATGTTTCACGTTTATGGAGGTGACAAAGAGCTCATCGTAAATGGTTATGTCAATGCAAGCTTTGACACTGATCCCGGACGATTCTAAATCGCAGACCGGATACGTGTTTATATTGAATGGTGGAGCTGTCAGTTGGTGCAGTTCTAAACAAAGCGTCATGGCGGGATCTACATCTGAAGTGGAGTACATAGCTGCTTCGGAAGCAGCAAATGAAGGAGTCTGGATGAAGGAGTTCATATCCGATCTATGTGTTATACCTAGTGCATTGGGTCCAATGAAAATCTTTTGTGACAATACTGGTGCAATTGCCTTGGCAAAGGAATCCGGATTTCACAAGAGAACCAACCACATCAAGAGGCGCTTCAATTCCATCTGTGACCAAGTCCAGGTGGGAGACATATAGATTTGCAAGATACATACGGATCTGAATGTTGCAGAACCATTGACTAAGGCTCTCTCACGAGCAATACATGATCAACACCAAAACTCACTACAGAAAAAAGACACATCCGTGACATTTTGGGCCGAACGAATTTTTTTTCTGTCATACATATGACACCTCTATGACGATAATTGTGACAAAACCCGGTATCATCATAGATGTGGTGGGTTCCTACTTCTATGACAAAAAATCATGATAGAAAATGGGCTTTTCGTCCTGGGCGGACCGGAGACGTAGCTGCATGACATTCTTTGGGCTGTCCATGACGGAAAAAACCGTGGTAGAAGCGAGGGCGAGGAAAATTTCAGGGAGTTCCCGGTTACGGTGGGTGGTCGGGGGCCAAGCGGTGCACGTTTCTCTCGTACACGTACGCGCGTGTGCGTCAGGCGTTGGCTCTAACTGAACCCGAGTGAGGCGTTGGGCTCTAACTCAACCCGAGCGATTGCACTGCAGGCTACGCGTTACTGAACCCGAGCGACCAATCGATTGCTGTTAACTGAACCCGATCGAGCAATTCCTTCGCTACTGCTGCTAACTAAAGCCGATCGATGCTGCCTCTCTGGATGAATA
>NC_041381.1:129558516-129559886 GCF_002162155.2 Triticum dicoccoides | reverse complement strand
CATTGCCTCTGGATGAACAGGACCCCAATCGATCGAGCCGGTTGGGGCTGGATGAACAGGACCCCGTGGAGGGCAGGATGAACAGGACGACCCCGTGGAGGGCTGGATGAACAGTTGACGGTTGAGGGGTGGATGAACAGTAGCCCATGGAGGGGTGGTTGAATAGGAGCCCGTGGAGAGGTGTGGTTGAACAGTAGCCGGTAGGGTAGCGCACGGTGGAGGCTGGATGAACAGGAGCCCCGTGGATGAACAGTCGCAGGTGGAGGCTGGAGGAGGTCGACGGTGGATGAATAGTAGCCCGTGGAGGCTGGAGGAGGTCGACTGTGGAGATGAACAGTATCCCGTGGAGTCCCGTTTTGCGGTACGCCACACCCCTCCCGACGAACAGGACCCCCGTTTCAACCGTAGCGTTCCAACACAAGTCCGTTTCATCCGTTTTGCGGTACGCCACACCCCTCCAGATCAACAGGTCCCCCGTTTCGACCGTAGGAGGTCCTTTCCTCCGTTTTGCGGTACGCCAGACCCCACCCAATGAACAGGATCCCGTTTCGAATGTGGCCGGTCGAACACAAGGCCGTTTCCTCCGTTTTGCGGTACGCCAGGCCTTGTTTCCATCGCATGTTCCATCCAAGCCCTCCCGATGAACACGACCACGCATTCCGTTCCGACCCAGCCGGTTGGCTCCCACGCGTTCCGTTGCCTCCCGATGAACACGACGCATTTCGTTGCCTCCCCATGAACACGACGCATTCCGTTGCCTTCCCATGAACACGACGCATTTCGTTGCCTCCCCATGAACACGACGCATTCCGTTGCCTTCCCATGAACACGGCGCATTCCGTTGCCTCCCCATGAACACGACGACGGCGCTATTTCTCCGTTCCGACCCAGCCATATACACGAGCCCAGGCCGTACGTATGCGCGAATAGGCGTTCAAGACCCTGCCCGTTTGTACACATTCGTGGCCGTATTTTCTTTCTTGCACCCTGGCCGTTGTATGTACGTGTACATGCTACGTGCACGCCTCTACTACGACACGTGCACGCCTCTACATCGACCAGTATATATGTACATACACGTTCGCGACCAGAATGACAATGCTACGTACGCTTCGACTAGGTGGGTCCCGACTGCCAGGCACTTCCTTGCATGCAAAAATGTAGCTGGTGGGTCCCAGCAGTCAGGGGGGTGAATCATTTTTTCCCGGACACACTTCCTTGCGTGCGAAGATGTAGCTGGTGGGTTCCAGCTGTCACGGGCACGAATCGTTTTTTTTTTGCCCGGACGCACTTCCTTATGTGCGAAGATGTAGCTGGTGGGTCCCAGAAGTCAGGGCGGCGAATCGTTTTTTTTTCGAACGCACTTCCTT
>NC_041381.1:129544427-129558190 GCF_002162155.2 Triticum dicoccoides | reverse complement strand
TTTTACCCGGACGCACTTCCTTGCGTGCGAAGATGTAGCTAGTGGGTCCCAGCAGTCAGGGGGCCGAATCGTTTTTTTTTTGCCTGGACGCACTTCCTTGCGTGTGAAGATGTAGCTGGTGGGTCCCAGCAGTTAGGGGGAAATGTTTTTTTCATGAAATACAGTGGCCTGTCCGGTGGGTCCCAGCTGTCAGGTGGAGGAATCATTATTTTCCGCGTAATAAGGAAGCACTTCCTTGCTGTGGCCGTGGACCCAGCTGTCAGCCTCTCCACGTACAGTCCACGTCCGATGGAAGTCGTTCCTTGACCACGTTGACCATGCCGCGCCGAGAGCACCACGGCGGTGGACGACAGCGAGGCCTAGGAAGGGGACGACATGGAGCCGGGGAAGACGCGGCAGTAGAAGCCCGCGTGGAGAGGAGTACGAGGGTTCACTGGTTCGGCTGCGGTGTGAGGCTGCCATCGCCGCAGGGCATGGCCAGCGTAGGGAATAGTAGGGGGCGGTGAGGCCTCCGCGGCAGCACAGCCGTCCATGGGAGGCAAGAGCATGCGGCACGACCGGCGCTGCTTTGGGCGCCTGGAGCAAGAAGACCAGAGGTTGAAGAAGCACTACGGCCGTTGGATGGATATCGTACGGTCACTGGAGCTAGAATCGTTCATATTGAAGAAGCAGCACGGCTGTTGGATTAACATCCAATGGTCACTGCTGCTAGAATCGTTTGTGGACTAAGTTGACAGAGCCAAAGTACACGTCAACCTAGTAGACCCACAAGTCAGCCTCCAAATCTGTCCCAAACAGCATACAACCCGAAATTTCTAGCCAGATTCAAATTAATTTTAAATCTAAATATACCTTAATTTAAATTCAATGTAATTTTACCCGCACAAAAACAATGAAATTTAAAATATCAAAATCCGAAAGAAAACAGTATTTTGGAACTAATTGCCTGTTTGCTGTAATTTTTTTCATTTTACAACCCATTTATTATTACTTATAGTCCATTTCTATTTACTTATAGCCCATTTCTTATTACTTATAGCCCATTTCTTATTACTTATAGCCCATTTTCTGGGTAAAATGCATCCCTCCTTGTCTTGAAAGATTTCCGGCCCATCAGGGCGTAGAAAAGCAAGTAGGCCTATGTTGGTTATTCTGCAAAAAGCAAAATAGCTGGCTAGCCATTTTTCAGAATGGAAAAAACAAACTGGGTTGTTCATGTGCTAAACATATGAAATAAAAGCCTGGGCTAGACGGGCCACGGGTCCCGCACAACTCAGTTGATACCCTTCTTCGTCCCGAAAAAACAAAATTACTACGCGCGCTGCTGGGTCCCTACTGTCATCCTCACCATCTACAATCATCTCCTTATTCCTCTTGGTTGTTGACCATGTTGACAACACCGGAGAGCAGCGCCGCGACAAGCGAACCAAGGCGGAGGACGATGGTGAGGCCTCAGACGGGAACGAATAGGAGCCGGGCAAGATCACAGCCATCTGTGGGAGGCGGTCCCGCCGGCGCTGGTTTGGCTTTGGCGGCTCGAGGAAGAAGAGACTGAAGAAACGTGACAGACGTTGAATGTCAATCCAACGGTCAAGGTTGGCACAATCGTTTGTTGACTAAGTAGACACCAAGTAGCATACTTTTTTATATATAGGAAGAAAATTGTGAGGAAAATGCGTTCATCTGCCGTCCTCCTCACAGGGAACGTTCGCCACATAAGTGACTAGCACCCTTGGTTTTCAACCGAGGGGTCTTGGGTTCGAGTCCTAGGAACTCTCAATTTTGTCCTCCTTCCTTCCTTGCAAAAAAAAGGAAAGAAAATCAAAGACTTGGGAAGGCGTACAGAACAAGCAAGTGTACCAGTAAAGAGACATTGTCGAGTTTTAGAAAAAAAGAGAGACGTGCTCCTGTAGCTGGTTCGAATCCAAACCTAGACTATGACTATATATGGTGCTATGCTACTCTGCAAGTAATGAAACTGACACATCCAACGTTCGCTTCTCCTCTTCTCTACTTACTCTGCCTAGCATCAGAAGCTCTGGCCGCAACAACCATGTCCGCTGGCTGCTCGTCCTCCTGCTCTTCAGTAGGCAACAACCAGATATGCGCCAAGTCGCCACCCGTACCATCGCCTGTGGGTCTCATCACACCCCCGCTGGCACCCGCACCGCAACCGATGGCTCATCGCAACCCGCTGCCGTTGGTGTGGTGCCACTGCTGCAAATCACGCAGAGTCATCCGTCGCGTCTCAACCACAATCCTCAACCCTGGCCAAGTCTTCTACAAATGCCCAAATCATGGGGTAATAATATGTTTAAGTGTTGTTCTGCTGCTTTCAGTTGTTGATTTTTTTAATAGTTTGGTTGATGATCTTCCTATTTGGTTCGTGCAGAAAAGGGAAGATTTGTGTGATTTGTATTTCTGGGAAGTTGCTGATGTGGGGGAATGCAACTATGCTGATTATTTGGTTAGCCGAGGAATCCCAATACCAGCAGGTTGGGGTGTTGGACAAGTAACTGAAGGAACGACAGAAGAGGAAGATGCAGAGCAGAAGGTTAAAGATGCAGTTCGTCTGATCATGGCCAAGCAACAGTTGTTGAACGGCCTTGACAACAATGAGGAGATGAAAGAGCTTGTGAAGATAATGGGCGAAATCGATGTGCTCTGTAGGATGATTGTCTCTTTATTTGCAGTGTATGTAGCACTCGTGATGTATTCAGTGGCTACGACATGAGCACTTTGCTGAAACTAGTAATGAATGAAACTTGTGTAGCAGGCTGGGCGTAGTGTTGTGAACATCTAATGATTTCTATTAATGGAAATCAGGGGGTATCCCCTTTTGCTCATAAATAGATAAATAGTAGAGGCCCTGTCGGGTCAGCTTTGTTCTCATTCGAAGACGTCGAGCAAATTGCAGTCCAACAACAAACTATGTCATCAAATTCAAGTTTCACAGCCAAATATGAGTACAACTAAACAACAATGTCATCATGTTTAGTTGTCATACAATCACCAAACACAAATCAGCATACATAACAAGTGATGTTCTCACAGCAAAATACTAAACAACATGTTCATCAGGTTTCAATTGTCATAGCAAACACAATTTCACATAGTAGATAAAAAACGTCTTCTGACAGGCAAATACGACAAAAGCAATGTCATCATCATCCGCAGCAGCAGCGTCAACATCTTCGCCATGTGTATCAGTCTGAATCGTAATTCCCCATGGTGTCATCTTCTTCTTCGTCCTCAGCGTCCTCGAACATTGGCTTCTTCTTGATCAACTCTTGTATGTCCAAAGCACGACAGGCAATCTTTTCGCCGGCGTCATTGATGTGATGGTTCTCAAAGATATTAGGAACATCTGTGTTATCTTGTACATCAGTGGCAGTGTAAGCATCATCTTGTTGTGCAACTTCATTAAACGAATTCCTCTGCTCAAACCTTTGCAATACTCTCCAGTCATCGCTAGGTGCAAATGTGTCTTCCAAGAAAAATATCTGTGTTGCTTGATTTGCCAAAATAAAAGGCTCGTTGGTCTGGTACGCCGCCTTGACATTGATGGATTTGAAATAATCATCAGCTCTGGGTTTTGCGATCCTGGAAAACAGGTTATGCCAACGACAGCACAACAGAACCACACACCGATGATCCTTGAAACTGGAGATATACTACAACTGGACAATGTCTGTTATGATAGCATACATTTCAGTTGTCTCTTTGTCATACGTATCCGTGCTGATGATGGCATTGTTTTGTGTCTTCCTGCCTTCGTCTCGTGCAAAGGTGTTGTAGCGCACATCTCCAACAATGCAAGATTCATAATGTCTTACCCGAGTATCAGGACCCATTGCTAGTGAGTAAGGGGCATCATCAACTGCCTGCCCATCCTCCCACATCTTATTAACCTATGGTTAGAAAATAGACAAGCTGATCATCTTATGTACTCAATATATTAAAAAATTGACAGTGCACTTCAAAAGCTTACATGGTTCTTGAACTATTTTGCAAATCCGGCCATAACCAGTTTGTCAATGTTTCTTGGATTTTGCGGCAGTAACTCCTCTTTGTAGATGCTGCAAAACATAGTGATCGCGTCAAACATCTAAATATATAAGAATGTGCTGCAAGTTTAGTAGATTATGATGTATAAGCTGCAGTACTTAGCACTTACTTGATATAAGGTAGTATCTCAGGACAGTTATTCAACACATACCAAACCATTTTGTCCAAATCTTTAGGTTTGTCCTCTTGTCGACTCTTCCCTGTAACTCAAACATAATAATCAAAAACATTGAGCCCGGGATTGTCTTCACCCACCTCTTTGCTAAGCTGATCAGCTGTTTCAATGTATTTTGAGCAGAATGCCAACACTTCTGTAGGAATGTAGGCCTCTACAATGGAACCCTTGGGTCTAGCTCTGTTCCTAACATAGCCCTTGAAAGTGCCTAGCCGCCTTTCAATAGGGTACATCCAGCCATACTGGACTGGACCTCTAAGTAGTGCCTCATCAGGTAGATGAACAACCAAATGCACCATCACATCAAAGAAGGCTGGAGGATATATCTTCTCAAGGTCGCATAGGATAGTTGGTATCTTGTCTCTAAGACGCTCCAAAGCATCTATCCTAATATTTCTACTACAGAGTTCCCTGAAGAATTGTCCTAACTCTGTAACTGCTCTGTATAAGTCAGGGCGGCCCAATCCTCTAAGGATAATAGGTAAAACCCTTTGAAGTAGGACGTGGCAGTCATGAGTTTTCAACCCTTGTACCTTGTTTCCATCTGCACTGACTCTCCTTTCAGGGTTGGAAGCAAATCCATGTGTGAATCTCACACGTGACAGGACCTCGCAGAATTCTTTTCTTTTTACCTTGTCCAAGACGTACACAACTGGTGCCATATCCCGTGGTTTACCTTCATCTTGCACCTGCAAATCCTTTCTGATACCCAGGTGTGTCAAATCAATCCTAGATTTTAAGGTATCTTTTGTCTTGCCTTCAATATTAAGAAGTGTGCCGATAATGTTGTCACATATATTTTTCTCGATGTGCATCATATCAAGATTATGCCGCAGATCCAAATCTTTCCAATACTCCAAGTCCCACAAAGTGGACCCGCGGGTAAACAATAATCTCTCTTCTGCCCTGCCACCCTTCCTTTTCCCGCTACCATTACCAGGATGGTTTCTTGGTGTAATATGCCTGACCTTCTCTAATTCCACTTGCAACTCATCGGCGGTGAGCCTCTTTGGCGCATCACGGTTTTCATGCTTTGCATTGAACACATGTCTTCGATATTTTCTAGGATGGGGCTTGTCCTTGGCAAGGAAACGGCGGTGTCCAATGTAATAGATCTAGCTAAGTATTGCGTATGACAGCGGATTCCTGTCACAGCGAACACATGCATTGTAACCATGTGTCTTTCGCCCTGACATAGTGCCCAAAGCTGGATAATCATGGATGCACCAAATTATAATAGCACACAGAAAGAAATCAGCTGGTGGGCTGCTATATAGGTCTCGAGTGAGAACACGCTTCCATAGTTGTTGAAGTTCCTCCACAAGAGGCTCCATGAACAAATCAAAATCCTTTCCAGGACTTTTTGGAGCTGGGATGAGCAAGGCCATCATGTAGTTTGATTCTTTGGTGCAGAAATTTAGAGTCATGTTGTAAGGGATAACAAGCATTGGCCACATGCTATATGTGGCGCTTTGGTGGCCAAATGGGTTAAATCCATCTGAAGCTAAGCCAAGTCTAATGTTTCTTGGGTCAGCAGCAAACTTTTTGTGTTTATCATTCAAGCTTTTCCACTCACTACCATGAGATGGATGGCTCGTTATATTCTGATCTCCGTACTCCTGGTTCCTAGAATGCCACAGTACATCCTCTCTTGTTTCAGCATCATGAAACAACCTCTGCAATCTTGGTGTAATTGGAAAATGTCTCAGAACATTATGAGGAATCCTCTTCACAGCATCACCATCTTTCCATCTTGATGATTTGCATTTCGGTCATTCACTTAAGTTGGCATAATCCTTCCAGAACAGAACACAATTATTCTTACAAACATGGATCATATCATATCCAATTCCAACTGCACGAAGGAAATTCTTCATTTTACTGTAGGTGTGTGGCAGCTCAAACGCATCCGGGAAAGATTTGCAGAAAGCAGCCAACATCACATCAAATGATTTGTTGGTCATCCGCTCAGATGTCTTCACCTGAAGAAAGGTGACCATAGCTGAGAATACTGACAGCTTATTTCCTGGGGTGACAGCAACGTTGCATTGTTCCAACATGCGGGCCCACCGTTTTTCTTCTGCTGGTGAAAGTTCATGGAATGCACGAGCATTTTATAGCATTGTTTCAATGTTGGTCAAACTCACTGGCTCCGCCGCCACCACCTCCTCCTCCTCTTCCACGTGAGCATCAGGCGGATCAAGATGGTGATCTGCTGCTTCCACGTAGTCAATAACATTGACGTTCACAGCCTCACCATGACGAACCCACCTAGTATATGTGACCGACATCCCATACAAGTGTAGATGATTTTGCACAGTTCACTGGGGTCTTGTAATTAAACTCATACAACTGCTACACGTGCAGAGCACATCTGATTTCGGACCACCGTACTCAGCTCTGATAAAGTTCATGAAGTTTTCAACCCCCTCGACATATGCAGCGGAGAATCTTCGAGCAGAAGTTATCCAAGTCATGTCCATCTGTTAGACATACAAATTAGTTCTTCTACTAGATATTACAGGAAAAACATATATGCTTTTTTATGAAGTCCAGAAAAAAATACCTAGGTCGATGTCTAAAGCTATGGCAAGATATTTGGACGAGCAGAGCTAAGTAACGAAATATATGTAAAGCTAATTCAGCAAACAGATTTGCGTGCTAAATTATGGCAGGCTATTTCAGCAGTCAATGAGGCCGAGCACACAGCCATCGAACTATCGAAGGCCATCGCAGCAACAAAGATCGAGTATAAAACGGTGTAGAGCTATTTCACCTAACAGATTGGCTACTAGACCATGGCAATCTACGTCACAATAAATATATGGTAGGATATTTTAGCAACTAATCAGCCTTGGCATGCCATCTCAGCTAAGCAGATTGAGTGCAGAACAGGGCAAGGATGCTTCTTAAGCAGAGCATATTGATAGTAAACTACTTCGGCAAACAGTGAGATTAATAACGTCTATCAGCTAACATTCAGCGCTACACCGACATGAACGGGGCCTCAGTCTAGAATGCGCGTACCATGGGAGAAGCTAACCGTCGTGCGTCTCCACACGAACGTCGCCAGCGGTGGCGGAGCTGACCGTCGTGCGCCTCCACAAGAACGTAGCCAGAGGTGGTGGCGCGGCTAGAGGACGTCAGTCTATGAGAGCATACTGTGGGAGCAAGAGGATCGCCGTGCGTCCGCTCGACGAACTGCGGAGCTGACGTATCGATCGGTGCAGCGGGGAGGGCAGCTTTGGCGGAGCGAATGGAGTGGAGGGGGATGGGGGGAGGGGGGTTTGGGGAATATTATTGGCTAGTTGGCCGAAGGGCGGTTGAATCGAATTTGGGGGGATTTTTGTGTGTGTGGGGGGGGGAGGATTTTCACGCGGTCGGCGGGGGAGTTTGGCGCATGGTCGGTTTCTCCAAGTGCAGTCCCATGTGTCAGTGAAGAGGCAAGCCGAATCGCATTCCGTTTGCGTGAGTCGTGTGCAGGACCGAACGTGTGTGGGGTGCAATGCGACCGCGACAGGAGTGTTGTGCGTGTACCGCCTTTTTACCTTTTAAACTAGGTGCTTCTTCCCCTCAAAAAAATTGTTGCTTCGCGCGATCCATCGATACTACTACTAGTAATCCGGTAATCCTGACTAAAACGTTGCGGCCGGGTCTTTTCCCGCGTGATATGCTGGGAGGTTGGCTTGTTTGGTTTTTTTAGGACGAGTAATGCTACACCTACGTAATCCCGATTACGTAATTAACGTAATGTGAAACATGTGAGCTATTGATTGTAGATTGGGGGGAGGGAGGGGCCCACCACCATGAAAATCAGGGGAGGAGAGAGAGAGGCAATTTACGTTAACCCTTTCGTAGGTTCCCATAGATGTAGAAAGATGTGAAATGCGTGAATGTGTAGTGGACGTACTATTGGAGTGCCTAAGATAATTTGTCTATGTATAGACCCTATGTGTTTCTTTTAGTTCGCATGTTAGATTTGTCTCGGTTCAATAAAAAGCAGAGTTGGTGATGATGGTGTGCCTGTCATCCTGCAATATAGGCCGTCCGATCTATATCTAACGGATAGGAAGGAAACTATGACAATTTACCCGCACTCCTCTCCACATTTGAAGATAAGGATTTCCCTCGTTCATCCTTTTCTCCCACAAGATCTTGATCTTCCGTGCAACGCACGCGCATCTTTCTAGTACTCCTACAATATGTATATTATTGTGAAAGTTCATATACACCGGCCGAGATTAATGCAAACACGGCAGATTTTCATTACATTTCGAACTTTTATATGACAGAAAAATAAAAGAAACCCGACCTATTCTACGGCAGCGACCGACGTCCTCCATCTGGGATCTCTATGTACGGGGGCGGGGTTCAAGACCCGTGAAGTGAAGGTGCGGTCTTCGGCGAGGAAAAGTAGAACACGGGAGACGGACCGGCCAGTTGGCACACCATGCCCTGACGCCTCCCATGCCCTACTCATCCTCGGAGGAGTCCCCGACCTCGGCGGTGCCGGACGTTGGACGGCGACAAGTAGGATGTGTGGCTGACGGTGCTCCCGTCGTCGGCCGCCAGCATGGCCACAGCTTGTGCAATCGCGTCCGCGTCCGACTACACCGCTATTGCGTCGCGAGAAGCGACTTGAGCGAGGGCGGCGACCTCGAGCTTCATCCCCGAAGACAAGCTCTCCCGTAGAGCGTTCGCACTTGCGGTCATGGCGGATGTGGTGCCAGGTAGGAGGATGATGCGCTATGGTGTGGAGGTTAGCTGGGCGTTGCTGCTTTAAGTAGCGCATTCCGGTGAGGCCAAGCGTCTGGGTGCGTCATTAAGTCGCTGGAGTTGGTTCCTCGGGCACCGAGCCTCTTAACGACGACATACAAACAGACGGCATGAATGTGGGCAGCTGGCGCCAGCTGGGAACGCACCGCACGATGGCGTGAGGGACGAGGGTTTTGGTGTGCCAGGGTAGTCAGCTGCGGTCCTGGCAACGTTGGAGATGCCCTTTGCTCACATGCGATCCCCGCATGTCATTGAAAAAGCAAGATGACCCGGCATGGTCTCAGGTCTAGAGGATGCAGTTGGCCATGCTACACACCACTCCGCGGATGTGTCACGGTGCCCCATGCATCCTTGACGAGTCGGGTGTTGGCGTGTGTTTGGATTGTGGCCAAAGTGTTGTAGATTTGCTCGATGGGATGGTCTTTGGCGACTCTTGCTCGAACTCGTGGAAGCTTTTGCTTGGATCTGGGTGGAACATCTTCTTCATCTTGTTCTTCTTCTTGGCCTTCTTCATTGTTGACGTTGTCGTTCTCTTGGTAGGGTGGAGAAGGAGGTTGTTGGTGTTCATCTTGGTGTACTTCCTCATTTTCTTCGTCTTGGTGTGTCCCACTTGTGGATGCTTCCGTATCAACTCTTGGCTCACCTTGTCGTGAGGTGAAAGCTTCCACTTGGACGGATGAGGTACTCTCCTTCACCTCCGTTGGACGAATCTTGCCAATAGACAAGTCTTGGATTGCTTCCGAAGGGTCTTTGTATCCTACATCAATTGGCAATTGCTCTACTTGCGAGCCGTTAGATTCATCAAACTTCACATCTACTGTCTCCTCAACCTTTGGGGTGAAATTATTGTAGACGTGGTAAGTGTGAGAGTTTGAGCCATAACCAAGTAGGAATCCCTCATGAGATTTAGGAGCAAATTTAGAACGATGATGCTTATCAAGAATGTAGCACTTTGAGCGGAATACTCAAAAGTATCCAACTTGAGGTTTTTTACCGGTGAGGAGCTCGTATGCCGTCTTGCCGAGTAGCTTGTGAAGATAAAAGCGATTTGTTGCATAACAAGCTGTCTCTACCGCTTCTGCCCAAAAGTGTTTTGGAGTCTTGTACTCATCAAGCATCATTCTCGCCATCTCAATAAGAGTCCGATTCTTCCTCTCAACAACTCCATTTTGTTGAGGTGTGTACGTAGCCGAGAACTCATGTGAAATCCCTTCTTCGTCAATAAAGGTGTCCACATTTGCGTTCTTGAACTCCATTCCGTTGTCGCTACGAATCTTGTTGATCTCCACTTCAAATTGATTTTGGGCCTTCCTAGCAAAGTTTTTGAAGATCTTTTGGACCTGCGATTTATCATCGAGAAAGAACACGCATGTAAATCTTGAAAAATCATCTACTATAACTAGACCAAAAGAATTTCCACCGAGACTTTTGTAAGCATTGGGACCGAAAAGATCCATGTGAAGTAGCTCGTGGGGCCTCCTCGTGGTCATGATGTTCTTCACGGGATGCCTTCCTCCAACTTATTTACCTACTTGACAAGCGCTACAAAGTCTATCCTTATCAAATATGGCATCATTAACGCCGAGGATAAGATTGTGAATCATATCATTGACTCATCAAGGGTAGGATACATAGGATCAACATGAGGTGCACAAGGGCTAGTAATGTACTTGTTCAAATGATATTCATTGAAAATCACAAGCATCTCATTTTTCCACTCATGAAAATACTCTCCATCAAGTATAGGCACTCTACGTCTAAGACTCCCCAACGTAGACTCATCCATCTTCCTCCAATGGTGTTTAAACCAAAGCAATGGAGACCAAAGCTCTGATACCAATTGAAAGGATCGAGAAGAGGTGTCTAGAGGTTGGTGAATAGACTCTAGGTAAGAAAAGTTGCAGTTTTTAATCTCTTTAAGTTGAAGTGGAGTTTTGGCACAAGTTTTGACATTCACAATACATATCAAGCAAGCATGACAAGAGTATATGAGCAGCAGAAAGTAAAGCATGCAAATTGCAAGAATGTAAAGGGATGGGATTGGAGTGTGCAAACGCAATTTGGAGACACGGAGATTTTTTATCCGTGGTTCCGATAGGTGGTGCTATCGTACATCCACATTGATGGAGACTTCAACCCACGAAGGGTAACGGTTGCGCGAGTCCACGGAGGGCTCCACCCACGAAGGGTCCACGAAGAAGCAAGCTTGCCTATCCCACCATGGTCGTCGCCCACGAAGTACTTGCCTCACTCGGGTAGATCTTCGCGAAGTAGGCGATCTCCTTGCCCTTACAAACTCCTTGGTTCAACTCCACAATCTTTACAGAGGCTCCCAAGTGACACCTAACCAATCTAGGTGACACCACTCTCCAAAAGGTAACAAATGGTGTGTTGATGATGAACTCCTTGCTCTTGTGCTTCAAATGATAGTCTCCCCAACACTCAACTCTCTCTCACAGGATTTGGATTTGGTGGAAAGAAGATTTGAGTGGAAAGCAGCTTGGGGAAGGCTAGAGATCAAGATTTATGTGGTAGGAATGGAATATCTTGACCTCAACACAAGTGTAGGTGGTTCTCTCTCAGAAAATGTATGTTGGAAGTGTAGGCATGTTCTGATGGCTCTCTCCATGAATGAAGAGTGGGTGGAGGGGTATATATAGCTTCCACACAAAATCTAACCGTTACACCCAATTTACCAAACTCGGTGGGACCGAATCGTGAAACTCGGTCAGACCGATTTAGTTCATAATGTGACCGTTAGGCATTTCGGTGGGACCTATATGATCAACTCAGTAGGACCGATGTGCTAGGGTTAGGGTAAAGCCTCAACTTAGTTTGACCGATTACACAAACTCGGTGGGACCAATTTGGGTAATAAGAGAAACAGAGAGTTGGCCAGGCAAACTCGGTGGGACCGATTGCATACCTCGGTGGGACCAAAATTATTGCAATAGGCAACAGAGAGTTTGCAAGCCCATCTCGGTGAGACCGAGATCCCATCGGTGAGACCGACTTGATTAGGCTTTCTGGCAGTGGCTATGTCAAGAGAACTCGGTGGCGCTAGATAGAAAGTTTTGATGGGGCTGAGTTTGACTTTTGGTTTGGGACATATGTGGATGTGAGAAAGTGGTTGAGGGCTTTGGAGCATATCACTAAGCACTTTGAGCAAGCAAGCCATTAAGCAACACCTCATCCCCTCTTAATAGTATTGGCTTTCCTATGGACTCAATGTCATCTTGGATCACTAAAAGTAAAATGTAGAGTCTTGTGCTTTGAGCTTGAGCCAATCCTTTGTCCTTAGCATCTTGAAGGGGTTCCACATCCTCTAGTCCATGCGAGTACATTGTTGAACTTATTTGAAACATACTAGGTAAGAGTATTAGTCCAAGAAGAGATATGTTGACATTAATTACCAAAATCACCCAGGGAGCACTTGTGCTTTCAATTGACTCTAGTGCAAGTGGGAGACTAAAGGAAATATGCCCTAGAGGCAATAATAGAGTTATTATTTATTTACTTATTTCATGATAAATGTTTATTATTCATCCTAGAATTGTATTAACCGGAAACATAATACATGTGTGAATACATAGACAAATATAGTGTCACTACTATGCCTCTACTTGACTAGCTCATTGATCAAAGATGGTTAAGGTTTCCTAACCATAGACATGAGTTGTCAGTTGATAAACATGATCACATCATTGGGAGAATGATGTGATTGACTTGACCCATTCCGTTAGCTTAGCACTTGATCATTTTAGTTTACTGCTATTGCTTTCTTCATGACTTATACATGTTCCTATGACTATGAGATTATGCAACTCCCGATTACCGGAGTAATACTTTGTGTGCTACCAAACATCACAACGTAATTGGGTGATTATAAAAGTGCTCTACAGGTGTCTCCGATGGTACTTGTTGAGTTGGCATAGATCGAGATTTGGATTTGTCACTCCGATTGTCAGAGAAGTATCTCTGGGCCCTCTCGGTAATGCACATTACTATAAGCCTTGCAAGCAATGTGACTAATGAGTTAGTTGCAGGATGATGCATTACGGAACGAGTAAAGAGACTTGCCGGTAACGAGATTGAGCTAGGTATTGAGATACTGACGATCGAATCTCGGGCAAGTAACATACCGATGACAAAGGGAACAACGTATGTTGTTATGCGGTTTGACCGATAAAGATATTCGTAGAATATGTAGGAGCCAATATGAGCATCCAGATTCCGCTATTGGTTATTGACCGGAGACGTGTCTCGGTCATGTATACATAGTTCTCGAACCCGTAGGGTCCGCACGCTTAACGTTCGGTGATGATCGGTATTATGATTTTATGTGTTTTGATGAACTGAAGGTAGTTCCGATTCCCGGATATGATCACATACATGACGAGGAGTCTCGAAATGGCCGAGACATAGATATCGATATATTGGATGACTATGTTTGGACTTCGGAAGTGTTCCGGGCAAGTTCGGACATATATCGGAGTACCGGGGGGTTACCGGAACCCCCCGGGGAGTGTAATGGGCCTATTGGGCCTTAGTGGAGAAGAGGAGGGGCGGCCAAGGTAGGGCCGCGCGCCCCCCTCTAGTCCGAATTGGACAAGGAGGGGGGCGGCGCCCCCATTTCCTTCCCCCTTCTCTCCTCCTTCCCCCTTCGCCTACTCCTACTAGGAAAGGAGGAGTCCTACTCCCGGTGGGAGTAGGACTCCCCCCTTGGTGTGCCCTCCTCCTGGCC
>NC_041381.1:129539367-129544146 GCF_002162155.2 Triticum dicoccoides | reverse complement strand
AGGGGACACCCCAAGACACAAGTTGACCATTGATCTTTAGCTGTGTGCGATGCCCCCCTCCACCATAATCCACCTCGGTCATATCATAGCGGTGCTTAGGCGAAGCCCTACGTCGGTAGCTTCATCAACATCGTCATCACGCCGTCGTGCTGAAGGAACTCTCCCTCGAAGCTCTACTGGATCGTGAGTTCGTGGGACGTCACCGAGCTAACCGTGTGCAGATCATGGAGGTGCCGTACGTTCGGTACTAGGATCGGTAGATCGTGAAGATGTACGACTACGTCAACCGCGTTGTCATAACGCTTCCGCTTACGGTCTACGAGGGTACGTGGACGACACTCTCCCCTCTCGTTGCTATGCATCACCATGATCTTGCGTGTGCGTAGGAATCTTTTTGAAATTACTACGTTCCCCAACACACTAGAGATCGACACTATTGGATGACCAAGGCCAAGTTGGTGTTCGACGTGACAGTTGAGGAGATAGATCTTCATAGGGTGATGAGACAGTTCGGTCTATGTCAAGAGCCTGACATTCCAGATATTCCACACTTACCAGAACACGTTCACAAGTAAGTACTAATACTATTTTAGTTCTCAGCTCTGCATTTAGAATATACCTAACCATGTAACGCACATATCAACCTCAGGCACAGTCCCGTAGTAGGAAACAATTCCATGGCTTATTGGCTTCAGAGCATTACCCCTTATGTTGACGAATGGACTACCACGCCGACAAATATCTGGGATGATGTTCGTCCCTTTAACTGGGACAAGTTTGGGTTGTATCTACAACATTACCGACATACAACAAGGATCTACTTGGTTCATCAGCTGCACCTGATCAGATCGAAGCCCCTCTCACCAGCGATATATACCCAATCGCCTCTGTCGTGGGAACCAGACACCACGCGGTATATGCCATGGTTCTCATATGTTACGTCTTTTCTTAACCTGGACATATTCAATTGGTTAACTATTCGTGTTGTCTGCCATACAACAAGGATCTAATTGGTTAACTCTTCGTGTACAGGGTGACTTGGTAAGCGAGGAGCGAGAGGAGGTTTCCGCTTTAATGCAGCGCTTTCAGAGGGGAGAATCTATCCCACCGTGGGAGCACGTCTCATGGTTGAGGCATCTTAATGACAAGCTACACGGGATTTACATTGTTGTTACGTGTAGATGATCTTCAAATGTTGCAGTTCCTCTCTAAAGCATTCAGAACCACGACGCTTTGTGCACCATTCAGAACCATGACCCCCTGTGCACCGTGCAGAACCTCATCCTTCATAGCCAGGGAGCTCTTCCTGGCATCAACCACCTCCTTCATAGCCAGGCAGCTCTTCCTGGCATCAACCACCTCCTTCACAACTAGGGAGCGCTTACTGGCATCAACAGATGGAACTAGGTAACACTACTTACTACATGATTTTCAACATTGTAGTCACCGATGCTTAGTGGCGGTGCTTCATTCATGCATTTGTATCAATTTTACATGTTTTACTTTACCGCAGGCAGCAGCCAGTCTCATTCGTTCATGCATTCAGTGCAGTCACCGATGCTTAGTGGTGGTGCTTTGTTCTTAGAGGGCGACAACAATGATGATGACCAAACTGCAAACACTTATGACTTCTTGCATACAGTGTTTCACACTCCACCACCACTAACATCGCAGGAGACATAGACAGTGACAGACAAGGTTATCTATGGTCTTGGTTAACGTGAGCATCATCCACCGCCTCAGCGTTTATCGCCTTCTGGTCCTCACCCGAGAAAGACCCAGATTCGTCGGCGTCCCCCGCAGTGATATGGTTATCTATGTATGAGTCATTATCTATGTTAGTTTCAGACTATTCGCATCTGTGAGTCAGTATCTATGTATGAGACATGCTTCATGTATGTGCTACTATAGCACTTGCTTCTATCTGATTAGGAGACATATACCATTTCATGTATGCGAGAGACATATTATTATTAATTCGCATTGTTATTTCAGTTACAATTCCAAACAGACTGCAACCGATAATTAAGATACAAGTACATCTAAATTAAACGGTAGAATTGAACTTCAAAAATACAGCTTACATACTACATGAAGGCATCATCGTCATCCTCCACCGATGCAGCACTCTTGCCCTTCGACGATGCGGTACTATTGCCCTTCTCTGATGCAGCACTTTGGCCCTTCAACGATGCGGTACTCGTGCCTTTCGTCGATGCATCACTCTTGCCCTGTAATGACGCAGTACTCTTGCCCTTCGACGGTGCGGTACTCTTGCCCTTGGTGCTCGGCATGAAGATCTTGTCTTCGTATTCGCTGTCAGCAGTCCAGAAAAATGTATGCTCTGCTGCAATCCTTAAGAAAGTTTCACTCTTCGTCTGCACTACCTTCTTCCACCTTCCATGCAACCTAAGAAGTTCTTTACGTACCTCCTCATAGGTACTTTCAGGCCACCCAGACCTACGTAATGTGTGAGCCAACTCATTCAGTATGGTGTCACTACCGAGGAGTTCATCCCATGGAACTATCCTATTGTCCATCGTGAAATCAGTGGCTAGCCTCAGAAGACATTTTCTAATCTCAGGACGAAAACTACGATCGAAAGGATAATCGGACATCTTGACTACACTAAACTAGACTTCTTACCCACCTTCGTGTGAAGGGGGTTTTATAGGTAGAGAGGAGAAAATGGCGGGAAAGGGTTGGCGGGTTGGCGGGAACATATGGCAGGAAAGGGTTGGCGGGAAATGGGTGATGGGAACATATGGCGGGAAAGGGTTGGCGGGAAACGGGTGGTGGGAACATATGGAGGGAAAGAGTTGGCGAGAAAATTTTGAAGGAAAGGGTTGCGCGAAAATATTTTTTCAATGCCTAAGATGGGCAATGGTTGCACAACATTAATAAGTCAAAATTCAAAAAAAAATATTTCGGCCTAAAATAAGCCCAAGAGCGCACACATGCAACTTCGACCTCCCGATCACGCGAAAATGTGGGTCCTAGGGACTCTTCGGCCTGATGCTGACCAAAGAGTACTCTTCGGCCTACTGCTAACCAAAGAGTCCTCTTCGACCTAGCAACGGATCACTTCGGCCAAGACCTGGCCGAAGAGCCCTTTTCGGCCAACACCTGACCGAAGACACCGTCTTCGGCCCACGCGAGGCCGACAGGGTCATAGTTCTGGGTTTTTTTTTGCTTTAGGTGATATAGTTTCCAAATTTTCTATAAAAATGTGATAGTTTTGAAAAAAAATCTTGAAAGTCAGCTCACCGGGACAAGTAGAGGCCCACCAGGCCACACAATGGCCCAGGCCAGCTACCCTACGTGTGGTATCCCGAGATGGAGGAAGTCGGCTTGGGGTCCTAGACAAGCCGACATGGAGATCGCGGAGGACTCTTAACCGTCGTAGCCGAGTAGGATGTCATGTAACCCTAGGCTCCACCATCCTCTATGAGGCGAGCTCGGGATAGTCTAGGAATAACAAAATCATACATTCAACCCCTCGATGCACCTACGAGATCCTCTCGATCGTCCATGTACTATGTACACCTCATCCATCAAGTACAATCGAGTAGGAAGTAGAGTTCTACTCCACCAAGAATGTTTGAACCTGGGAAAATCTTGATCCATGTTTCCCATGTAGGTAATCCGGCTAAGTTCAACACCTGGTTGAGCGATCTGCCGAAATTTGAACAAACAGTGGCACACTAGGCATGGTTTATGCTAGTTGCAAACCGGATCCAAATATGATCTAACTTCATTTACGTCGACCACGCTCTAGGCCGCATCTTTACCTTCAGCGCTTTGAGTTTCATCGCTAACCTAGTGGGGCAATTCGACCTTGTCGCTCCCCTTGCCGAGGGCCTGGTACTCATGTTTGGGGGTCTAGAATTCGTCGTCTACTAGCACGATGAGACATGGCTCCGCAATCTGGCGAGAACTCAAAGAAGCTAGAGGCCCAACGCCAAAAAGATGCAGCGAGCGCATGTTCACCAACAAATGGAGCACATGGGCCTCGTAGAGAAACAGAGTTGGCTGTTGGCTTCTTTAGAAACGGTGAGCGAGTCGTGCGTCCATCGCCTTCATGGTGGAGCTTGCAAACCGGGTTCATTTGTCTCGAGCCGGAGATGTCGGTGGTGTCGCAGGAGGCTCTCGAGACTTCCACACTCCTGCGAGCAACCTCATGGCTGCCGTGGAGGAGATCATTGGTATTGAGTTTCCAGCCGATCACTTGATGGCAACACAACTAAACGCCACCTAGAGAGTCACTACTAGGGATAAGCCTAGTAGTGTTGGAGAATTTCATAAGAATAATTTGGTGCTCAAGATGTTGGTATATCTTTCTATAGAATTGATCAAACTTAAAAAAATTGATTTAGCACAAACATGAACCTTCAATTACTTTGGAAGAAAGAAGGTAGTGGCACCGTACATGCACGGTGGTGTAAATGTTGAGTATAAGTGTTGTGCATATCTGTGTATTGGGCCCACCTCCTAGTTGCCTTGTATAGTTGAGGTCGTGGCCCACTCATGTACATCATATATACGTGTGTTTGCACCTGAGGAATACAACATGTAATTCCCACAACATACATGGTATCAGTTTCCGGGTTCTAACCCTAGTCTTCCGCCGCCGCCGCCACGCGCCTCCTCCATATTGTCGCCGCCGGCCGCCACTCCTTCCTCTCCTTGTCATGCGTGCTACTCCAGCCGCACGCCAGCCCCGCCCGCCCGCACTTCCCAAGCCGCTCGCCAGCCCTACCTGCCCGCACTTCCCAAGCC
>NC_041381.1:129482499-129539069 GCF_002162155.2 Triticum dicoccoides | reverse complement strand
GCCAGCCCTGCATCGCCCGATCCCGCCTGGTGCCGAACCCGCCACCCACTGCCGAACCCGCCACCCGCTCGCTCGCATCGCCTCGCCGCCGTTGTTGCCACCTGCCCGCCAGTCGCATCGACTGCCCGCCCGCTGTCGAACCCGCCAGATCGCCCGAAGCCGCTGCTGCCGCCACACCCGAGCCACCGAGCCGCCTCACCCTCGCCATGTCGTCCGTCACGTCCTCTGAGTCCACCAACTCCAACCCATTCGCCGACACCAACCCTCCCTATGTCAACGACATCCGCGACCTGGACATCTACGAGTGGGTGCCGGTTTGTCTCTCTCAAGCAGACACCTCCTACTACACGTGGAAGACATACTTCTCCCTCATGTTCCGGGAGTATCATCTTGTTGATCACGTGGATGGCACCTTCGACTCCAGCCTTGTCCCCAAGTGTCGGGGATATAACCCGTGGTATGACCCGGCCAGAAGTATGACCTGACCGGACTTGGCGTTTCATTGGTAACCCGCTGGAGTATTAGCGACTCACGGGTCTGGCGGCTCACTATCTGACGACTCACAAGCCTGGCAACTTACGGATGGCCCTGACAGCGGGTCAGATAGAAGACTAGGCCCAAGGCCCAGAAGGCTAGCTCATGTTATGGTGGGTCGGCTTAAGAGGAAAGCATAAGGAATATTCCCTTACAAAGGAAGCAAGACTATGACTCCACTTGTAATAGACTAGTCCTAATCCTAATAGGACTCCACATGTAACCCACCAACTCAACTTATATAAGGAGGGGCAGGGCACCCCAAGAGGGACAAGTCATAAGAAACAATCTCTAGGGCTAGACACAAAGAGCCGGCTTACCGGCGACTCCCTCATGATCATAATGAGACCTAGCCACAAACATCATGTAGGGTTATTACCGGATGATGTTTCTCGGGGCCCGAAGCTGTCTAAATTCTTGTCTTGTGTTGCGTCTCTCGATTCCGCCCAACCCCTCTCAAGCGACCGCATAGATGTGTTGGCCTCGCGACTAAGTCCTCACACTAAGGACATCTACTGTGACAATTTCACGACAGTTGGCACCCACCGCGGGGATGCGCACAGTGGTGTTGAGTTCTTGGAGGGATTTCTCCTAGGGATCGAGAAACTCGCTATTGCTCAGATGGAGAAGAGTAGGCACAGAACAATCGTGCAAGATAACCTGGCAAGGAACAGTTGTTGGACTCTTTAAAGAATTTCGTCACCGGCCGGATCAGCTAAATTTTGCTGGTTAAACTTTGAAGCTGGGAGTACGAGATCCATGACTGGTCCACCATCGACACCACAATCATCTGATGGTTCTTTCTCACCATCTCGCCGGACCTCTTTCAGACGGTCGTGCAGGACGGTGATGATGCATGCGCTATGTGGACCAAGCTGAACGGGCTCTTCACCCACAACCAACTCCAACGTCGCGTTTTTTTGCAGCAAGAGTTTTTCGGGTGCCACCGGGACAACTCCTCCGTCGACGATTATTGTCGCCGCCTTAAGACTCTCATCGACGAGCTCCGCTACATTGGGGCAAAGATCGATGATGACCTCCTCCTCAGCACGCTCACTGTCGGGCTCAACAAGGACTTCGGCAACACTGCGGCGAACTTCACCCTCATCCCCAACCCATCCTTCGCCAAGTTCATTGCATACCTCCGCTTGGAGGAGCTGCGGATGAAGCAAGTGAAGGTGCGGGCCATACGCACCGCCATCGCCACCGGCACCACCCGCGGCGGCACCCCGACACCTCCCATTGCCCCGGTGCCCCAGCAGCCACTGGGCCACCAGGCGCCTTATCCGGCCCCGCGGCTGCCGTACCCGGCGCCCTAGCAGCCAGGGCTCCTCCCGCTGCCACACGGCCCGCCCGCCTCCCGCCTCTCCCGCCGAATGGCGCCGCGAGGGCCGGCGTGGTGGCCGTCGCGGCGGTCAGCAATAGCAGCCACAGTAGGCCGGCCAGCCCCGTCAGCAACAGCAGTAGCAGCTCCAGGTGCCGCCCCATGGGCTTCCGGCTACAACCCCTGGACCAGCATTGTCCATGCGTACACCATGCCGGTTCCATGGGCTCCTACACCAACGCTTCCCGCGCAGTGCCCGCCGGCGCACCAGGCGTACTACGCGGCTCCACAGCCCTATGCAGGGTACACACCGCCGCAGCTGAGCGGCGGCTACATCATCCCTATGGCGCCGCCGTCCCCCTCGCCGGCCCTGTTGTCGGCGCCTTGGGATCCGGCACTCACTACAAAAAAATACACTTCCGTGATGATATGTGTTTGTCATAGTAGGTCGCGTTTTTTTCATGCATGTACATCCATGATGATTTTATGACAGAATCAAGATAGTTATACATGTGTTGTCGTAGAAGTGTTCCATGACATTACCAAAATTATCATCACGGAAGTGTCCACTTCCATGACGATAAATCGCGCGTCACAGAAGTGCTTTCGTCAAGTTTGACCGACACGTGGCATCCACCGTAACAGAACACCGTTAAGCTATCAGGTCGGGTTTTGGATCCGATAACCCGTTAACAGCCCCGACCAATGGCGATTTTCCACGTGTAAAATCATCATTGGCTGGAGGAAACACGTGTCGGCTCATCGTTGGGACAGGTGTCATCCACTCATTGGATAGAAGGCGCCTATGATACGTCAACATGTGGCACGGCCCAACAGAGGCCCATTCCTATGAAAAGGCTGGCCCATTTGACTTGGTTAAAAGGTGGCGGCCCGGCCCATGGAAAGCCTGTTAACGGCTTATTCGCATATAGCCCATTTACAGCCCGCTAACACAAGGCCCTTACGCTCTATCCGAATTAGGCCCAGTAGTGTCATCTCGACCATCCAATATGATTCCAGCTCGTTTTCACTTCTGGCCCATGTATGGCCCATGACGTCTTTCGGCCCATATAAGGCCCTTTGTAACTCTTGGCCCATTAATAGCCCGTGGTGAAACTGGCCCGTAATGAACAATGTATCACTTTACACCCATTAACGGCCCGTGGTGAAACTGGCTCATAATGAACAGTGTATCACTTTATACCCATTAAAGGCCTGTTATTCCGTTGGGCCGTTTCCAGCCCATGTTATCTTTAGGCCTTCTCAGAGCCCATTTATTCTTGGGCTCATTTCCAGCATTCGTTTACTTACAGCCCATTACTGTCATTTTCTACTTGTGGGCCAAATTCAGCCCGTGGTTACAGTCGGCCCGTTTGTGGTCCGTTAATACGTTGGACCGTTTTCATAGCGTCATCAAATATGGCCTATTAATGATGGCCCGTTATGGTCGGCCCATGAACGGATGATTCCAACTCTAGCCCGTTTACGGCCATAATGCGGTCTGTTTGGCCCATGTTTGGCCAATCAATCATACGACCCGCATAAGGCCCATTGATGATACGGCCTGTAGAAGTCCCATTGTTTCTACGGCCCGTAGAAGGCCCATTATTTCTACGACCCGTAGAAGGCCCATTATTTCTATGCCCCGTAGAAGGCCCACTGTTTCTATGGCCCGTAGGAGGCCCAGTGTCACTACAGTAAATATTAGCCCATGGTTATTATGGCCTAGTTTTAAAAAATAGGTTATTGCAGCCACTAGCAAACCGCGGAAAAAGAACTGCAATGACTACAAGCAAACAAATAAACAAGACAACGAGGAAATAAATAAGCAAGCAACTAACTCTAGGCTATCACGTCTATTACACATATTACATCCACTGGGCATCAAAGTTTGCCACCAGTGCAAATATAGGGAACAAGACAGCATATAAACTCCACAGCAAAACAAGTCCAAAACTGAAACCACTTCAGAAGAGTTCAAAAAACAATATCCTGGGTACCCATAATGCTAGCAAGATGCTTAGCAAGCTTATTAACTTTCTCTTGTTTGGCTCTTAAATCCTCTAGCGGTTGCTGTTGCACAAGAAAGTACGCATCTGAATTCTGCAGGGACTTCCTCAGTCCTTCGGTTTCTTGCCGCAGCACAGCTGACTGATGCCTTTCAGCTTGTAGCTGAGACTAAAGAAGCTGAAGTGATTCAGGCAGCGAGTTCGAAGAGCTTGTGCCAGCGGTACTGGCCAATAACTCGAACACTACATCAACGCAGGACTATGGGGTTTTCTCACTGTCTACAAGATCGTTTTTATCACCTATCTTGGAGACCAACAGGGTTGTCTCACTATCTTGAACCTTATCTGCATTACTTTCTCTACCATTGCATAGTGGGGTGCTCTTCTCCAATATTTTGTTTGCATACTACAAGAGAAACAAGCAGACACATCACAGGTTTAGCTTGTAGTATACGAAACTCATTTTGGTAAACCGGTTCAGTAGTAAGGTGGACAGGATAACAGCATGAAACAAACATATATCTATGTACTATGGTCACTGTATTGTCCATATCATTCTAGTTTATGTTCCCTAATCAAGATAGAGACACAGTTCAACTCATATATTTTTAAGACACAGCAGCATAGACAGGATATAAGTGTGAGAAACTACACAGCATTGGCAGCACTTGTAATGTGCATCACATGAGAACATAAAGATTTATACAACTTAAACTGAAATCAACATAGAGCAAGAAGTTAGAACAGTAATCCAGTTAAAGAAATAGGTTTCAAACATACTTGTTGTGCCATTGGAGTTTCAATTGGATCCTTCAAATTCGATAGTAGTTTGTATGAGTAAATACAGCGATGCAACAGCAAAGGAGTATGGACCATAGGTACGGAATCTGACCTGAGAACAGTTGCTCTTCTGCTTTAAACGTGGAGTTTGGGTTAGCTGTGGTGGTCTTCGTGCTTTGGGCACTGCAGTAGCTTTACAAACTGCTCGTGTGGGGGTACTCAGTGGCGGACATAGTGCTTTGTCAACTAGAAGTGGGTTACTATCCGCTGGGGTTGCGGTTAGATGGGTTGTAGCTGGTTCTCTGCCCAACGGTGTAAGTGTGCAATCTGGAAGAGTCTCGATTATGTGTGGTGGGGCTAGATTGTGGGCCAGTACAACCATGGTTCTATCTGCATCGACGGGTAGCACTGTCTTCTCTGAAGAACGGGTTTTTGTTCCCTTAGATACTGCCATCACCCCGTCCAATTCAAATGGCTGATAAACAAGAAAAGAAATTGAACGTACAGACATTGTATGATAGACAGATGTGGTAATTCACATATATGTTGTCTAACCAAACAGGACAGCATGACATAATTTCACATATATGATGCCTAACTAAACAGGATAGCATGACACAATTTCAGATATATGATGGATAACTTAATAGGATATAATGGCATAATTCAACATATGATGAGTACCTTCTGAATATATGGTGGTAAACAGGCTCCTTCTGAATCCCCATCTGAATAGTTATCTTCCTCTGGAATACAATCTGGAAATGCAAGAGGAGGGCCCACTTCGCCCACCATGGAGCAGCGTCTGCATGACATTATATTCCCACGCAATGGTCTTCTCTTTTTCTCTACATGTTCAGTACGATTGTGTACAATATCTGACATGCATAATAAAAAAATAGTTAGATTTTGTAAGGCCTAAGGGGTGCATGCAAAAATCATGACTGATGGTAGCAAACAAGTGGATGGATCCAAAACTAATGATAGCAGGTAGATTATAGCTTCAGTTTAAAAAGATAGACAATGGATCATCTATTGTTTGTTGCCCACCCAACATGAACCACATAGAAGACGCGAGATGAACCAGATAGTAGACAGATACTATTCGTTGCTGGCTCGATATGAGACCCATGGGCATTTCAAAACTCAAGTTTAAACGATAAAGTAGTAGGTAATAATAACCGATGTATAACGTAAGCAAACACGAAAGACTGTGACCTCTCTTCCGGAACTGTGTAGTCCTCAGGTTCATCTGCTCAGTCGATGATGGTAATGCAGTTGGCGTGGCTGCCGGCAACGGGGAAGATGATCTGAGGCGGCGAAAGAAAGTCTACAGGGGGGATCTCTGCTGCAGTGAACGCTTCTGTCGATGGTGCACCTCAGGTGGGGTGGATGACAACACGGCAGGAGCAGGACATAACACACAGAGTTTTCTTTGACGCCTATTTAAAAATGAAGTAAATCTGTAAGGGCACCTTAGAATTGGAGGATTCTATAAACGCAGGGACAGGAAAAACACAGGAATAGGATAGGAATGCACATGCAAAATAGAGCATTTGGAAACATAGGATTTCAGTCAACCTGGGTGTTTGGTTCACATGAATTGGAAGAACACAGGAATGGAGAAACATGGTCAAATTAAAGTCAAACCACGTGAAAATGAAAAAATAAGAATCTTATTATGCCAGTAATGCAATTAGTTCTGTTCTTCATGCATATTAATTTGAAAAGGACGTCCAAGTGAATAAAATTCCTACGTTTTTTCTTCGAAAGAGACACCAAAGGAAAAAATCCTCCAGTTTTGCTTTGCTCCACTCCTTCTAACAGATTTGCATGAATAGTAGTTCCATCGCAAAGGATCCCAGAGCGATTGACATGAATGCAGAGTAACAAAGTGATGCGACGAGTGTACAATCTCTTTGGCATAGCCTTGTGCACCTCAGCATCATTGGGTTGGACGTGGAGGATGGTGATGATGCTGGTGTGACTATCGGAGGCGGGGAAGAAGATCCGAGGCCTCTGGAAATGGCGCCGAGGGTACTGCTCCGCTGTGATGGACGGTTCCGTCGTTGGAGCAGCTCCGGTAAGGTGTACGCCGACGAGGATGAAGCAGGACAAGACAGACAACGTTAATATGAAGTGGGAACCTAATATCATCTGCAATAGATGATGTAAAATACATCACCAAAAAGTGCTAGATGTAAAACGCATCAGCCGCGCCACGGCCGCTCCGACAGATGTTGTAAGTACTGTTCACTCTGAACTTAACTGAAGAAAATGAACTTTACAGTCGAAACTAAAGTTTATTGTCAAAACTGATTGAACTAGTAGCAGAGCATTGCAATAGATGTTTAGGGCTTTCGAGCACTAGTAGCAGAGAAGCAGTGATCTAAATTAGCAGATGCTCGAGCAGGGAACGCACTAGCAGAGAACAAGTCATGCAGTACCACCGCGAGCGAGTGCTAAAGCAGCAACTCCTGTAGCTGTCGGAGGTCATGCAGCAGCAGCGGCGCAAGCGAGAGCAAGAGCCACTACTAGGAAAAGGGCTATAGATAATATGGACACTAATGGCGCACCATGTATGTGGTGCGCCATTTCTATATAGCAATGGCGCACCACATACAGGTGCGCCATTAGTAATATATTACTAATGGCGCACCTAGTGAGTGGTGCGCCATTAGTAGTTTTGAAAAAAAATTGTTACTAATGGTGCACCGTGGGATAGTGCGACATTACTAGTTGACATAGTAATGGCGCACCACACCCACCATGCGCCATTAGTAGTTTTAAAAAAACAAAAAAAAATTGTTAGTAATGGTGCACCAATGGACAGTGCGCCATTACTAGTTTTAACTAGTAATGGCGCACTGTCCACTGGTGCGCCATTACTAAGTTTTTTTCAAAAAAATTCAATTTTTTAAATATATTTTTCAAAACTAGTAATGGCGCACCGTGGGTGTGGTGCGCCATTACTAGTTTAACTAGTAATGGCGCACCACTCCCATGGTGCGCCATTACTAACTTGGCCCAAAAATTCCACCGAATGCACAAACCCCCCTCCCCCACCCTGTGGACCGCCTTTTCAGTTTTAAAAGAATAAAAGAAAATGATAAAAATGTCAAAAAAATAAAAGAAAATAAGTTTCCCATGTGATATGGGGTCTAGTTGTTGGGAAAATTTACAAATATGAATTTCGACTTTATTTGCAAAATATCTCTGGAAATTTGTAAAATGGGCATAACTTTTGCATACGAACTCGGATTAAAAAGTTTTTAATATGAAAAATCATCTACTCAAAAAGTTACATCCAAATTTAACTAGGGAAACCTGTTAAACATTTTCAAAATCCCCAAAAAACCTAACAGGAAAAAAGTTACGGGGCTTTCAAGATCTAGAGGCAAAAAAATTCAAACTTACTAGTGGCTCACCGTGGATGTGGTGCGCCACTAGTAACAGAAAAAATTTGGTTTTGAATTTTTTTTTTCAATTTTTTTTCAAAAAATGATACGTAATATGACCGGGAAGTTTGAAATATTTTTCAAAATTTCATCATAGTCATGAACATGAACAAAGTCCTAGACATCAACAAGGTATAATAGGATTGATATGCTCGATATATCAACAAGTGCGTGTGAAGTGAGCTGTTGCTGGGTTGGATAGAACTCTGAAGTTAAGCGTGCTTGGGTTGGAGTAGTGTGAGGATGGGTGACCTTTCGGGAAGTTTGACCACGGAGTGCGATTTGACCTGAGATTAAGCATATTGACCCGAGATTAAGCCATAGTGACATGAGATTAAGAAAAAACGAAAAAAAATTGAAAAAAAAATTAAAAAAATCTGAAAAAAAATTGTTACTAATGGCGCACCACATAGCTATTAGTATACCAGATACTAATGGCGCACCACAGGTGCGCCATTAGAAAAAAAATCTAATGGCGTGGTGCTAGTGGCGCACCTGTAGTGCGTCATTATTAGCGAAAACAGGTGAGCCACTAGCAGCCCTTTTTGTAGTAGTGAGCAGAGAAGCAGCACGACCGAAAGCAAGAGCAATGCAGTAGCGCGACCGACAGCAAGAACAGAGCTGCAGCGCGAGCGAGAGCCGGAGCAGCTGCAGCTAGTGCTGTTGTGGAAGTTGCTGCCGAGGAAGCAACAACATGGGGAAGAGACGCCGTGGATGATGTGGCCAACAACGACGCTCTCGATGGAGACCCGCCATGTCTGCTTGGCATCGAGCATTGGCAGCCCCGTGAGATCAAATAAAAGATAAATTGCAGCGGTGAGTGCAGAACCTCCATGGTGGCGCTGAGTTGGCCTCGGCTTCATCAGAGGAATTGGTGAGGGTGTTGCGGTTCCGGTGTGGCAGGTCAAGACGGTGCAGTGGGGATTGAGGTGGCGCAATAGACGAGGAGAACATCGGGGCAGCTCCTTGGAGGTGGAGGACGGGGCAGCTGATTCGGTGGGACGACGAGATCGACAACGGATCCTCATCCGGTGTGGTGGATGAGGGACGGCGAGCTGTTGCGGTGGACGACGTAGTCGGGGAAGAGTCTCCGGCTGGGCGGTGGGCGGGAGGCCGACATAGGAGCGTGGGGTTTCACAGGTTTTGGCGGCCTTGGTGTACGAATAGGGGGCGAAGGGGGGAGCCAAGCTTAGGGACGCGCTTGTCCGAAATGTAGGGTAAGTTACCAGCGTACCCCCACCGATTTTGACACCGCGACGTGGAGCTTCATTTCCAGCTGAGGGGTAGAAGGGGGATTTCGCGTGTCTGGGCTACGGGACCGATTTCGGATGAGGAGGGAGTTCTCGCGCGCGTCAAAATTTCGGGATAACAAGGCGCGGCGCGGGTTGAGGAGGCGGGAGTTTCAAAGCAGGTGAGACAAAAGATACTCGAGCTTGAAAATTTTGGGATAAGAAGGTGCGGATTCCTTGTTGGCAGAACAAACTTAACTTGTAAAAAAACAATTCATACAAGACACAAGAGAGTCATGTCCCCTTTTACTATATTGCTATATATGCCATTGAAAAAACTACAAGAAAAATGTAAAACAAATCGGGAGAACAAGATTACCCTGCACAGTACCAAATCGATTCACACTTCCCTAAACAACAACAAAAAACAAATCAATTCCCACCAAAAGAAAGAGTAATGTCCCTTTTTATATGATTACAAATGCGAGGATCTCGAATTTCAATTTTTGAATCCACGTTATGTTGAATTCAAATATATCGTTAGGTGACCTTGCGGTTTATGATTGATGTAGTCGTACATTTTGATCTTTCATCATATATGAACATTTTACTCCACCATGTGACAATATATATTGTCATCTACCATATGGACTAAATTTGAATCAATTTTCCTTATTTGAGTATGATTGTTGTCAAGTTATACAATAATTTAAATATTATCTTGATAACAAAAAACATGCATATAGCAGTAATTACATTTCACTATGAACTACATGTACCATACGCTCTCCAATTCATATATTTGTATCCATTTTATGTTGAATTCAAATCATAGTACATTATTGGTCTAGGTAGCGAGATGTTCGGGATAATCTAAACCCTGTTTTCATATGTATAATTTTTGGCTGAATTGGGACAAGTTTTGGTACGAGATTCTTGCAAAACCGGAGATTCTCTCAACAAGCCTCGTGGTTCCGAGAGGGAACGTGTCACCTTTGTGTGCGAAATGATATACGCTGCCTCCCCCCTGATTTTCTTTACAGAGGCAACATAGAACTATATGAGTGCCCTGTTAAATTTTGGAATTATTTTAGGTTCGTTTGGCCTTTTTATACATTAATTGAGTTTATGGACTTTTAATGTGCATAATCTAAATATGAACTGCATGCACATGCTCCGGTGCACCAAAGTTGGTTGAAAAATCACATGTGTATCCTTGGTTGAATTTCTAGGTCCCATGGAAGAAATGAGAATGAAATTCAAACATCTGGGCGTCGTGACTCGGCCGAGAACATGGGGAACTTAGATTTTAAATTCATGTAAATCCCAAACTCGCCTGGAAATCATGAAACTTGGCATGGTGTCATGTCATGGAACTAACATGTTGTGGTAAAATATTGGGCCGGTTTGGAAGCTCGTGGTTCTAAGAGGGAATGTGCCACCTTTGAGTCTGAAACGATATACGCTGCCCCCCCCCCTTGAGTTTCCTAACAAAGGCAACATAGAACTACATGAGTGCCCTGTTAAATTTTGGAATTATTCCGGGTTCGTTTGTCGTTTTTTATACATTAATTGAGTTTCTGGTCATTTAATGTGCATAAGTCAAATTTGAACTACAAGCACATGCTCTCGTGCACCAAAGTTGGTTGAAAAATCACATTTGTGTCCTCGGGTGAATTTCTAGGTCCCATGCAAGAAATGAGAATAAAATTCAAACATCTGGGCATCATGGCTCGGCCGAGAACATTGAGAAACTTGGTTTTAAAATTCTTGTAAATCCAAAACACGTCCGAAAATCATGAAACTTGGCATGGGTGTCATGTCATGGTACTACCATGCTGTGGTAAAAAAATTGGCCGAATAGGAACAGATTTTGGTATAAGCTTCTTGCAAACCAAGCTTCTCTCAAGAAGGCTCGTGGTTCTGAGAGGGAACGTGCCACCTTTGAGCGCCAAATGATATACGCTGTCCCCCTTGAGTTTGTTTACAAAGGCAACATAGAACTACATGAGTGCCCTGTTAAATGTTGGAATTATTCCGGCTTCGTTTGGCCTTAGTTACACATTAATTGAGTTTTTGGTCATTTAATGTGCATAATTCGAAATTGAACTACAAGCACATGCTCCCGTGCACCAAAGTTGGTTGAAAAACAAATTTGTGTCCTCGGGTGAATTTCTAGGTCCCATGCAAAAAATGAGAATAAAAATCAAACATCTGGGCACCGTGGCCCGGTCGATAACATTGAGAAACTTAGTTTTAAAATTAGGAAACTTGGCATGGTGTCATGTCATGGTAGTACCATGCCATTGTAAAAAAAATTGGCCGAATAGGAACAAATTTTGGTATAAGCTTCTTGCAAATCGGAGCTTCTCTCAAGAAGGCTCGTGGTTCTGGGAGGGAACGTGTCACCTTTGTGTGCATAATTCAAATTTGAAATACAAGCACATGTTCCAGCGCACCAAAGTTGGTTGAAAAATCACATGTGTGTCCTCGGGTAAATTTCTAGGTTCCATGCAAGAAATGGGAATGAAATTCAAAATTCTAGGCGTCGTGGCTGGGCTGGAAACATTGAGAAACTTATTTTTTTAATTCCTTTAAATCCAAAACATGCATGAAAATAATGAAACTTGGCTTGGTGCCATGACATGGCACCAACATGTTGTGGTAATTTTGCAGTCCGATTTGCGAAGGCGCACACATTAACAATCAACAAAGTCATTTTGGAACAAGTGATGTCACGTTACAATCGGAAACACAAGTATTATTGAAACCGTGGGTGTTCTATTTACTACCATTTACGTGTCGCCATGCGTCCCCATTTTTTATTAGCTAGGAGGCGCCATGCAGGGTAGCTATTTGAGTACGAGAGACGTGCGATCAGACCCCTGCGCGTTATCCGGAAGAGAGCCCTTTGACCTCCATCTGCCATCCACCTCTCTCCCAAGGTATCCATTAATGGCGCCCAAGCCTCTGTTTAATGGAGTGGCTATGTCTCACTCGACTGAGATTTAAGAGAGAAAAAAGAAAATCTGAAAGCACCGATCTTGATGTAAGATCTGACGGACCTATATAGCATATACTGCGACTTATAGCAAGACTGATGAATATATAAGGATGATTAATTGTCTTACATAATTAGTAAGATAATTAAAAAATCCACATGCAGCTACGCCCGAAATACACAAGGGCAAAAGAAGAAGGAAGACAAGGATCTGGCTCGCTGATCTCTACTTTCTTGATGCGTTACTGCAGGCCGCGGGAACTAGTCTCCGCGGTGAGTGGCGATGAGCTCTTTCATGTCCTCAAGACCCTGCTTGAGAACATCCACGGATTCCTCCACCAGCCTTTGGCGCTCGTTGTGGAGCATGTCATTCTTGTCCATCAGTTTCTTGACGATGACGCCGGTCCTCTTCAACAAGGCACTGGTCTCCTCCTACTGGTCTGCACTTCGGACGATCTTCGCCCTCAGCAGGTCGCGCTCGGCCTGGAGCCTCTCATTGCCCTCCCTTAGTTGCTGGATGATGCCGGTAGCCTGTTCAAACGAGGCTTTCATGTCGTCCTGCAACCTCGCCCAGCCGGAGATCTGATCCATCTGGCTATGGAAGATCGCATGCATGCGCCTGTAATAGTCGTCGCCTGCCCGTGAGAAATTTTACTAGGCCGCTGCAGCGCGGCGGGACATCTCTGATGCATTCGCGGCATGGCGGGACATCTCTGCTGCTTCCGCGGCATGGCCAGACCAGTCTGCTGCATCAACAACGCGGCGGGACCTCTGTGCTGCTTCAGCGGCGTGGCGGGACCTCTGTGCTGCTACTTCCGCGCGGTGGGACATGTCGGCTGCTTCGCAGTGAGGCGGGACATCTCTCGTGCTTCCGCTTCCATGCTCGCCTCTCCCTGGTGGCAATCTCTCAACCCAGAACTCACACTGGCCGTGGCAGACGCAAGGGAAGGATGCTGAATGACTTGTTTGTTTTTGTGGATGAGGAGTTGAGGAGGAATGTGCAGTCATCTTGGCATACTAGTATTTATAACCGAGTACTAATATGCTCCTAAGTGGGAAACCGTTTAGGTTGTGATCGGTGTGAACAGGTTTGCAATTCAATATAGCATGGTACTAATACGCTCCTAAGTGGGAAACCGTTTAGGTTGTGATCAGTGTGAACAGGTTTGCAATTCAATATAGCATGGAGTAATTTGGAATGTGACGAGACGCAAGTTCAAAATTTATTGATGGTTCTAGTTTCTAAGTGCGACACTATTCCCAGATGGAGTACTTCTTTTTCTACTGCTGTGTACGTGCAATAACTGGCAACGTCATATACATATCTTACGGTTAATGGGGCGTTCGACAGGAATAGCCATGTGGCGAGCTATGAGCTAGTCTTTTTTTCAGACGCATTAAACCTATCTCTCAGGACTTCTCGCACGCACCATCGTGCCACCCACAAAAACTTGTACTCTGAGTTTAGTACATTATACAGGAAGAGAAGAGGTGCACGCACACACTCGTCCTCTCACACATGTGTCTGTTTTTTCTTGAAAAGGAGGATGATGACACCCGGCCTCTGCATCTGGGAGTCACACACGCATCTGTAGCTACGAATAGTAGTGTTCTCAACAATCCGATTGGCTCTATCATGGATGTACCTATATACTAAAACATGTCTAGATACATCTATATTTTGACAAATGGAAGGCATGTATTGTGGAACGGAGGGAGTGCTTGTCATCAAAATGGATAAAAAGGGTCGTATCTAGAACTAAAATACGTCTACATACATCTCCTTTTATCCATTTTGATGACAAGTAGTAATTCTTACCCAAAGGAACTTTATATCCAACAGACACAAAATATCCGTTCGACTGTTGGAAATTACTGATTTGATGTCGAAGTAATTGCTGCATCGCCACCAAAACCCACCATTTCTTAAGCTAAAGTAGACCGAGGTAATCGCTATATTAGCATATTACTAAGATAAACAGAAGGCACCGTAGAAACATTTAGGACGTGATCTTGTCAATCTGAATGTGGAGGGGCACCAGCTTAGCCCCGGCCAGCAGCTTGGGCGGAACTGTGAAGAAGGTCAGCTCCTGCACGTCGATGTTGCCGGGATCCTTGCTGCTTGTCACCTCCATTTCCACCTTGACAGCATCGGTCGTGCCTTTGGGCTCCCCCGGCGGGCCGTTCGCCCACAGCTTGGCCACGTAGTGCGGCGGTGGGGACGCCCCCACTCTGATGCAGACGACTGACACGGCGATAGGCGCGTTGATGCCGAGCACGCCACCGACCAAGAAAAACGTGTGGCCGTCCTCCTCTGCGAACAGCAAGAGCCCTGGCTCCGACAATGGCACTTGCAGCTGGAGCACCTTGCCATACTGGATCCTGTGCACGGGCATGGGATGCGCGGTGCTGATGTGGTGGTAGAGCACCGGCGGTGGGCCTTCATAGCCACAAACGTGCACGGGGCATTTGCAGGGCGCGAGCCGACACACGCTCTAGTGATCGGCGAGCTTGTGGTAAGTGACATAGAGTCCACAGCCTTCGTGCGGGCACTCCACCCTCACCGATGAAAGGATGGAGTCCACCGCCGTGTTCCGCACGTTGAAGCCACCTCCGTGCTCGCACTTCTGGCACTGCTACCGCTGGTTCCCGGGGCGCTCGACGCGGCAGTCCGCATAGGCCAGGTGCCCTCCCTTGCACTGCAGAAATCAATCGAACATCACATCAATCAAGAAACCTGCACCTTGCTCAATCAACCGAACGGACGAGGTGTATTCGAACCTCATACACTGGAGGCGTCAAGGGGCGGAGGCACAAGGGGCAGTGGAGCACGGTGAGGTCCATCGAGACCTTAGAGAGCTCCATCATCGGGTCCTGTTCGGTCTGCATGATCTCGCCCTCCTCGTGCACAACCATCTCTCGACTTGCGCCGGGGCATTACAAAGCTTTACCGTCACATATTTTATACTACTTCAAGGTGCATTAAATCAACACATGCAAGTATCAAACGGAGAGTCACGGCATGCATGCATGCATTGTAATTAATGCATCGATAAACGCAAATTATTGAAATATATCGAGTGTAGTGCTTTGATGTGTCGCGTCAACTCGTACATCAACGAGAAGTTTGATTATCCTCTCCCTCGCGGACTTAGCTGCACCTGCCTTTGGATGTATGACAGGTTGGCCACCCACCTATCGGGCCCATCTATCATACACGCAAAGGCAGGAGTGTCCCTCCCTCGCCCATGAGTGTGGTGGCTGGCAATACTAGGAGAAGCTTTCGCTACACGCTCTCCCTCCCGCACGCGGTGGACATGCAGCAGTTCAATCGGTGTCAGATGGCCAGAAGCGTACTATAGTACTCCTCCAGTGCAGTAGTACTCCATCATTGTTCGACTTCCCGAAGAGGCGAAGAGCCAAGCGCAGCCCGGACACTCGTGTGGCAGTTCCATGTGTAGAGAAGTCTAGGATAGCATGTATCATGCATGTAAGCTTAAAATCGTTGGGGTCGGCTCCATGCTATGTGTCCGTCTCAAAGTTTTAAAAAAATAGTCTTCTGGCCCTACCTATCACCCTGGTGATTGTAGTTTGCACGCTCATCTGGTCAAGACAGGAATATATATTTTAATTTGTTTCTTTCGAAAAGGGGGAGTCCCCGGCCTCTGCATCAGAACGATGCATACCGCCACATATATTTAAATTTGTGGTGGGTAAATGTTAGAGGTTGCAGCAAATATATTATACATTGCGGGTCTTTCAGCCAAGTTTAGAGGCAAGCATGTGGGGCCAGTGCTATGATGTGTCGCGTCAACTCGTACAACGAGGAGAAGCTTGATTTTACTACTACACTCCTTCTCCCTAGCCCATGTGCGCGGTTGCTCGCAAACGAGGACAGGCTTTTGCTTAGTAGTACTTCTACAACAAGCTATCCCTCCCGCTCGCGGTGGACGGACATGCAGTAGTGGATTCGACACTGTAGAAGCAGTAGTAGTAACATCATTGTTCGTCTTCTCGAAGAGGCGAAGAGCCAAGCACAAACCGAACGTGGTAGTTGCGAACATTGGAGCACGCATATAGCCAGGCTCTTGCATGAGACAAAATTGCTATGTGAGCCCACTATTGTACTAGTACGTACAACTACTTGCTAGTATAGCCCTGTAAACCAGAAAGGAGTATTTGCCCTTCTAGAGATTTCAACAAGTGACTAGACTACACCGAGACGGAGTACATATGGAGCAAAATGAGTGAATCTGCACCGTAAATAAATACGTACTAGTTCTATCGTTTTCCTCTCCGAGGTGCACAATATTGAGTATACTGACTAGTCTCTTTTTGACACGCATTTACGTTTTTTTTGACACAGTACAGACGCAAGCGCTCATATACACGCGCATACACTCACCACTATGAACGCACACACGCATGGCACTATCATCTTGAAATTTACGAAGTCACCATAGGCACCTCATCGTCGACGGGTCCATAGGTGCTTTAATGCCAAGGATGGAGAGGGTAGCGGTTCCCGAGACGTTGAACGGTCAATGATGCATCCTCAATTACAGGCAGAGGGAATTAATTGGAGAAGCATAATAGAGATAACACGATGTGAATGCAACAGAGTTTGGACTCTCATATAATAAAGGTGCCCCACCACTCCAATCCATCTACTCCCAAGTCTCTGCATAACACTGCTCACTCCAATCCAAGACCAAGTGACCAGAAGTCACAAGCACCTATGGAGGCGATGGACGCGAGCGGCAGTCGGCTGTGCCAAATCATCCAAGGCGCCGGCCTGCAGCCTCGCACCACGCAGCGTTTCCAAACGGTGCTGGCGACCGCCGGCATCATAGCCCTCACCGATGCCGGCTTCGCCTCTCGCATGGACGACATGATGGTCAACTCCATCCCAAGTTCACCGCCGTCAAGAAGCGCATGGACGACCTTGCTGTACTGCTCCAGCCCGCACGCCCAAGATCCTCATTGCCTACCACCTTCATCAGCCTCCATGGTGACGAACTCTTTCAAGCCCTGGTGGCCCTACAGGTGCCGGAGGTCGCTGTCGGTGTCAAAATCGGCGGATCTCGGGTAGGGGGTCCCGAACTGTGCGTCTAAGGCTAATGGTAACAGGAGGTAGGGGACATGATGTTTACCCAGGTTCGAGCCCTCTTGATGGATTAATACCCTACTTCCTGCTTGATTGATCTTGATGATATGAGTATTACAAGAGTTGATCTACCACGAGATCAAAGAGGCTAACCCTAGAAGCTAGCCTATGATTATGATTGTTCTCAGTCTATGGACTAAACCCTCTGGTTTATATAGACACCGGAGGGGGCTAGGGTTACATAGAGTTGGTTACAAAGAAGGAGATCTACATATCCGAATCGCCAAGCTTGCCTTCCACGCAAAGGAGAGTCCCATCCGGACACGGGACGAAGTCTTCCATCTTGTATCTTCATAGTCCAACAGTCCGGCCAAAGTATATAGTCCAGCTGTCCAGATACCCCCTAATCCAGGACTCCCTCAGTAGCCCCTGAACCAGGCTTCAATGACGATGAGTCCGGCGAGCAGATTGTCTTCGGCATTGCAAGGCGGGTTCCTCCTCCGAATACTCCATAGAAGATTTTGAACACGCGAATCGTGTCCGGCTCTGCAAAACAAATTCCACATACCACCGTAAAGAGAACAATATTTGACAAATCAGATCCGCTAACAACTTTTTGTAGAGTGACGTCACACCACAGCCCGGTCATTATTCGAACTGTTTCTCACAACCAGCCACTACACATATTGCGAGGCGGTTTTATTGGCACGTCTTGTTGAAGCAGAGATCGTGTCCCCTTATCACGGGATTCTCATCAATACGGGTGTGGGTAACCCAAGCGTGTTTGTTTAATATGACTCCTCGCTTTTAGGTTAGTCCCAAACGGTCACACGGGGGACGCTTGATATTCGTCCTCTTTATAAGGGGCCAAGGCCAGTCCTTTTCTTTCCACGCTCGATCCTCCCCCTCCCGCACCTCGAGTTCGAACACCCAAGGCTTAAGCTTAAGCACTTCGGACCCTCGACCATGTCCGGATCCAATCTTCAAGGCCGGTGGATGGCCTCCTCTGTCACAGAGGAGGACATTAAGAAGCTTAGGGAGGCCAGGTACCTAACCGCCGACATCCTGCATAGGCTGCCTGCCCAAGGGTAGGTCATCCCCACTCCCAAACCCAACGAGAGTGTCGTATTTGTTTCCCACTTCCTCCGAGGGCTAGGTTTTAGTTTGGATCCCTTTTTTAGAGGGCTCATGTTCTATTACGGGCTAGATTTCCATGATCTGTCTCCGGATTACATCCTTCACATCTTGTTGTTTATCGTCGTGTGTGAAGCCTTCCTCCATGTCACCCCACACTTCGGCCTGTGGCTTAAGACTTTCAATGTGAAGCGCGGAGTGCGGAGGCGCTATAATAAGCAAAGGCATCGATGCCCCATGGCCCAAAGGTTCCTTCCCGGAGGTGTCCGATTTATGGCAACGGGAGTGGTTCTATATCACAGCTCCCAGAGGCACAAAGTGGGCGGCTGCCCCTGCCTTCTGCTCGGGCCCTCCGCCTCAACTGGCGTCATGGGTCAACAAGGGACTGGACTGGGGGCCTGCTAATGACGTACCGACATTGCAAAGCCGCATTCGGGATCTTATCGAGAGGGATGTCGGCCTTGTTAAAATAATTCAAGTAATGTTGGTCCGTCGGGTCCTGCCGTGCAAGCATCGACCTCTCTGGATGTGGGAGTTCAATCCAGAAGGACCGCAGACCATTCAGCACTTCCTCGGCATAACACTCAAGGGGATGTACCGGTTATTTTTCGGATCACGAATAAAGTGTCCGGACACCACCGAAGACGGGGGTCTCAACTGCAACCGTCCGGATACCCAAGTAAGTAATTTTGCTACTGAACGTACCGTCCTTTATGTTTATTATAACATCATTCTGAAAACTACCCCCTGCCAGGAGTGGCTGAGAAAGGTGGAGAGGATCAGGTGTCCGGCCCCTCTTCCTGAAGGTTCGCCGGATCCCTTGTTAACCAGGATGCTTCAGCGCACACCGTATCAGGTGCCATCAGGAGAAGACGAGGGGAGGAATAGAGAGGCCGCAGGTGGGCCTCATATCTTACACATCCAAATTGGGGGAGCAAGCGCCTCCACGAAGGAGGATAGTGGGGGAGGGGAACCTAAAATCCCCTCTCCTCAAGGTAAGAAAAGGGCCGCCTATGAAGATTTGGAAACGAAGGCTTCCAAACAAGGGAAGAAACCCTCACCAAGGGGCCCTGCCATCGAGGGTGTTCTTGCCGCACAGTGCCCGCAAGGGGGCCAGCCCTCCACCGAGCCGTAAGTAAAAGAGTACTTTGGTAAATGTATCCCATTTTGTCTCTAAGGATAATAACTGAAACATATTTGTTGCAGTCCGGCTCGTAGCCCTTCTCCACAGAGTTCGTCCTTGGGGGATCTTCCTCCGGAGATGATGGAGAGATAAATGCCTCCCCTTGCCTCCCCATCACATGGGGCGGACGACCCCGAGGTGTTGTCACGGAGGATTTCTCCTGATCCGCCAAGGCCAGGAGCTGACACTTCGGCTGCCTAGAGTTTGGAATATCCGGCTCCCAAAGAGAGCTTCGGGAGGAGTCCGGGATTATCCGGCACACAGCCGGACACACTAATAGGCCTGCTGGAGCGAGCACCCATCTCACAGACACATCACGCCTAAATGGGTACGGTTATTGAGAGGATTTCATCCGCGAAAAGCGGTTTGAATGAAGCTTTTACGAGTCTAGTGAGAGGCTTTGAGGTACGCAAAAAATGTAGTTTTGATGGTACCGCACATGCTAGGTGTGCTCTGTATAGATAGCAGCCCCTGAGACTCTGGTTGACATCAACGTGGCAAATAGAGGATCATAACCTCTGGTAATAATCGCGCTGCTTTATGTGCAGGTGGCTGAGGGTCCAGCGGCTGACCGATCTGCTGGTTTCGCCAAACTAAAGCGTCAGCTTGATGTGGCCAATGCCGACATCGCGCTGGTTAACAAGCGGCTTGACGAGGCCCAGTGTATGTATATTCGGCTTGTCAGCAAGTGTTTAGGAGGAGCATGATGCTAGTATCTATAATATGCTGTGACTGCAGATGGAGCTGCTGCCGTGGAGACCCTTCGGGCGGAGCTTGCTCTAGCCAAGGAGCAAGCCCGAATAAGTGATGTGGCCGCTCTGAAGGCGGTCAAAGAGTTAAGAGCCGAACAGGCTGCTCATTGCCGAAGCGAAGAAAAGATAGCCCAGATGGCTACCGAGCTGAAAGATGCCACCAACCGTCAAGAGCTCCTTGAAAAGGAAAATCAAGAAAAAGCGGCTGACCTGAAGAAGGCCCTGGAGGCGGCCAAGAAAACCCGCTCTGAAATGAGAGGGATAAGGAAGGAGCTTCGTGAAGCCGGAGATACCATGGTTGGGAAGCCCTATTTGTTGCGGATGAAATTCGGAGATCCGAAGTATGCCCCTCTAGACCAGTTGTGGAGTGTTGCGGATGCGTATGCGGACTTGAGAAAGAGTGCTGCTGATGCGACCGAGTTTTTCAAAGATCGGAAAAACCATAAGTGTCGTGGAAATATCACGTCAGATGTCCTAATGGAAGGACTTAGTCGTGGAGCCATCGCAACGAGATTAGCTTGAAGGGGTTAAACCGGACAAGGGACACGAGAGTTTTATACTAGTTCGGCCCCTTACGATGAAGTTAAAAGCCTACGTCTAGTTGTGATGGAATTGCTTGGGCTTCGATGACCAGGGAGCGAATACGCTTTGCCTGAGTCTCGAGTTGTTGTTTCTTGTCCTTGAACCGCCGCCGGGTCATCCCTATATATACACAGGTTGACGCTCGGCCGGTCTACAGAGTCCCGAGGCCGGCTCATACAAGTGTCTGGCTCGGTCTCTCCCTTTTCCCTAACTTACAATACAAGTTATATCACTATGGAGGTTTACCATTATGGGCCCTAATCCGCCCTTGGGCTCTGGGCCTCTAAGCTTCATCAGTAAAGCGCCATCTTCTTTGTCTTCATGGGCTTCAATATAGTTGAGCGTGAACCGGCCCCTCCTGGGCGGTTTACACTCAGTAGTTATATCCTCAACATTAGGCCCTAGATTGATTTGAACCTGTTCATGTCAATCTTTAATACTTAGAAAAATTCCATGAACATCTTCTTACGATTCTTGTAAACCTCCATGATGTCTTCTCCCTGTAAACTTTGGTAAACCACCATGACGTCATCTTCTGAAACTGCAGTGAATCATCATGACGTCATCTGTGTATAAAAAATATTATAAAGATTCCCTTCATTAATTATCTTCCGAATATCGAGGCGACAGCTGCGCCCCATTTTACCGCTTCAGCTCCTCGATTCTCGTGCTCGCCTTCTTTATCCATTCGCCTTATAAATAGGCTTCGGGGTCCTTCACTTTTCCCCTTCCGCGCTTCTTTTTCTTCCTCTCATTGCTCAAGCCCGACAGCTCCGCCAATGCCATCGACCTCGAAGCTCTGCCTCATCCCTGGCCGCTGCATCAACCTGAACACACTAGAGATCCACGACTCTCCTCTGCTGCTCCTGAGAATCCGGTAAGCCCTTCTCCCTTAACCCTAGATCTGCATTAGGGTTTCGGTACTCGGTTGCATTCATCAGTGTTCGTCCATGCTTTGTTACTTTGCCCTTGCTTTCTTTTACTGTCTCGTTGAATCCAGACCAACCTAACCTTTTCCTTCTGCGGCCAAAGCTACAATCTTGTTTTGCCTCACCATAGTATCTTTAGAACCGCGAACAGATCCCATTTGGATCCTCTTTATTCTGATGTCGCCATTTTAGGGTGCGGAAAATTTTCTTTTCTAGTCCGCGGTGGATCCAAAATTATAATACCATCTTGTGAAACATGTTTCCTCAGCACTTAGTGAATTTCAGCTCTGCTTTCCAATATAGGCGGTTTAACTTTGTAGAAAATCATAATCCGCCAGGTACCATTAGCCCTCACTTAAACCGCCATCTTGACTTGAGTATCAGTATCCGGTTTAACTTGCATATATGCCTTGATTAAATCCCCAGGTTTAACACCGGTTTGTGCATATCAATCTTGAACCGTGAACCGGCCTCTGCACTTTTTTTTACAGTTTGTCTTCCAAAATGGCCAAGCAATTCGCCTCTTGCAACTGGGTTCCTTCCCGGATCACAGAAACGCAACTCAATTATATGTTCTAATTGGCGCTTTGGCCAAGAAGGATGTCCTTCATTGGTGAGTCCCTGGCCCTGAGTGCCCTCCTGAACCTCAAGATGGAGAAGTGGTTGTATTTATGCAGCATCTAGACCGGGGGTTTAGCCCTTCCGGATCAAAGTTTTTCCGGGGTGTACTTGCTAGCTTCCAACTCCATCCTCAAGACATTGGACCGAACTCTGTGTCCAACATATGCAATTTCCAAGTATTCTGTGAAGTTTACCTTCAAGAAGAACCAACTGTTGAGCTCTTCCGGGACTTCTTCCACTTAAACCGCCGAACTGAATTCTCTGACAGCCCTAATACTGAACTTGGTGGAGTATCGATTCAGAAGAGGAAAGAAGTCAATTTTCCTCATGCCAAACATCACAGCCACCCTAAAGACTGGAATCAAACATGGTACTATTGTCAGAACACCGCTCCTGCTGATGAAAACCCTCTGTCGAGTTACCGTGCTCACCGGCTCAGTAATGGCCATCCACTGCCTCAATGGCTCACTGCCAAAGAACGACAAACTTATGCACCTCAACTTGCTAAGCTCCGGGCTTTCCTAGCAAACGGCTTAACCGGCATTGACCTCGTTCGTTGCTGGGTTTCATGGGGTATCCTGCCTTTAAGACGCCGCACCAGGTTGATGCATGAGTATACCAGGGACATCAAGGACCCTCAACGGCACCATGAAATAGAGATAACTGATGATGAAGTCACTGACACTGTCAAGAAGAAGCTGGATGAACCGATCGCTGAATGCAGCAAAACTGGGATGTGTCCCTTTTACGCTTCCAACAAACCGCCAGTGGTAAAAAAATTATCCTTCTGTCTTTTTGATTCATCTCTGCTTTAACACTGTTCTGATAATCCTTTGTTTATTTTTACAGGCCAAAGATCCTTTTTGGAAGAGGAAAACTCAAGACAAACCGAGAAAACTCAAGACAAGCCGGCGAGGGCTCTTCATGCCAAGAGCAAGGTCTCAAAGAGGCCAGCCAAGAAGAAAACCGCCGAGTCCTCTGACCCGCCCGAAAATGTCGATGGTTCGGAACAAGAGGTAGAACTTGACTCCCTTGGTTCATTTTTCGTTCACCTTATTGACAATGACTATTATCAAGATGATGCGGAAGCCAGCCGTGCTAACCATGTTGAGGTAATCTCCCTTTCTTCCGATTCAAATCATGTGCCGGTTCAAAAACTTCGTCATGCAGTTCGGAAAGTAAAATACTCACATCCTCTTGCTCATTTGGATCCACAATTTTCTTTGATGACAGAGCAACATGAAGGCCGTCGCACAACCCAGCACAGTGGCCAGCAAGTCACTTCCTCCAGTTTAACAGACACCCCAAACCGGAAGCGTCGTCCAGAGGTCTCTTGCTCTTCTAATAAACCTTATCCCTTGGTGGGTTGTTTCCGATACCCACTTAATCCGTCTGATTCAAATTATCAGGTGACTTCCAATTCTTCATCTGGTGACTCATCGACCACCCAGATGCCGCCCCTCAAGACCATTCCTGGGTAAGTATACTGATTTTTAACTTTGTCTTCTTGCGTTGGTTTACCAACTAACCTCTGTTTAACATTACAGCGCCAAAGCCCGGCTGAGCAAGAAAGCAAAAACCAACGCCCCTACTGATGATGTTGAACCAGAGAGGACCTCTGAAGGTGCTGGTGGAGATGTTGAAATCTCTATGGATGACCCTGTCCCACAAGGTCAGAACACTAATGTTGATCCGCCCGAAGCTGACCCGGCTACTCATGTTGATCCATCAAGCCCGCAAGCCAATCCTTCAAGTCCAGCTATTGATCCGCTTAGCCCGGCCAGAACCTCGGATAAATCGGCAAGCCCAAATGCAGCAACTGATGATGTTGATATTACCGGGTTTGGCCACACTTCTCCTGGCAACCCTGTCGCTTTGTCCAAGCATAGTGCCAAGATGGAAGCTGCTGCTGTGGAGAAAGGCAAATGGAAGACTGACTTGACAAGCTATGATCATCTCAATGCTCAGGAGCTCCATTCCGGATTTCTAAACCGCATGTTTACAAGCCGTGACTATGAGGCCGGCTTAGTCAACAAGATGAAGGAGCGCTATGAGGTAACTTCCAAACATTGTAAATTTTCTTGTACTGTATGCCAACTCCATTGTAGCCCCCAAGGGCTAGTTTGTCTCTTCAAGATGAACCAAGACTTTGAGATAAAAAAGACTTCAACTGTGCAGCCCCCAAGGGCCGGTTTATCTTATCAAGATGAACCGGGACTTTTATATTCAAAACTTTGTCCTTATTGAATTCCTTTGCTTTTGATTTTTTGATCAAATACACATTAGCCCCCAAGTGCCAAGATTAATACTTGTATTGAGCCTTGGGACTTTAAATAATAGTCAGAAAAGAAGCAATCCACATTAGCCCCCAAGTGCCAAGTGTATAACTGGTTATATGCTTGGGACTTTTGAGAAAAATATTAACATCTTCATCATCTGACTTTGGCAGGCAGATATAAGCAACAAAGATTCCCAAATTGCCGATCTTCAAGAGAATATCAAGTCCCAACAAGCAGATACCTCTAAGGCCAAAGATGAACTAAAAGGCGCTTTGACAGCCATGGAACAACTGAAGGATGGCTTCAAGAATGAGTGTACCAGCTGGGAAACTGAAAAGGCTGCTTTGTTGAAGCGGGTTGAAGATGCCGAGGCAGCTCTTAAACCGGTGGCAGAAGAGCTAACTGGGTTAAAGCATCAAGTAAATGCTATGACCTCTGCGATATTTGGTAAGTACTCTTTGTAAAAAGCTTGAATAATCATCTTTGAAATTGCCGGTTTAACAGCAAATTCTTAAACCGTTACAGGTAGCCGTGTTGCTCATCTGGGCTCGGATATGCGGATGAAGCTGAAGGCAGTATATACGTTGATAGAGCAACTGTATACCGGTGCCCAACGAGTTATCTGTGCGGTACAACAAACCGGCACCAACTTTGATCAAGAATACACTGGCCAAATTGTCGATGACACCAGCCCAAATAGAAGAAATGAAGCGATCTACTGCAAGGGATGGCGCTTTATTAGCACTGACGCATGCCAAAGCGTGGATAGCTGACTTGGATCCGGTTGATATCGCAAAGGGCTATCCTGGTGAACAAGAAAACGGGTCAGCATTTGATAATGAAGCCCTCAAAACCCTAACAAAGGAGATGCGTTCGCTGGCAAGCCAATTGGCTGAAGAGGTTAATTTGTCTGTTCATCGGTCCTTCTATGATGCAAACAACCAACGGGTTGATACTGCTGTGAAAGAAGTGCGGAATCTTATCCCGCCAATCCGTAAGCACACTTATGCCCCTGACGTTGAACCGTCCAATCTTATAAGTGAAGAAGCTGTATTCCAAGCTTTAACCCGGATTGACTGGGCAACCGTTGACTTCCAGCCACTAGGTGGAGAGGAGGAGGTTGAACTGACGCCAGAGGATCCATCAACTTCACGTCAACCTGGTGACGAGTCTTAATCCGACAATCAGCTTGATTTGCACAGACTGTGTTCTGTGTAAAGAACAATCATTATTTTGGGCGTCAAAGCGCCTTGTAATAGGCTAGTTGAAATACTTTGATCTGCTGCCATCGTGCACTGCTATATGACGTTGTTTGGTCTGCCATGATATTTGCTGTACTTGCTTATACATTTGAATAATTTTATGCAATCCTTGTGTCTGTATAAAAAAAATCTGTCCTGGCGGTGTACCGTCGGACGGGTCATAATGCCCAATACAAAACCTGTAGATAACCAAGGTTGTAAAAATATCAGAAATAGATCATACATGTGATATGAAATTATGTTGTTGGTTTACCAACTTGATTGTAGTAAGGGTGAAAACCCAAATCTTTGAGTGTTGATAACTCCCACCATGCAGTGCTGGTGTGTAATAAGTCATACTGGGTTATGATGAACACCGGATGATCATACTGGCGACATGTAGTCAAAGCCAGACCGGGTTATGAAACACCGGTTTAATAATGAATATGGTCTGACAGCTTGTAGCTGAAAGCCAAGCCGGGTTAACAAACACCGGTTTATTAGGATGACTGATAGCCATGCCGGGTCAATAGACACCGGTTCAACATAAAATTTTATCAAAGGATAAAAACTTGACAAAAGAAAATAAAACCATGTAGTCAAGGCTTTTCAAGAGCTGCCAGGCCCAAATTCGAGGCTTTTCATGGGCTGCCAGGCCGCTGAGTTAAACCATTTTGCAAAGCCTTTCAAAATGGGCCTCCAACTAACCAATCGTCGTTTTAACTTTGACAAGTTCAGGGTTTGTAAAAGATTGACTTGTCAAACATTCGGCGGATCATGCCAGGATTATGATAGGAGTGGCTTACTTGATAAAGGCAGGTTAACCCGGGGTTTTAGGTGAATACACCAAGCTTCCAAGCCGTGCTTGATAGCATACTACAAGGGTCCTTTCAAACTCTTTGTTGCAGTGCACAAAGAGCCCCCAAGTAACTTTGTGAGTTGTGCTCAATGGGTGCCTATGTTTGAGCTGTGCATAGCATCCAGACTCTCTTTGGCCCCTTGGGTGTGAAGCTCCCAAGCTGTATTGTGGCATGATAGCCGGTTTAACAGGAAGAACTCCGCTTTGTCAACTGAAGCCCCCATGTAATCAAAAGATATTGGAAAAAACGGCAGAGGCCCTGCTTATAGCAAGGATGCCGATTTATTGTATTGATCATAATATATACATTGTCGAAATATGTACATAAGAGGAGCCTATAGCTCAGGTGTAGTAAGGCCGAAGGAGAGCTATGTTCCACGGCCGCCGGGTCTCCTCCTTAGAATTGCGTGAGTCTTTGTGCTCTCGAACGTCAATGAGGTAGTATGATCCGTTGTGCAGATTCTTGCTGACCACAAAGGGCCCTTCCCAAGGTGGGGATAACTTGTGCATATTGGTCTGATCCTAGATGAGCCGGAGCACTAAGTCGCCTTCTTGAAAGGTTCTTGTTTTAACCCGGCGGTTGTGATAACGCCGCAGGTCTTGCTAATAAACCGCCGAACGAGCCAAAGCCATGTCCCGTTTCTCATCTAACAGGTCCAGTGCCTCCTGGCGTGCTTGCTCATTGTCCGCTTCAACATAATTGGCAACCCGGGGTGAGTCATGACGAATATCACTTGGGAGGACTGCCTCTGCCCCGTAAACCATGAAGAAAGGTGTATAACCCGTAGATCGGTTTAGGGTGGTGTTTATGCTCCATAACACAGACGGTAATTCTTCCACCCAACAACCCGGCGTCCGTTTCAAAGGAACCATAAGCCGGGGCTTGATACCCTTCAAGATTTCTTGATTAGCTCTCTCAGCTTGACCATTAGACTGGGGGTGAGCCACAGACGCTATATCAAGCCGGATGTGCTCTCGTTGACAAAATTCCTCCATCTCACCTTTGGAAAGGTTTGTGCCATTATCTGTGATGATGTTGTGTGGAAAACCAAAACGGAAGATCACCTTCTTGATGAATTGAACCACGGTGGCTGCGTCACATTTGCTCACTGGCCCCGCTTCAACGCACTTAGTAAATTTGTCAACCACCACCAAGAGGTGGGTCTTCTTATCCTTGGACCGCTTAAAAGGACCCACCATATCAAGCCCCCAAGTAGCAAACGGCCAAGTGATTGGAATCATCCGTAGATCTTGAGCCGGAACATGAGCTCGGCGTGAAAACTTCTGACAAGCATCGCACCGCTTTACCAGGTCCTTAGCATCGGCATAAGCCGTCAACCAGTAAAAACCATGATGAAAAGCTTTAGCAACCAGGGATTTTGAACCGGCGTGGTGACCACGATTGCCTTCATGGATTTCACGCAAAATTTCATGGCCCTCCTCAGGAGAAACACAACGTTGGAATACGCCTGAGACACTACAGCGGTGTAACTCACCATTGTGAATAACCATGGACTTTGATCGCCGGACTATCTGTCTTGCCAGAACTTCATCTTCTGGCAACTCGCCCCGGTTCATATACGCCAAATATGGCACTGTACAATCCGGAATGATATGTAAAGCGGCTACCAGTTGGGCCTCCGGATCAGGAACAGCTAAATCCTCCTCTGTTGGCAATTTAACAGACGGGTTATGCAAGATATCTAAAAAGGTATTGGGTGGTACCGGTTTATGCTGAGAGCCCAGCCGGCTTAAAGCATCTGCTGCTTCATTTTTGTGCCGATCAATGTGCTCAACCTGATAACCCTTGAAGTGACCAGCCACAACATCCACTTCTCGTCTGTAAGCCGCCATGAGGGGATCCTTAGAGTCCCAAGTGCCAGAAACTTGCTGAGCCACCAGATCAGAATCTCCAAAGCATCGAACCCGGCTTAAGTTCATTTCCTTGGCCACACGGAGACCATGGAGTAAGGCCTCGTACTCAGCTGCATTTTTAGTGCAAGGAAACATTAAGTGGAGAACATAACAAATTTTATCACCTCGAGGGGAAGTAAGGACAACTCCAGCCCCCGAGCCATCCAACTGTCTGGACCCATCAAAGTGGATAGTCCAGTATGTGTTGTCCGGTTTGTCTTCTGGTGCCTGCAACTCTATCCAGTCATTGATGAAATCCACAAGAGCCTGAGACTTTATGGCTGTGCAAGGCGTATATTTCAAACTATGTGGTCCAAGCTCAATAGCCCACATAGCAACCCGGCCAGTTGCCTCCCTGTTCTGGATTATATCCCCCAAAGGAGCGGAACTGACCACTGTGATGGGATGGCCCTGAAAGTACTGTTTAAGCTTCCGACTTGCCATGAAAACCCCATACACTAGCTTCTGCCAATGCGGATATCTTTGCTTTGACTTAATTAGCACCTCACTGATGTAATACACCGGCCTTTGAACCGGATATTCCTTCCCAGCCTCCTTGTGTTCCACCACAATGGCTACGCTGACAGCCCGAGCATTAGCAGCCACGTATAATAATAGCGGCTCCTTATCAACCGGAGCAGCAAGAAGCGATGGTTCAACCAACTGTCTCTTCAAATCCTCAAACGCCGCATTAGCTGCGTCACTCCAGACAAAAGTGTCTGTTTTCTTCAACATCTGATACAGAGGGATCGCCTTCTCTCCCAAGCGGCTGATAAACCGGCTTAGGGCTGCAATTCCACCCGCCAAACGCTGGACGTCATTGATACTCGTCGGTTTAGCCAAGGATGTAACCGCTTTGATCTTTTACGGATTAGCCTCAATGCCTCTGTTTGACACCAGAAAGCCTAAGAGCTTACCTGCCGGAACACCAAAAACACACTTGTCCGGATTGAGCATCATTTTATAAACCCGAAGATTGTCAAAGGTCTCTTTGATATCATCTATCAATGTCTCCTTCCTGGATTTTACTACAATGTCATCCACATAGGCATGAACATTGCGCCCAATCTGAGTATGAAGACAATTCTGCACACAGCGCTGATAAGTCGCCTAGGCACTCTTGAGCCCAAAGGGCATAGAAACATAGCAGAAGGCTCCAAAGGGAGTGATGAAAGTTGTCTTCTCCTGGTCCTTAACTGCCATTTTGATCTGATGATAACCAGAATAAGCATCCAAAAAACTCAAATGCTCGCAACCCGCCGTCGCATCAACGATCTGATCAATCCGTGGGAGAGCAAAAGGATCTGCCGGACAAGCTTTGTTCAAGTCAACCACTCAGGATGAAATACTTCGACGATGAATCCAGCAGCCAACAGTCGGGCTGCCTCCTATCCAATGGCCTTGCGTCTTTCCTCGTTGAAGCGGCAAAGAAACTGCTTGACCGGTTTAAACTTGGGATCAACACTGAGAGTGTGCTCGGCGAGTTCTCTCGGTACACCTGGCATGTCAGAAGGCTCCCATGCAAAAATGTCCCGGTTCTCACGGATGAACTCGGTGAGCGCGCTTTCCTATTTCGGATCCAGATTAGTGCTGATACTAAATTGTTTGGATGAATCGCCAGGAACAAAATCAACAAGTTTAGTCTCATTAGCCGGTTTGAACTTCAGGGTCGGGTCATGCTCAGTGGTAGGCTTCTTCAGAGGGGTCATGTCTGCCGGATCAACATTGTCTTTGTAGAACTTCAACTCCTCTGTTGCACAAACTGACTCAGCATAAGCCGCATCACCCTCTTCACATTCCAAAGCAACCTTATGACTTCCATGCACCGTGATGGTCCCCATATGACCTTGCATTTTGAGCTGCAAGTAAATATAACAGGGCCTCGCCATGAACTTTGCGTAAACCGGCCATCCAAACAGGGCATGATATGGGCTCTGGATCTTTACCACTTCAAAGGTCAATGTTTCAGACCTGGAATCATGCTCATCACCAAACACAACCTCCAAAGCTATCTTGCCAACAGGATATGCCGATTTACCTGGTACTACATCGTGGAAAACAGTGTTCGACGGTTTAAGATTCTTATCCGTCAACCCCATGCGGTGGAAGGTTTCATAATACAGGATGTTGATACTGCTCCCTCCATCCATGAGCACCTTGGTGAATTTATAACCTCCCACCTGAGGTGCCACCACTAAAGCCAGATGACCCGGATTGTCAACCCGGGGCGGATGATCCTCTCTGCTCCACACAATGGGCTGCTCGGACCAACGTAAGTAACAGGGTACTGCTGGTTCAACAGCATTAACTGCCCTCTTGTGAAGCTTTTGATCGTGCTTACACAAGCTAGTGGTGAAAACATGATATTGCCCGCCATTCAACTGCTTTGGGTGACTCTGAAAACCTGATTGCTACTGACTTCCCTGATTGTTCTGTTGATTGTTACCACCTTGGTTGTTCTGGTTGCCCTGATTATTCTGAAATCCAGAGTTTGAACCACCGCCACCATGAAAACCTGGACCTGAACCGCTAGAGGAACCCTGATCATACCAGAATATATCAGAGTTTTTGAATTCCTTCATAATGAAACAATCCTTCCAGAGATGTGTTGCTGGAACCTCCTTTGTCCCATGCTTTGGGCAGGGCTGGTTTAACAGACGCTCTAGATTCATACCTGCACCGCGCTGGGGCGGTTTACCCTTACAACGTTGCATATTACCCTGCACATTGGTGTTAGCCACAAAATCCAAATTATCTGCTTTGCGCTTACCATTGTTCCCATGGCTTCCTTGGTTGTGCCGCTGTCCCTTCGCACCGCCGTTCTTCTTTCCCTTCTCCGGTTTCTCCTCGTCAGAATCGGGATCCTTGGTATTGCCAGAATTGGCATACTTAACCAAGGCTACCATAAGCGTTCCCATGTCATTGCAGTGGCGCTTGAGCCATCCCAACTTCATCTTCAGTGACTTAAACTGGCAATTACGCTCCAATGTTACGACCGCCGTGTCAGCATTAATGCGGTCTGACGAATGCAAGACTTCTGAAACCTGGCACAACCAATGAGTTGTTGACTCGTTCTCTCCTTGAACACAGGCATCTAGATCCACAATGGACATAGGTTGTTTGCATGTATCCTTGAAGTTCGCTATAAACTGGGCCTTCAATTGGTCCCATGATCCGATGGAATTGGCGGGCAGGCTCTTTAACCAAGTGCGAGCTGCACCTTCCGACATCATGGTGAAGTATTTTGCACATGCCGCTTCATCCACATCCAGCATCTCCATTGCCATCTCATAACTTTCAACCCACACCTCGGGAGGTTGATCGGCGGTATAATTAGGAACATTACGCGGACCCTTGATATCCTTGGGCAGTCGCACATTACAAAGAGCCGGGATGAGACACGGCACTCCCCAGGAGCTGAAGGCAAGCCCGGTACCTTGCTCTACTAACGCCGCTGGCTGAACCGGGGTAGGTTGATGATGACTCGCGTATTGTGCCGCTAATGCAGCCTCCCTTCATGCTCTGCCATTATCCACCACGTCCTGAGCATTTGCCCCACCGCGTGCCGGATTGGGCCCTTGGGGGGCATTACGACGCCGCGCACTGCTAGACACCTCCGGTTCATCTATGTGCCTGCTATAACTTTTGCTCGGATGGGGGGTTGAATGGATTCTGTCTCGGCTATAGGAATAAGCCTGCTGCTGCACAACAGCGGTTTGAAGAAGATCCCTGGCCCGTCGCGTCTCAACCGCCGCCAGTGAATCACCCTCCATCGGAATAGCTGCCAAGCGAGATGCCGCAGCAATCATGTTATCCAAAGGGCTAGAAAAATGACCCGGCGGTGTTGACACGTATTGCGGCGGGTTATCCGTTCGTCGAGGTGGGTCCGTTATCCGTGGTTGACCCGGAGCTACCCCGGGTGCCACGGTCTGGTTTACCACTGCCGAATTACTTGGCCTGGCCCCTGGCGTATTGAAGAGATTCAGTCCTTCGTAGACTGGTGGCAGACGAGACCGGTACTTCCTTCACAGCACTTCGTTTGACGTGTTCTGATCCAACATAAGCTGGTAATTCTGCGCTTGGATCTGCTGTGATTGAGCATCTAAACCAGCCCGTTCTTCAGCCATCCTGACTTCCTCAGCTGCCAGGTCCTCCTTGGCTTGTGTTATCTGGTCTTTTAGCTTGGTAACCTCCGCATTATGCCGATCCTGCGTCCCTTGTGTGACTGCCGTGGTTAACAAGGTCGCCCAGGCATCCAGCAAACCGGAAAGAACTTGAGCCGGTCGGCGCGCAGGGCCTCCTGCCGCGGCTGCTGACTCAGACGTCATTGCTGATGTGGATGAAGACTGCAAGGTGGGCTGTGTTCCGGCCATGAAGACTGCAACCCGATTCGGTGGTTCAAAGGGGTCCAGAATACTATTGCCATCGGAATAGCCCCCAGTCCAGCCGTCTTGCAATTGGTATAGTGACTCGGTTTCACCAGTGACGACTCGCCATCTGAGTAGATGGTCGTCTCACCATCGGACACCGGTTCAGATCCCGCACCATGGATGAATCCTACGAATGCATGCTTCATGGCAGGCTGAACTGGGCAGGACTCGCACACTGAGGCGTTTCGACGAGGTCGGTGGAGATGTCCGGCTCAGGGCCCGGTTTGCCGATCTTGCCAATGAAAACGTGAATTCCGCCAAAGGGGACCCGATACCCGTACTTGATTGAGCCGGCCTCGGGGCTCCATCCTGCCTCGTCGATGTAGAGCTTTCCGCGACGACTCTTGGTCATCCGACCAACCGTGTACCCCTTGAGTCCTTCAAAGCTGTCCTTCAAGAACTCAAAACCATCGTGTGATAGCCCCATGGTGCGTGCCAACTGTCATGGAAATATCACGTCAGATGTCCTAACGGAAGGACTTAGTCGTGGAGCCATCGCAACGAGACTAGCTTGAAGGGGTTAAACTGGACAAGGGACACGAGAGTTTTATACTAGTTCGGCCCCTTACGATGAAGATAAAAGCCTACGTCTAGTTGTGATGGAATTGCTTGGGCTTCGATGACCAGGGAGTGAATACGCTTTGCCTGAGTCTCGAGTTGTTGTTTCTTGTCCCTGAACTATCGCCAGGTCGTCCCTATATATACACAGGTTGACGCCCAGCCGGTCTACAGAGTCCCGAGGCCGGCTCATACAAGTGTCCGGCTCGGTCTCTCCCTTTTCCCTAACTTACAATACAAGTTATACAACTATGGCGGTTTACCATTATGGGCCCTAATCCTCCCTTGGGTTCTGGGCCTCTAAGCTTCATCGGTAAAGCGCCATCTTCTTTGTCTTCATGGGCTTCAATATAGTTGAGCGTGAACCGGCCCCTCCTGGGTAGTTTACACTCAGTAGTTATATCCTCAACAATAAGGCAAAAAGGTTATTCTGGTCACAGTTCAATGCCCCGACGCGTCCGCTGCCATTGAATGAAAAGATGGCCGCCTGGGCCGAACTCCACAGGTTGTCCGGGCTTGCTATGAGGTCTATCGTGGATCATCTTTGGCCACGTGGACCAAGGCCGGACAGCTATTTTCGATTGGTGCAACAATTCCTTGGTGCCGTGTCGCATATCGATCCTATGAAGAGGTCAGCGTGCATAGAGGGTGCGAGGATGGATCTTGCCCGTGTTAAAACATACTGGGCTGGGATGAAGATCGCCGCTATTGCAACCCGGGGTGTGGCGGAAGGCCAGAACCCGGCCGAGCACTATTTTGAAGAAGTCTTAGAAGGCGCCTGTTTAATATAGGCTCAGTGCTTGAAGAGTGCGATGTTCGAGTGACATGTATCTCTATTGTCAAAACAATTCGATTTTGATTGTAAAGGCTATATATATACTTTTGCCTGAAAGTATTATGGTGCCTCCTATGCAGCTATTTATGTATGTATGTGTATATCCTGAAAGTTAGCAGTCGTCGGCTTCCGCCACCACGCATATAATGCGGGCGTGTTCAAAAAAATGCGTAGTCACACTTGACCCAACGTCTTGGTCCGTTAAGGAGGTGATAGCACAGCGAACTAGGCAATCGGACTATATAGATTTAACACTTTCACTTAGCCATAGGAGTTTGACGGTGGGGCTACTATATAGCCCCTGGTACATTCATGCTCATCCGAATACGGTGCGCGTACGTACGTGACCGGGAAACCGGTCCTTCGTTAATGCGGAGGAATCGCGAAGATTCTGCTGAGTCCTTGAGTGGTTGACCAGTCTCTCGCTTTATCATGACAGTCAGTTTTCGGCTTTCTCTACTGAGGTGCTCACCCAGATGAACCAGGGCATAATCGTATTAGTTCTCCCGGTGCTGCCTTAGCCGATAGAGCGGAACATAAGGTAGCAAAACACGAGAGCCGGGCAAACCCAACATTTGACCAAAGACATGATTCGGAGCTGATGCATATAAGGCCAAGCTCGCGACGCCGAACACTCCCTAAGGTATTCGGTCTTTATGACATATACTGGGCTGAGTAACACCCTTGATAATGAGCCATGTGTTTCTAGATACATGCATTAGTCTGGCGTGACGAAATGTCGAGAACGCCAGTATCCCTCTCATTTATGTTAAGTGTTCGGAGGGTATGAAACAACAAGAGATAGTAAAAAGGTTTACGCAGGGTCTTAATCTAAAAAGAAACCTTTGAGCGGGGCCCTGCTGCACGTCTGTGCCTTTATCTCCGATGTGCTGTACTCTGGAAGGGTGTAGCACGATGATCATTTGTAAAAAGGAAAAACCCAAGTGAAAGGCTTCGTGCAAAGAGTTAGTTAATTCTGAACGAATCATGAAAATGTGATATGTTATTGTATTGATAAGGGCGAGCCGAACTATGGGCTTCTTTAATTTTGTGAGCAGCCCCTAGCACCACCTTTGGGGGTATATTTATCAATCCTAAGCTCAGGTTCATCTGAGCTGTTACATCTGGTGTGGCGCCGGACTTGTCTAACCGTTTCCGTGGTCCTAACGACCGACCATTTATTCTGGTTGGAGAGGCCGCTCAGTGTTTGGCTGCTAGAGCCGCCACATATGCTTCCGCTCGTAAGGAACGCTCTGTATTTCCACTAACTATAATGACACCGCGTGGACCGGGCATCTTAAGTTAAGGTAGGCATAGTGCGGTACTGCATTAAAACGAGCAAAGGCCGTTCTTCCGAGTAGTGCGTGATAGTCGCTTCAGAATGGAGCAATGTCGAAGGTTAATTCCTTGCTTCTGAAGTTGTCGGGTGAACCGAATACAACCTCTACTACTAGAGAGCCCGTATAGTGGGCCTCGACGCCTGGTATTACTCCTTTAAAGGTAGTGTTGCTTAGGCTAATTCTTGACGGGTCTATCCCCATTTTGCGGACAGTGTCCTGATATATCAGGTTTAGACTACTACCACCATCCATAAGGACTCGAGTGAGATGGTATCCATCAATTATTGGGTCGAGCACCAAGGCAGCCGAGCCTTCGTGTCGGATACTAGTCGGATGGTCCCTACGATCGAAGGTGATCGGACAAGCCGACAAGGGATTGAATTTTGGGGCGACGGGCTCCACAGCGCATATGTCTCGGAGTGTGCGTTTGCGCGTTCTCTTTGGAATGTGAGTTGCATAGATCATATTCACTGTTTTGACTTCTGGTGGGAATTTTTTCTGTCGCCCAGTGTTCGGCTGGTGAGGCTCATTCTCGTCTTCACTTGGCGTCTTCCTCCCCTTGTGTTCGGCATTTAGCTTGTCGGCCTGCTTGAAAACCCAACACTCCCTGTGGGTGTGATTTGCAGGTTTTTCGGGGGTGCCGTGAATCTGACATGATTTGTCTAGAATCTTGTTTTGGCTGGACGGTCCATCTCTGCTGCCTTTCTTTCATTGACTGGGATGAGAGCCCCTGAATCCGGCGTTAACTGTCGTGTTCTCTGGGCTGTCATCATTGTTTCAACGCCTGTTTTTGTTGTGTCGCGGCTTCTCGTTGCCATCCCTGACTTCGGATGTGCCTGGGTCACTGGTGCCGCTACGGGCTAGCCAACTGTCCTCGCCCGCGCAAAAGCGGGACATGAGGTTCGTTAAGGCTGCCATTGTCCTTGGCTTTTCCTGGCCGAGGTGTCTGGCGAGCCATTCGTCCCGGATACTGTGCTTGAAGGCTGCTAAGGCTTCGGCATTCGGGCAGTCGACGATTTGATTCTTCTTAGTAAGAAATATGTTCCAAAGTTATCGGGCTGACTCTCCGGGCTGTTGAATTATGTGACTTAGGTCGTCTGCGTCCGGAGGTCGGACATAGGTCCCTTGAAAATTGGCCCTAAAAGCATCCTCAAGTTCTTCCCAACTTCCAATTGAGTTTTCAGGAAGGCTTTTCAACCAGTGCCCAGCTGGTCCTTTCAATTTGAGAGGTAGGTATTTAATGGCATGGAGATCATCTCTGCGAGCCATGTGGATATGAAGGATAAAGTCCTCAATCCAGACCCCAGGGTCTGTTGTTCTGTTGTATGCCTCTATATTCACGGGTTTAAATCCTTCCGGGAATTCATGGTCCAGCACCTCATCGGTGAAGCACAGGGGGTGTGCGGCACCCTTGTATTTGGATGTGTCGTGGCATGCTGTCGACGATTGTTGTGTTCGGTTCTGATTCCTAGCTGGTATTCTATCAATGTGATCGTTTTGGTAGCTCTGATCCTGTGCCGGAGCGCGCTTCCTAGATCCATAGATGGACCTGGCCATACCAGACTTTTTGTCCAGGAGCTCACGTAAATCGTGTGTTGGCTTGTGCGCGGCGTCATTAGTCGTCTTGTCGCGGCCACGGGGTGGTCGGTCCGGCTGATCGGTCGTTTTCGGCTGAATGGGCTATATGGCCTCGTCGTCGAATTCGGGCAGCAGCTTGCGCTTTGGATAGCTCTTTGTGTGACGGTCACCGCCGTATTTTTCTTCTGTGTCGAGCACTTTGTTCCACCTGCGGTTGAGCGTATCCTGCGCGGACTTAACCTTTGCTTATGCTTCTTTAGGCTCCTCGCGGTGGCAATAAGCCTTCTGTGGAGGTTCTCTTGTTTCAAGAGTTTTTCTGGGATGATGAGTGCATCATCGTCCGGACTGCTCTCCTCTCCGGAGACAGGTTGGTGAATTTTACCCTTGGGATCGGAGTCATCTGACGTCGACTCCGGACTATGTTCGCCGTCCCCTGGCTCATCCTGCTCCATTGCTGGGTCCATGGGGTCGTTGTTTCCTTTGGAGTTAACCCGGGTATTATTCTTTCTTGTGCCGTTGTCGTTGTTTTTACTATGACGGGATTTAGAGCGGCGCCTACGGCACCGCTTTGGTGGCTTATCGAGGGGTTTATCCTTCGTTGCATCATTATCATCGCCTTCTTTTGGTGTGTCCACCATATATATATATCGTATGATGAGGTGGCAGTCCAGCGCCCAGTGGGCGGTGGTTCCTGCTCTTCTCCTGCATCGTCGTCCATACCGTTGATGTCTTTGGAGTTGAAGTCAAGCACGTCGGTTAGTCATCGACAGTGGCTATTAAGTGGGTGGTGGGTGGGGAACAAATTTCTTCGTCGTCCGCTTCCCACTCGGGTCGGACATAGATCAGCCAAGAGTCTCCCGACAAGGAAAGAGATCTTAATGAATTTAGTACATCACCTAAGGGCGAGTGTTGAAAAATATCCGCGGAGGTGAACTCCTTGACCGGTGCCCAATCAGATTCGATAGGCACGGGCGTACGCGGTTCGGATCCTATAGCCGGAGACGAGTCCGGGGGTCCGGTGACATCACCTTTACAGGAGGTGGGATCAGTGTTTGGCTCCAACGCCGATAAGTGTGCGGCCTCCATGGCGGGGCCCATCCACCCATCCTCGGAGGGCGCGATCTGCTCCGGATTGATTTTTGGGCCCATCGCAGGTGCGATCTCCCGAACATTGTCTGATGGCAGATCTAAGTCATGCTCGTCGCGACTGTTCGATGTACCTGACATGGGCTCAAATCCGTCGAAGATCAAGTCTCCGTGGATATGGGCAGTGTAGTTCAAGCTTCCAAACCTGACCTGATGGCCAGGCGCGTAGCTATCGATCTGCTCCAAGTGGCCAAGCGAGTTGGCCCGCAGTGCGAAGCCGCCGAATATGAAGGTCTGTCCGGATAGGAAAACCTCCCCCTGGACTGCGTCGTTGAAGATGATTGAAGGAGCCATCGAGCCTTATTACGACGACACAGTGGAACTCTCAATGAAAGCACCAATGTCGGTGTCAAAACCGGCGGATCTCGGGTAGGGGGTCCCGAACTGTGTGTCTAAGGCTAATGGTAACATGAGGCAGGGGACATGATGTTTACCCAGGTTCGGGCCCTCTCGATGGAGGTAATACCCTACTTCCTGCTTGATTGATCTTGATGATATGAGTATTACAAGAGTTGATCTACCACGAGATCGAAGAGGCTAACCCTAGAAGCTAGCCTATGATTATGATTGTTCTTGGTCTACGGACTAAACCCTCCAGTTTATATAGACACCGGAGGGGGCTAGGGTTACACAGAGTCGGTTACAGAGAAGGAGATCTACATATCCGAATCGCCAAGCTTGCCTTCCACGCAAAGGAGAGTCCCATCTGGACACGGGACGAAGTCTTCAATCTTGTATCTTCGTAGTCCAACAGTCCGGCCAAAGTATATAGTCCAGCTATTTGGATACCCCCTAATCCAGGACTCCCTCAGTCGCTATGAAGAATGTGCACCTCGAGTTCGCGCTCGCCGTGCAGTGCCTCGCCATGCAAGAAACCGTCGACCTGCACATCCACTTCTACGAGGAAATCGTCTACATAGGCCACTACAAGGCAAGCAAGGACAGAAATACGTTGGCCTTTTTCCAGCGGCTGGAATCTTTGGATGCCATTGTTCAGAAGCACGTCGACCTGGCCATGAAGCTGCTGCTACTTTGGCACCATTCGGTGGGTCGGCGCCCTGAGTTGAGGAGGTGGACGTCGTCGATGGATGCATCTCTTCTTCTTGCCTCCTGTAACCAGCACTGCATCGCCTCGTGGCCTTAATGTTTTATTAGTATAGTACTCCCTCCGTTCCCAAATATAAGTCTTTTCAAAGATTCCAGCAAGTGACTACTACATACGGAGCAAAATGAGTGAATCTACACTCTAAACTATGTCTACATACATCTGTATGTTGTATTCCAAATGAAATAGTATCTAAAAAGGCTTATATTTAGGAACGGAGGGAGTATATGGCATTTTTATTCCAGTCGTAATGTTTTCACTATGAGGTGGGGCCGCAGTTGAGCAAACCCACCCCGCCCACCGGGCATCGGCCGAGTTTAGAATTAGAAGAGAGAAATGAGGGAGGAGAGCTAGCTGTAGCATGGACGCTGTTGTCACATGGGACTCGTGTTTATAGAATATGAGTACTGAGCACTCGTGCCTCTTTTTTTTAGGGAAAAATTAGTCGTATGTCTAGTACCACTAGTTGAGAGCGTGCGACCTATAGCTGTCATCACTTTAGGTCTCCTTTTCGAACCGCAGCTACGCTTCACAATACATATTTTTTCACGCATTTATCCTCCTATATGTACTCCTAGGCTATTTCCACGTGCTCCCATTCGCCGACATGTGGGACATAGAGCATCTGGGTCGTAGTGCATGCACAACTCGGAGCATATGCCGGGGTACTTTACATTTCAGACCTCAAGAATTACATGCAAACCCCCCACGGAAGAATAAATAAATGAATGAATTACTACATGAAACCGGATTATTTTCGTAGAAACTGGAGCACGTTCATTAAATTTTGGACATAACACGTTTATAAAAAATAACCGGACCTAAACCACTCTAAGGGCCTCTTTGATTTTTCCGCAAAAAAGGGCCCCTTTGATTCGCGGGATACTGAAAACACATGAATGGGGAAAGTATGATGGCGATGAACCAAGACAAGGAGAACTCTAACTCAGTTAGAGGTTAGAGTTAGATTCTAACCCTAAACTAACTCTAAACCACAGAGGTGTATGGATGGCAGGGTTAGATTGACAATAAATGCTCTTTCTCAATCATTTGACTACTCTGGACCCTATTTCCTACCAGATTTGGTGTGGCCGGCTCTTCTGTGGCCTCCTCCCGCTCACAATTGACATAAACGAACCATCTTTACAAATCAAGCATGCAAAACATGATAATTTTTACTTTGTCCATACAAATGAGATATCCCACTTAAACATACAAGTCGTCAATCAAGCTTCACAAAAAAACACTCCATGAAACAAAGCATGAGCTAACTCATCGTGGAAGTCATTCACGATAGGGATGTTGGAAATATGCCCTAGAGACAATAATAAAAGCATTATTATTATATTTCCTTGTTCATGATAATTGTCTTTATTCATGCTATAATTGTGTTATCCGGAAATCGTAATACATGTGTGAATAACAGACACCAACATGTCCCTAGTGAGCCTCTAGTTGACTAGCTCGTTGATCAACAGATAGTCATGGTTTCCTGACTATGGACACTGGATGTCATTGATAACGAGATCACATCATTGGGAGAATGATGTGATGGACAAGACCCAATCCTAAACATAGCACAAGATCGTATAGTTCATTTGCTAGAGTTTTCCAATGTCAAGTATCTTTTCCTTAGACCATGAGATCGTGTAACTCCCGGATACCGTAGGAGTGCTTTGGGTATGCCAAACGTCACAACGTAACTAGGTGACTATAAAGGTAGACTACGGGTATCTCTGAAAGTGTCTGTTGGGTGACATGGATCAAGACTGGGATTTGTCACTCCGTATGACGGAGAGGTATCACTGGGCCCACTCGGTAATGCATCATCATAATGAGCTCAGAGTGACCAAGTGTCTGGTCACGGGATCATGCATTACGGTACGAGTAAAGTGACTTGCCGGTAACGAGATTGAACGAGGTATTGGGATACCGACGATCGAATCTCGGGCAAGTAACATATCGATAGACAAAGGGAATAGCGTACGGGGTTGATAGAATCCTCGACATCGTGGTTCATCCGATGAGATCATCGTGGAGCATGTGGGAGCCAACATGGGTATCCAGATCCCGCTGTTGGTTATTGACCGGAGAGTCGTCTCGGTCATGTCTGCTTGTCTCCCGAACCCGTAGGGTCTACACACTTAAGGTTCGGTGACGCTAGGGTTATGAAGATATGTATATGCAGAAACCCGAATGTTGTTCGGAGTCCCGGATGAGATCCCGGACGTCAGGAGGAGTTCCGGAATGGTCCGGAGGTAAAGAATTATATATAGGAAGTGCTATTTCGGGCATCGGGACAAGTTTCGGGGTTATCGGTATTGTACCGGGACCACCGGAAGGGTCCCGGGGGTCCACCGGGTGGGGCCACCTGTCCCGGGGGGCCACATGGGCTGTAGGGGGTGCGCCTTGGCCTAGATGGGCCAAGGGCACCAGCCCCTATAGGCCCATGCGCCTAGGGTTTCCCCCTAGGAGGAGTCCTAGTGGTGGAAGGCACCCCGAGGTGCCTTGGGGGGGAGGGAAACCCTCCCCTGGCCGCCGCACCTAGGAGATCAGATCTCCTAGGCTGCGCACCAGCCCCCCTTGGCACCCCTATATATAGTGGGGGAGAGGAGGGACCTAATACACCAGCCCCTGGCGCCTCCATCTCCCCCCGTTACGTCTCTCCCTCGTAGTCTCGGCGAAGCCCTGCTGCTGTGACGCCCTGCATCCACCACCACGCCGTCGTGCTGCTGGATCTTCATCAACCTCTCCTTCCCCCTTGCTGGATCAAGAAGGAGGAGACGTCTCCCGTCCCGTACGTGTGTTGAACGCGGAGGTGCCGTCCGTTCGGCGCTGGTCATCGGTGATTTGGATCACGTCGAGTACGACTACATCATCACCGTTCTCTTGAACGCTTCCGCTCGCGATCTACAAAGGTATGTAGATGCATCTAATCACTCGTTGCTAGATGAACTCCTAGATGATCTTGGTGAAACGAGTAGGAAAATTTTGTTTTCTGCAACGTTCCCCAACAGTGGCATCATGAGCCAGGTCTATGCGTAGTTCTTCTTGCGCGAGTAGAACACAATTTGTTGTGGGCGTAGATTTGTCAACTTTCTTGCCGTTACTAGTCCTTTCTTGCTTCAGCGGTATTGTGGGATGAAGCGGCCCGGACCAACCTTACACGTACGCTTACGTGAGACCGGTTCCACCGACTAACATGCACTAGTTGCATAAGGTGGCTGGCGGGTGTCTGTCTCTCCTACTTTAGTTGGAGCGGAATCGATGAACAGGGTCCTTATGAAGGGTAAATAGAAGTTGACAAATCATGTTGTGGCTTTAACGTAGGTAAGAAGACGTTCTTGCTAGAACCCTAATTCAGCCACGTAAAACTTGCAACAACAATTAGAGGACGTCTAACTTGTTTTTGCAGCAAGTGGTTTGTGATATGATATGGCCAAAGTTGTGATGAATGATGAATGATCTATATGTGATGTATGAGATGTTCATGCTATTGTAATAGGATTCACAACTTGCATGTCGATGAGTATGACAACCGGCAGGAGCCATAGGAGTTGTCTTTATTCTTTTAATGACCTGCGTGTCATCGAGAAACGCCATGTAAATTACTTTACTTTATTGCTAAACGCGTTAGCCATAGTAGTAGAAGTAATAGTTGGCGAGCAACTTCATGGAGACACGATGATGGAGATCATGATGATGGAGATCATGGTGTCAAGCCGGTGACAAGATGATCATGGAGCCCCAAGATGGAGATCAAAGGAGCTATGTGATATTGGCCATATCATGTCACGTTTATTATTTGATTGCATGTGATGTTTATCATGTTTTGCATCTTGTTTACTTAGAAGACGGTAGTACATAAGATGATCCCTCACAATAAATTCAAGAAGTGTTCCCCCTAACTGTGCACCGTTGCGACAGTTCGCTGTTTCAAAACACCACGTGATGATCGGGTGTTTTATTCAGACGTTCACATACAACGGGTGTAAGACAGATTTACACATGCAAACACTTAGGTTGACTTGACGAGCCTAGCATGTACAGACATGGCCTCGGAACACAGAAGACCGAAAGGTCGAGCATGAGTCGTATAGAAGATACGATCAACATGAAGATGTTCACCGATGTTGACTAGTCCGTCTCACGTGATGATCGGACACGGTCTAGTTTAACTCGGATCATGTAATACTTAGATGACTAGAGGGATGTCTAATCTAAGTGGGAGTTCACTAATAATTTGATTAGTTGAACTTAATTATCATGAACTTAGTCTAAAATCTTTGCAATATGTCTTGTAGATCAAATGGCCAACGTAGTCCTCAACTTCAACACGTTCCTAGAGAAAACTAAGCTGAAAGATGATGGCAGCAACTATACGGACTGGGTCCGGAACCTGAGGATCATCCTCATAGCTGCCAAGAAAGATTATGTCCTACAAGCACCGGTTGGTGACGCACCCGTTCTCCCTGCAGAACAAGATGTTATGAACGCTTGGCAGACACGTTCCGATGACTACTCCCTCGTTCAGTGCGGCATGCTTTACAGCCTAGAGCCGGGGCTCCAAAAGCGTTTTGAGAGACATGGAGCATATGAGATGTTCGAAGAGCTGAAAATGGTTTTCCAAGCTCATGCCCGGGTCGAGAGATATGAAGTCTCCGACAAATTCTTCAGCTGTAAGATGGAGGAAAACAGTTCTGTCAGTGAGCACATACTCACTATGTCTGGGTTGCATAACCGCTTGACTCAGCTGGGAGTTAATCTTCCGGATGATGCGGTCATTGACATAATCCTCCAGTCGCTTCCACCAAGCTACAAGAGCTTTGTGATGAACTTCAATATGCAGGGGATGGAAAAGACCATTCCTGAAGTATTTGCTATGCTGAAATCAGCAGAGGTAGAAGTCAGGAAGGAACATCAAGTGTTGATGGTCAATAAAACTACTAAGTTCAAGAAAGGCAAGGGTAAAAAGAACTTAAAGAAGGACGGCAAGGAGGTTGCCGCGCCCGGCAAGCAAGCTGCCGGGAAGAAGCCAAAGAATGGACCCAAGCCCGAGACTGAGTGCTTTTATTGCAAGGGAAGCGGTCACTGGAAGCGGAACTGCCCTAAGTACTTAGCGGATAAGAAGGCCGGCAAAACAAAAGGTATATGTGATATACATGTAATTGATGTGTACCTTACTAGTGCCCGTAGTGGCTCCTGGGTATTTGATACCGGTGCAGTTGCTCACATTTGTAACTCAAAGCAGGGGCTGCGGAATAAGCGGAAACTGGCAAAGGACGAGGTGACGATGCGCGTCGGGAATGGTTCCAAGGTCAATGTGATCGCCGTCGGCACGCTGCCTCTGCATCTCCCTTCGGGATTAGTTTTAAACCTTAATAATTGTTATTTAGTGCCAGCTTTGAGCATGAACATTGTATCGGGATCTCGTTTAATTCGAGATGGCTACTCTTTTAAATCTGAGAATAATGGTTGTTCCATTTTTATGAGAGATATGTTTTATGGTCATGCTCCTATGGTGAATGGTTTATTCTTTATGAATCTCGAACGTGATGCTACACATGTTCATAATGTGAGTACCAAAAGAAGTAAGGTTGATAATGATAGTCCCACATACTTGTGGCACTGCCGCCTTGGTCACATAGGTGTGAAACGCATGAAGAAGCTCCATGCTGATGGACTTTTAGAGTCTCTTGATTATGAATCATTTGACACGTGCGAACCATGCCTTATGGGTAAAATGACCAAGACTCCGTTCTCAGGAACAATGGAGCGAGCAACCGACTTATTGGAAATCATACATACTGATGTGTGCGGTCCGATGAGTGTTGAGGCTCGCGGTGGCTATCGTTATGTTCTCACCCTCACTGATGATTTAAGTAGGTATGGGTATATCTACTTAATGAAACACAAGTCTGAAACCTTTGAAAAGTTCAAGGAATTTCAGAGTGAGGTTGAAAATCAACGTGACAGGAAAATCAAGTTTCTACGATCAGATCGTGGAGGAGAATACTTGAGTCACGAGTTTGGGGCACACTTAAGAAAATGTGGAATAGTTTCACAACTCACGCCGCCTGGAACACCTCAGCGTAATGGTGTGTCCGAACGTCGTAATCGCACTCTGTTAGATATGGTGCGACCTATGATGTCTCTTACCGATTTACCGCTTTCTTTTTGGGGCTATGCTTTAGAGACTGCCGCATTCACTTTAAATAGGGCTCCATCGAAATCCGTTGAGACGACACCGTATGAATTATGGTTTGGGAAGAAACCTAAGCTGTCGTTTCTAAAAGTTTGGGGATGCGATGCTTATGTCAAGAAACTTCAACCTGAAAAGCTTGAACCCAAGTCGGAAAAATGTGTCTTCATAGGATACCCAAAAGAAACTATTGGGTACACCTTCTACCTCAGATCCGAAGGCAAGATCTTTGTTGCCAAGAATGGGTCCTTTCTGGAGAAAGAGTTTCTCTCGAAAGAAGTAAGTGGGAGGAAAGTAGAGCTTGATGAAGTATTACCTCTTGAACCGGAAAATGGCGCAACTCAAGAAAATGTTCCTGAGGTGCCTACACCGACTAGAGAGGAAGTTAATGAAAATGATCAAGATACTTCTGATCAAGCCCCTACTGAAATTCGAAGGTCCACAAGGACACGTTCCGCACCAGAGTGGTACGGCAACCCTGTCTTGGAAATCATGCTGTTAGACAATGGTGAACCTTCGAACTATGAAGAAGCGATGGCGGGCCCGGATTCCGACAAATGGCTGGAAGCCATGAAATCCGAGATAGGATCCATGTATGAAAACAAAGTATGGACTTTGACTGACTTGCCCGTTGAGCGGCGAGCCATAGAAAATAAATGGATCTTTAAGAGGAAGACAGACGCGGATGGTAATGTGACCATCTATAAAGCTCGGCTTGTCGCTAAGGGTTATCGACAAGTTCAAGGGGTTGACTACGATGAGACTTTCTCACCGGTGGCAAAGCTGGAGTCCGTCCGAATCATGTTAGCAATTGCCGCATTCTATGATTACGAAATATGGCAAATGGACGTCAAAACGGCATTCCTTAATGGTTTCCTTAAGGAAGAATTGTATATGATGCAGCCGGAAGGTTTTGTCGATCCTAAGAATGCTGACAAAGTGTGCAAGCTCCAACGCTCGATTTATGGGCTGGTGCAAGCATCTCGGAGTTGGAACATTCGCTTTGATGAGATGATCAAAGCGTTTGGGTTTACACAGACTTATGGAGAAGCCTGCGTTTACAAGAAAGTGAGTGGGAGCTCTATAGCATTTCTCATATTATATGTAGATGACATACTTTTGATGGGAAATGATATAGAACTCTTGGACAGCATCAAGGCCTACTTGAATAAAAGTTTTTCAATGAAGGACCTTGGAGAAGCTGCTTATATATTAGGCATCAAAATCTATAGAGATAGATCGAGACGCCTCATAGGTCTTTCACAAAGCACATACCTTGATAAGATATTGAAGAAGTTCAATATGGATCAATCCAAGAAGGGGTTCTTGCCTGTGTTGCAAGGTATGAAATTGAGCTCAGCTCAATGTCCGACCATGGTAGAAGATATAGAAGAGATGAGCGTCATCCCCTATGCCTCAGCCATAGGTTCTATTATGTATGCCATGCTGTGTACCAGACCTGATGTTAACCTTGCCGTAAGTTTGGTAGGAAGGTACCAAAGTAATCCCGGCAAGGAACACTGGACAGCGGTCAAGAATATCCTGAAGTACCTGAAAAGGACTAAGGAAATGTTTCTCATTTATGGAGGTGACGAAGAGCTCATCGTAAAGGGTTACGTCGACGCTAGCTTCGACACAGATCTGGATGACTCTAAGTCACAAACCGGATACGTGTATATTTTGAATGGTGGGGCAGTAAGCTGGTGCAGTTGCAAGCAAAACATCGTGGCGGGATCTACATGTGAAGCGGAGTACATGGCAGCCTCGGAGGCAGCACATGAAGCAATATGGGTGAAGGAGTTCATCACCGACCTAGGAGTCATACCCAATGCGTCGGGGCCGATCAAGCTCTTCTGTGACAACACTGGAGCTATTGCACTTGCCAAGGAGCCCAGGTTTCACAAGAAGACAAGGCACATCAAGCGTCGCTTCAACTCCATTCGTGAAAATGTTCAAGATGGAGACATAGAGATTTGTAAAGTACATACGGACCTGAATGTAGCAGATCCGTTGAATAAACCTCTCCCTAGAGCAAAACATGATCAACACCAGAATTCCATGGGTGTTCGATTCATCACAATGTAACTAGATTATTGACTCTAGTGCAAGTGGGAGACTGTTGGAAATATGCCCTAGAGGCAATAATAAAAGCATTATTATTATATTTCCTTGTTCATGATAATTGTCTTTATTCATGCTATAATTGTGTTAACCGGAAATCGTAATACATGTGTGAATAACAGACACCAACATGTCCCTAGTGAGCCTCTAGTTGACTAGCTCGTTGATCAACAGATAGTCATGGTTTCCTGACTATGGACACTGGATGTCATTGATAACGAGATCACATCATTGGGAGAATGATGTGATGGACAAGACCCAATCCTAAACATAGCACAAGATCGTATAGTTCATTTGCTAGAGTTTTCCAATGTCAAGTATCTTTTCCTTAGACCATGAGATCGTGTAACTCCCGGATACCGTAGGAGTGCTTTGGGTATGACAAACGTCACAACGTAACTGGGTGACTATAAAGGTAGACTACGGGTATCTCCGAAAGTGTCTGTTGGGTGACATGGATCAAGACTGGGATTTGTCACTCCGTATGACGGAGAGGTATCACTGGGCCCACTCGGTAATGCATCATCATAATGAGCTCAGAGTGACCAAGTGTCTGGTCACGGGATCATGCATTACGGTACGAGTAAAGTGACTTGCCGGTAACGAGATTGAACGAGGTATTGGGATACCGACGATCGAATCTCGGGCAAGTAACATATCGATAGACAAAGGGAATAGCGTACGGGATTGATTAAATCCTCGACATCGTGGTTCATCCGATGAGATCATCGTGGAGCATGTGGGAGCCAACATGGGTATCCAGATCCCGCTGTTGGTTATTGACCGGAGAGTCGTCTCGGTCATGTCTGCTTGTCTCCCGAACCCGTAGGGTCTACACACTTAAGGTTCGGTGACGCTAGGGTTATGAAGATATGTATATGCAGAAACCCGAATGTTGTTCGGAGTCCCGGATGAGATCCCGGACGTCACGAGAAGTTCCGGAATGGTCCGGAGGTAAAGAATTATATATAGGAAGTGCTATTTCGGGCATCGGGACAAGTTTCGGGGTTATCGGTATTGTACCGGGACCACCGGAAGGGTCCCGGGGGTCCACCGGGTGGGGCCACCTGTCCCGGGGGCCACATGGGCTGTAGGGGGTGCTCCTTGTCCTAGATGGGCCAAGGGCACCAGCCCCTATAGGCCCATGCGCCTAGGGTTTCCCCCTAGGAGGAGTCCTAGTGGTGGAGGCACCCCGAGGTGCCTTGGGGGGGAGGGAAACCCTCCCCTGGCCGCCGCACCTAGGAGATCAGATCTCCTAGGCTACGCACCAGCCCCCCTTGGCACCCCTATATATAGTGGGGGAGAGGAGGGACCTAATACACCAGCCCCTGGCGCCTCCATCTCCCCCCGTTACGTCTCTCCCTCGTAGTCTCGGCGAAGCCCTGCTGCTGTGATGCCCTGCATCCACCACCACGCCGTCATGCTGCTGGATCTTCATCAACCTCTCCTTCCCCTTGCTGGATCAAGAAGGAGGAGACGTCTCCCGTCCCGTACGTGTGTTGAACGCGGAGGTGCCGTCCGTTCGGCGCTGGTCATCGGTGATTTGGATCACGTCGAGTACGACTACATCATCACCGTTCTCTTGAACGCTTCCGCTCGCGATCTACAAAGGTATGTAGATGCATCTAATCACTCGTTGCTAGATGAACTCCTAGATGATCTTGGTGAAACGAGTAGGAAAATTTTGTTTTCTGCAACGTTCCCCAACAAGGGAGGGAGCCCGGAGCCCCTCACGCATCGAGGGAGGAGCTCGCCCTCGTCGCTATGGAGGAAGGCTCTGTAGAGCCCAAGCCTCGGGAACCCCTCCGACGTCGGCCCTTGCGAGTTGAGGTCGACACCGGCATGGGTAGCAGGGCCGCTTGCCGCCGACTGGGAACTTAATCTTTGGGCCTCTAGAAATAATGGAAGCCTATAACTAAAATACCTAGAAAGGTGAACTGAATCTTTGGGCCTCTAGAAATAATGCAAGCCTAGAACTGAAATACCTCGAAAGGTGAACTGAATCTTTGGGCCTCTAAAAATAATGCAAGTCTGAAACTGAAATATCTAGAAAGGTGAACTGAATCTTTGGGCCTCTAGAAATATTTATTACCTCCTCAAGCAGCATCAAACAATTCCATGTGTGCACCACAAATCTATACCAAGTTTGATCAGGATCTACTTTTCCAAATCAGAATTAGCGCTAGAGCGAGCAAGATCAATGATATGGCCGTGAGACAGAGAAGGAACGAACAAACTCACCCCTCTCGTGACCTCCCTGGTAGATGTGCCTCCGACGCGCACGACAAAGGGAGGAAAATGACCGGTGAAGGGGGAGCGGGGCGACCTTCGAAGGCCGGAGGGAGAGGGCAGTCGGAGTAGGGCGGTGGAGGCCGGAAGGAGAGGGCGGTCGGAGGAGAGAGAGGGCGAGCGGCATTTGGGCGAGCGGCCCTATGGGGAACAGAGAGGAGTCGTGCGAGAGGGGGGAACGATTTGGTGCGGGCAGGGGAGATTTTTTTAGTTCTCTTTTAGTGGGCCCGAGGATAACTAACCCAATTAGAACCTCTCCACATGGCTAGTTTTTTTAGCTGGGTTGGAGCAAACTAGCTCAAACTAACCCCTCTTGTTTCAATAATTTGAGGCTATTTCAACCCAAACTAGCTCTAACTCAGGGATCCAAACAAAGAGGAGTGTTACTGTACATGCTACAATGTGGACCGTAGCATATTGTTTTTTATGGCCATATCACCACATTGTTTTCTACTGCTGGTTCACTGGGATACCGTGGTTCGCACTGCTGGTTCACTGGGCTGCCGTGGTTCGCACTGCTGGTTCACTGGGCTACCGTGGTTCGCACTCCTCCAACCTAAGTAGTAGTAGTACTAGTATATACCACATCATTCTTTGCTCCTTCTTACTACTCCGACATGTGGGAGAGCCAGCATTCGGATCGACGTGTCATGCACCAGATTAGAGCGCGGAACGGAAGGGGGGCATCAGCCCGGTCGGAGCGCCAGTAATTCATGACTATAGTGAGTGGTCATATCACAAGTCTTTCCAGCAGTAACGCGCTGTCAAATCGCACAGCCCGACCTTTCCAGCAGTATGTTTGAGAATTCGCCACTCGCTCACCCTCCTTGCCTCTCTGTCAAACCGCCTACCTGAAAACTGCCGCGTGTACTGCCCGGGAAAAGCCCCGCCCTCAACTTTTAACTACGCGAAAATAGTTCGAGCTTGTTCGTTCTATATAAATACAGTACTTACTGTATGTTTATTCACCCGTGGGGTTGTTCAATGAATGGAGGGGCGGGGAGCACAAGTGAACAATACTAGTACTACTAGTAGTAAGTAGGAGTCGTATAGTAGTCACCTTAAATAGAGAGTTTCTTTTCTTTAATGCCACGTACACAAATTGAAACGCTTGTTGTGGAGAGAAAAAAGATAGTCACTCCACTATATATGTACGCAGGGGACTGAGCGCTTGCTTTACTAGGGTTGCTCTCTTCATTCTCTCATCCTCTCCAGATATAAACAAGACAGCGGTAGTGACATTTTCTCTCTGCTCACTGCTGGTCACAGATCCGGCCGGATCCCTTCGGCCGGTGTGTGTAGAGGACTAAAAGGTGCATCGTTCACGCGGTCATCGCCGCTGAGGGAGGAAACCCACAGCTACCGGAGGGGCCCGATCCTCTTCCCGTGCCATTCTCTCCGACATAGCGCCGACTCGGGAGGTCCTCTGACCCTTCTTCCTCCCTGCCGTATTGTCCGCAGATCCGACCTGCCGCCGCCGACATCCCGGCAACCCTCAGGTATAAGTTCTTCAAAAGCGGCCTTGCTCTACTGCCCCAGCTCCCCACGTGTCTGCATGTGCATCTTTTTCTACTTCCATCAGCTCTTCCATAGCCACCTAAATTTTTAGTATTATTAGAGGTAAAGCTACTTCATGCATTCGAATCTAGGGCTTTGTTCAAACAACGAAGAAAGGGGGGAAAGTTGTAGCATGAATCTAGGACTTGATTCAAAGAGGAAATAATATGGTGAACGTAGTAGAGACCGGATACCCAACCGGTCTCTTGGTTGAAAAAGGGAAATAATGGGAAAACGCAGTACAAACTAGATAAGGAACATATCTATTATTGGTTGAAAAAAGGATAGAAAGTGGCGGCTGGTGGACAAGTCAACAGAGTATGTCCAGGATTAGATTTGCTGCCCTCACATAGTAAAAGGTCTCCAAGATTAGATTTGCTGCCCTCACATAGTAAAAGGTCTCAGGATTAGATTTGCTGCCCTCACATAGTAAAAGGTCTCCAGGATTAGATTTGCTGCCCTCACATAGTAAAAGGTCTCCAGGATTAGATTTGCTGCCCTCACATAGTAAAAGGTCTCCAGGATTAGATTTGCTGCCCTCACATAGTACAAGGTCTCCAGGATTAGGTTTGCTGCCCTCACATAGCATGAACAAACTTGGCATCACCACGTTATGCCTCCTTGTAGGTAAATTGTGCTGATGCGTCCACTGTCGCATGTCCTTATACCAACCTTTTGTTGTTGTTAATGTAAGGGTGCATGTAAAATGAAGCGATCACACTGTTACCTTAGGGACATGTCTAACCAGTGTCATTGTTAATCTAATGTCTCCAGTGATAAGATGCAATTAAACTATGTTACAAATGGCACTCCTACTATTTTCCCCAGTATGATAAGTAAGTTGCTCCTTTACCGTGCTGAGTGTCCTGGTGTCCCCACGGTCCCATGCCCTTAAACCAACTCTTTAGCTGCTGTAGATTTACTATGTCTGGTAAACAAGCAATGCCACCATTAAAGTAATCTCATATTTGAGGAATCTCATTGTTGATCGTAATGCTTCTGGTAACATGAAGCATTGCTGACGTTTTAAAATTTCTACTGTCCTTGCGTGATTGCCATGAACATAATTAAGATGCTTCTTTTCATTTTGTATATGTTTCGTATATTCTTATTGACCAACAACTGTTTACTTTCTATCTTTTTGTGCAGATAGAGATATCCATTTCACCTTGTTGCTATTGTGACCTTTTGGTGAACTGTACAAAACACTTCTTTTGGAATGAGTGTCTTGTGCAGTTCAACTAAAATGTCACGTGGGCAACATCTCTCAATTTTGGTGGAACTGCACAAAATGGTGATTGGAGTTTCCAAAATCTCCGCCAAGTTCTGCTGGTAATCTCGTGCAACATTTTATTAGCCTTTGCAAGATGAGCCGTCACTGTCACCACAATGACACTTTATTTTAGTGGAACTGCACAAAAGGATAAGAAAATTATAGTTGCACCTTACATGAGCCGGACAACCAACCTTAATGTTCCTCAATTTTAGTGCAACTACTAATGAAGAACCTACCAGCTCAGGAGAGCAAGTACTTCTTGCTAGATGAATGATGCAATCTTTGCTTCATTTCAGGTGAACTGCAGAAAAAGGTCCATGAATTGAATCATGGAGCTGGAGGTTGACCTCATCCTAGTGGAGCTGCAGGTTGAGTTCAAGGAGGCTCCTATTAAAGTGAAATCATGCTCTTCTTGTTTGTGTTGTGCAAACAGGAATATTCAACTACAAATGTTGTGATGGTCAAGAGCATTCGCCAAGTTCTTCGATTGTATGACATGGCTAGTCAAGATGGATTTAATCCCGATATTCACTTTATCAAAAGGATCTAATGGGTTGGTTCTGAATCTTGCAAGCTGGGAATCAATGAGATGTGTAGGCATCTTTGTTGTACTTATTATTTGAATCTTATTTGTTGGTTCTAAATCTTGCAAGCTGGGAATCAATGAGATGTGTAGGCATCTTTGTTGTACTTATTATTTGGATCTTATTTGTTGGTTCTGAATCTTGCAAGCTGGGAATCAATGAGATGTGTAGGCATCTTTGTTGTACTTATTATTTGGATCTTATTTGTTGGTTCTGAATCTTGCAAGCTGGGAAACACGGCATGATGATGCAGAGGAAAACAACCATAACAAACAGTTCAAACTTGGTAGTATTATCTTTGTGAAAGTGCGACAAATGTGTTGATCGTGTGCGTCCTGTGGCACTGATAGAACAAGCCAATGCATTGCTTGTTTTAAGTATGAATTTCTATTAAAGCTAATTAAATTTAAGTAAAGTGACCACTAACTCCTGTTATTACAGTACCAATACAGACCTGCTCGTGAACCGATGTGTGGCCGGAGTAGGTTTCTTAATGGAGGCGTTTGAATGCGCCGAGGGTGCATCTTCTGCCGGGCGTGCAACGGACGAGGGAGGGGGTAGTAACTGTTGTCGCCTGTACACACTTAGTTTACTGTTGAATCCAGTTCCCCAAGAGCTGGAAAATGAACTGCTGCCGCCGCCTACACACTCGTTCACTCGAAGAGACTCCAATGGCGATCCAAGGGGTGAGCCTGCTGGATATGGACTTCAGCAAGCAGTTCCCCTTTGAGTTCGCCGTTCAGTCCTATGGCTGCACCAAGTTGAATGTGATGCACACCAACGATCCGGACTCGGTGAAGCTCTGCCTCGCCGAGTTCAAGCAATACCTACAGGACGAGAAAGCACAAGGTTGCAGGACTAGACCTTGTGCCCATCCATTCATCTCCTGACAGGGACCAGCGGATCGCCGTCGCCCAGGTATGTGTGCGGGACGAGGTTCTCATCTATCACTTTTGTAGGGCCATCAGAGGTTCTGGAGCATTCGCCCGTTTCATCGGCAGTGCCTACTGCACCTTTGCTACGGTGGAGAGAAGGAAGAATGCGACGATTCGGCCATCTGGTGCAACAAGCTTGTCGACATCCAGAAGCAATACAAGATCATCAGTAACGGGCAGGAGAAGGACTCCGTGGTTGACCTCGCCAAGACCATCATCGATCCCTGATACGCCAACATGAAAGAAGACAACGATACCAAGGACCTGAACACGTGGGAGGTACCTCTGAATCTAGCCTACATAACCTATGCGGCCAAGGACTCATACGCATTCTACGACATGTACAGGCAGATCTTGGACATGAGGGTGTGTCTACTTCCCGTAACCGACAAGTACATGGACAGCCGCAGCGTCATGATCAAGCGTGCCAGGAAGGTCTAGATGTTGTACTTTATCTGTTTATAAGCACCTTTATCATCTGAGTGTTTCATGCATTAGCCTATGTGTCGTAATTATCTGTTTTGTCCGAAATATTTCTTTTAAGAACCCATTAACCTGATTGCTTTTTTTAGTGGCTATTTGCTTATGTATGTAACTAGTTCACTTGTCCATTAAAAAAACTAGTTCACTCGACTGCCGTGCTTTGAATCTCCTTCCTCCCAACATATTCCCTTCCTCAGGTGGACCCAGCAGGTTTTTGAATTTTCTCCCACTTTCTTTTTCGATGTAAACTAAGTTTCTCCCAGTACTTTTCCCTAGAACCAACTCAACTGCCCCACGTCTAGCCTAAAAAATAATAATAACCCACGTACTATTAACTCATCAAATTTAAATGATATTTTATTTCGTAAGTTGAAAATTCTTACAAAATAATAATAATAATTGTTTATGTATAACTTGGCAAGTTAACTCCTAGTGATTGCGTACATAAGCTTGCAAAGATTTTACTTACCAATGCAGTAATAGACGTGCAATCATGTGTTTATGTTTTTATAACATTTCTCCATCTAGGCCAACATGATATTTTCATCCAACCCAGCAAGTCCGCGGATTTCGAGAAAAATGCAAATGGGATTTAAACGGGTTGCATAGATGCTATATCATTGTTTCACCCAGCCCACCAAATGGACTAAAAAACAAATGGACTGGCTGACATATGAGCCAGTAGGTCGAAGCCTAAGAAGGCGTTGGGTTTACATCCAACGACCGGCATTCTTCTTCAATCTCTCGCCTTCTTCCCCCAGCACTGTCGGGACCGCCTGCTCCAGCCTTCGGCATCCAATGGCGTTGTTTTGCGCTCCTCAGCAAAACGCTGCCCCGCCGACGGCCAGGCCATCCCTCCACTCCGCACCTCCTGTTATTCTCTGCCAAGTGTAGGCCCACCCCGCACCCGAACCAGTCAAGTTTCCCACTCCTCTTCGTCTGCGACTCCACTACCGCGTCTTCCCCATCTTCGGGTCGTTCCAGTCTGGGGCCTCACCGTCGTCCACCGCCTCGGTGCGCTCGGCGCGGCGTGGTCAACATACGAGAGTCATCGGAAGAGGACTGTACGTGGAGAGCCTGACGGCTGGGACCCACGAGGTCCATGGTCGCACGCAAGGAAAGTTCCTCCTTATTACGCATTGTACGTGGATTGTACGTGGAAAGTTCCTCTGTATTTCGTGAAAGAACGTTCCCC
>NC_041381.1:129476392-129482252 GCF_002162155.2 Triticum dicoccoides | reverse complement strand
AGGTCGGACCCACCAGCTATATCTTTGCACGCAAGGAAGTGCCTCCTTATTACGCACAAAAAATGAATACCCCCCTGCTAGCTGGGACCCACCATAGTGGGTGGCTGACTTGTGGGCCTACTAAGTTGACGGGGACGGAGGGCTTTGTCAACTTAGTCAATATGAACAATTCTAGCTCCAGTGACCGTACGATGTCCATCCAACGGCCATAGTGCTTCTTCAACCTCTGGTCTTCTTGCTCCAGCCGCCCAAAGCAGCGTCGGTTGTGCCGCGTGCTCCTGCCTCTCGTGGCTGGCTATGGTGCCGCGGAGGCCTCACCGCCCCCTACTACTCCCACCGCTGGCCCAGGGCATCCCTCTACTCACCCACACCCCTTATTATTCTGCGGTGACGGCAGCCTCACGCCGCAGCCGAACCAGTGAACCCTCGTATTCCTCTTCGTGTGGGCATCAACTGCCGCGTCTTCCCCGGCTCTGCGTCGTCCCCTTCCTAGGCCTCGCCGTCATCCACCGCCTTGGTGCTCTCGGCGCGGCCTGGTCAACATGGTCAACGACCACATGCATCTGAAGTGGACTGTACGTGGAGAGGCTGACAGCTGGGTCCACGGCCGCACGCAAGGAAATGCCTCCTTCTTACGCGCAAAATAATGATTCCTCCACCTCACATCTCGGACCCACTGAAAGGGTCTCTATATTTCGCGAAAAAAACGTTACCGCCGCTGACAGCTTGGACCCACCAGCTATATCTTCGCATGCAAGGAAGTGCCTCCTTATTATGCAAAAAAATGAATACTCCCCCTGCTAGCTGGGACCCAGTATAGTGGCAGGCTTACTTGTGGGCCTACTAAGTTGACAGGGACGGAGGGCTTTGTCAACTTAGTCAATATGCACGATTCTAGCTCCAGTGACCGTACGATGTCCATCCAACGGCCGTAGTGCTTCTTCAACCTCTGGTCTTCTTGCTCCAACCGCCCAAACCAGCGCCGGTCGTGCCTCGTGCTCCTGCCTCCCATGGCCGATTGCGATGCGGCGGAGGCCTCACCGCCCCCCTACTACTCCCACCGCTGGCCAGACCATCCCTCTACTCACCCACACCCCCTGTTATTCTGCGACGACGGCAGCCTCACACCGCAGCGAACCAGTGAATCCTCATACTCCTGTACATGTGGGCATCCACTGCCGCGTCTTCCCCGGCTCCGCGTCGTCCCCTTATAGTATAGGCTAACATACTTTCTCTACTTGGATCATATGCACTTATGATTGGAACTCTAGCAAGCATCCACAATTACTGAAGATCATTAAGGTCGTGAAACCCAACCATAGCATTAAGTATCAAGTCCTCTTTACTCCCATACGTCATACCCCACCTACTCGGGTTTAAGTTTCTGTCACTCTCGCAACCCACCATAAGCGAACCATGAAGATATTGCAACACCCTACAACGGAGGCCCCTCACGTTTGCGCGAGACGGAGGGCACCGTAGGACAGCACCATAAATAAAAATATACAATCATACTAACCAAGATCACGATTAACCCATAGGACAAAACAGATCTACTCAAACATCATAGGATAACCATAGATCATTGGAAAATAATAAATGGAGTTGAGCACCATGTTTAAGTAGAGATTACAGCGGGGGGAAGAGGTGTTACACCGTTGCATAGAGGGGGAGAAAGTTGGTATTGACGGTAGCAAGGTTGTTGATGTAGATCGCCGTCACGATCCTAGCCCTGGCGACACTCCACCACCACCGGGAGAGAGAGGAAGAGAGCACCCCTCCTTCTTCTTCTTCTTCCTTGGCCTCCCCCCTAGATGGGAGGATGGTTCCCCTATGGTCCATGGCCTCCATGGCGGCGGAGGGGCAGGAGCCCCTCCGAGATTGGATCTCCCTCTGTTCTCTTCCGTTCCGCGCTTCCCAGATCTGGCCGAAAACCGTTTCTTATATCCCGAAGATCCGTAACTCCGATTGCGCTGATCTTTTGACACGATTTTTTATTCTGATATAAGCTTCCTTGCGCCCGAAGTAGAGCTCCAACCGACGTACGAGGTGAGCACAACCCACCACCGCGCGCCAGGGGCCTGGGGTGCGCCCTGGTGTATCGTGGTCCGTGTGGGCCTCCATTTGCGGTGATTCCAACTCCCAAAAATCACAAATATTCTAAAATAATTCTCCATGGAGTTGCATCACCTTTGGACTTCATTTGATATGGATTTTCTGCGATACAAAAACAGGCAACAAACAGGAACTGACATTGGGCACTAGATAAGTAAGTTAGTCCGAATAAATCATATAAAAAGTTGCCAAAAGTATGTAAAAGTTGAATAATATTGGCATGAAACAATCAGAAATTATAGATACGACCGAGACGTATCACTTGCCTACGGCGTCATTTGAGGAGTTCTGGTCCAGTCTTTGCGTCAGCAGGGTGCCGTTTCGACTGCGCGGGGGGATGGGGGTGGTGTTGATTATATGTGTTGTGCATATCTGTGTATTGGGCCCACCTCCTAGTTGCCTTGTATAGTTGAGGTCGTGGCCCACTCCTGTACATCATATATACGTGCATTTGCGTCTGAGAAATACAACACGTAATTCTCACAACATACAGTAAAGAAGTAGTACAAATTGTGGATTAAATTTTCCATCAATTACTCCATCATCTTCTACAGCAAGCAAAGCTTCCAAACGTTTTCTCTGAGCGAGCTGTCACCGTAGCTTTCACAAACGGCTGTCGACGTTCTAGATTTAATTATTTTTGCGGGAATGTCGATGTTCTAGATGACATGTTGTAATAAATAGCAGAGACGGTAGAAAAAGGCACAAGCGACTGAAACCAAATCGCCAGGTAACCCTGATTTCTTTCTTTCTTTAAACCGTCAACATCGACGCGGCACTATCCAAAGAGAAAAAGCGACGAGGCGCAGCAGCCTCCTGGCGCCCATGGGTTTTCCTCCAGCGGATGCTGCCATTTGCCACCTGATATTTTTTAGAGCGCCCTTGATTGATGTCGATGATGTCGAGGTCGAGCTCCCCATCAGCGATGAATCGGTGTGCCGGCTTCAACGTCGGACAGCTTCATGCTTTGACCCATCTCGGTGACGGTGGGCCAGGCCGCACGTGTTGCTGCCTTCTAGGTCTCGCCACGTCCGGCCGGAGCCCGCGAGCCCCCCCGCATTGATTGCTTCGCGAGGCCTTCACCCACATCGGGATTCCTTTCCTCTCGCTCCCGTTTCTATCGCCGGGGCGGGCGGGGGCAAGTTTGCTCGCGCCACGCGTACCCGTCCCCCATACTTTGTTTAGTCTGAAAAGAAAAATCTCGCTCGTTTTATATCTCTTCCTGCTCCTTGGATTCTTTGCTTTTCCTTTTGACAAGGGACTAGTCAACTTGGCAAGTGAAATGCTGTGAAAACGAAATAAGCGTGTCAAGGGAAGTTCACTGACATCCTTTATCATCATGTTCCCGGGCGCTAGCACATTTGAACCGGAACAAGGCCACGCTTTTATATTTCCTTACGGAGGGAGTATCTATCTATCTAGTCCTCCCACTCTTTCATGTGCTACTGCACACTGTAGGAAAAAACTATTTCGAGTTCGAAACCTATCAGTTCGTCCATGAAGAAAATAAAAATGACAACTTCAATTGTTGCAGTACGTAGTCCATCGTTTTCTCTTGAAAAAAGCGAGGCGAAAGTCTTGCCCCTTTTCATTATTTAATAAAGAAGGGTTTAAGGTTTTCCGGCACTAAGTAACTACACAGCTGCCTCAGCTCAAAAAAAAAAGAGAGACTAAGGTTCCCCCGCCTCCCGGCCATTGTTGTCAATCCAATAAAAATACTTGCATTGGTGTTATAAGTCATTTTATATAAATATTTATAACTCCAAAGACCAACAATGTTCTTGAAAAATATGCACCATTTTTGGTTTGGGTTTTCACCTTGTGCCATAGACCATGAACATTTTTTAAGGGCGTTTTGGGTTCACTGAAAAATTATTTTAGTTGAACCTAGTTTCCAAGTGGTGCTAGGGTTTGTAGAATCCCTATTTTAAATTTAATTGGAATTCAAACATGATGCAAACAAGATGCTAGCACTAGGCATTACCAGAAGTTGGGGATGTGACAAAAGTGCTACAAATCTGAAATTTAAGTGCTTTTGAGTAGATGTCTGGCCTCACCATCAATTTTTATAAAAGTGAACTTTTCCTCTTTGGGGTGCGGTTGGGAAAGATCACATTTACTATGAGATTGTTACTTGTGAGTTGGGTAATTTGCCTCTGAAATACTTGGGGCTACCAATAACTAGTGTCAGATTGAGTAATAAATTTTGTAAAATTGGAATGGAAAGATTGAAAAAAGATGTGCATGCTGGCAGGGGAGATTGTTAAATATGGTTGGGAGAGTAACCCTAGTCCAATCTTGCCTGACCAACATTCTCATTTTCATGATGTCTTTTTACCCTCTTCCTATTTGGGTTAGGAAAAAAAGTTGATTTCTTTAGATCTAGGTTGGTGTGGCAAAAGATGAGGACAAAAGGAAGTACCATCTACTTAATTGGAAGACATGTTGTCTACCAGAAAAGTAGGGGGTCCTTGACCTGGATCTCATGAGCAAAGCTCTCTTAGCTAAATGGTTTTGAAAATTAGAAACCAAGGAAGGTCTCTGGATTGACATTACGCTCAATAAATATGTCAAATATAAGTGTTTTTCTGGTGTTAAAAATGGGTGGTTGACTCTCAGTTCTGGTCCAGTTTGTGAAAGTCAAAACACTTTTCTATTAACATGTTAAAAAACAACCGGGGGATGGCAGGAATACCAGATTCTGGGAGGACTGGTGGGTGGGTTCCAAACCACTCAAAGATGCCTACCATGGACTCTATAATATTAGTTTTGATCATGGTATCTCTATAGCCAAGGCCATTGAGAGATGTAAGGATAACTTTACTTTTTGAAGAACCCTCATTGGGGACTCTCTTGATCTTTGGAACTCTCCCAAAAGTTGATGTGAAGAGTTTAGAATGTATGGGGGGGCAAAGATAAGCCCATGTAGATGTTGACTAATGATCAAATATTTTCTGTCAAGTCTCTTTATATGTTCCTAACTAAAACTGAGATGGGATTTCCACAAAAGTTCTTATGGAATATTAAAATCCTTACTAAGATCAAAATGTTTGTCTGGCTTTTAGCTCGCAAAAGTGTCTTAACTAAGGATAATCTATTGAAAAGAGGGTGGAAAAGGGAAAAATAATGTGTTCTGTGTGGGCAAGTAGAAACTATAAACCATTTGTTCTTTGAGTGCTTTGCAGCAAAACTCTGGAGTTTGCTGAAATGTGCTTTTAATTTGAGAACAATTCGTGTGAACCTGAATGATTGTCTTAGCAATTGCACTAAAACTTTTAAGGAAAACAACATGCAACTTGTCCTAGTTGGATTTCAACTTGTTTGGTCTATATGGAAATGCAGGAATGATATTATCTTCCGGGGCAAAAAATATACATGAGGTCATGAGCTCATGATTCTGGTGAGATTGATGTGTATTTTGCAAAAAGCTTGTGATGCTAGGGGCAAAACTAGTAGAACGGGTGGCAAGTGAAATCTAGCGGCGGTCACAAGGCTAGAGACGAGGGAGTACAACCGCTTGGTGGCTGACTATAAGAAAATGTATGAGATAGATAGAAGATATTGGCTGTTGGAGTCCAGCTACTTCTGGGATCTTAGTCGTGTAGTTCTTTTGTTCACCTTTATTAGCTTGATGAATTGTTCTTGTACAACCTCCTGTGATGGTGAGGTTCTTATTTCTATCAGTTTGTAATATGTAGCGAATTCGGGTTGTTACTCTTTTTAGATTTGATGGTTTCGTTAATGA
>NC_041381.1:129463960-129476080 GCF_002162155.2 Triticum dicoccoides | reverse complement strand
AAACTGGAAAAAAAATAACATATATTTATAGATGGTTCATCCGCCTTATAAAAAGTTCGGTTTGTATAAAAAATATATTCAGCGACATATTTGATAATAGTTCGCTACACCTTAAAAAAGTACAACGCATAATAAAAATATTCATAGATTTTAAAAATATTTTCACAATAAATTTTTTAACCATATATGAAAATATGTTTAATAACTATGTTAATTAAAAAATAAAAGAAAAACTAGGAGAAAATTCAATCTCAAAAGAAAATATAAAAAGAAAAGAAACACAAAAACAAAAAACCAAAGGCAAATAAATAAATATAATATATAATAAAAATACAATATTTGGGGAACGTTTCCTAGGAGCATTTTGCTAGCGAACGCTCGAATTTCCATACAATTTAAACTTAATTTTCCATGCCAACTTTACAAAAACTTTCCATGATCAAAAGTGAAAATTGCCATGTAGTGCGTAAAAATGTCGTGATTTTTCTTTAAAATCACCAATCAGTTGATCTGGATCCAAGGGCTGTGGGGAAGTTCTCTGGGACGTCCTAAGCAGGGACCTCCTATTTGGCACGCTAGACGTTGGCGAACTAGCCAGCGCACTGCCCCTTTCCCAAGCATACCCTTTTTGGGCCTGCCCATGTCCGGGGCACCTTGTTTCGAAACAAATGTTCCTTTTGTATTAAAAAATGTTCATGATTTTGGAAAAGATGTTCGAGAAATCATAAAGGTTCATGTTTTTAAAAAGTATTTGTGAAAGCATACCCTTTTTGGGCCTGCCCTTGTCCGGGGCACCTTGTTTCGAAACAAATGTTCCTTTTATAGTAAAAAATGTTCATTTTAAATGTTCATGATTTTTTTTTGCATAGTAAAAAATGTTCACAATTTTAAAAAGATGTTCGAGAAATCATAAAGGTTCATGTTTTTCAAAAGTATTTGTGAATTTGAAAAACACTCGCAAATTTCAAAAATATAACAGATTTTTTATATAAAATTCAAAAAACTGCCCGTGAATTAAAAAAGTGGTTCATAAATTGATTTTTTGGGATGATTCAAAATTTAGTTTACGAGTTAAAAACATGCTCATGCATTTAAAAAATGCTTGTCAAAGCTAAAAAGTTATTTTTGAATTTAAAACATTATTCACAATATCAATATATTTTCATCGATGCAAAAAACTGTTGCTGATTAAAAAAATCATTGTTTTCACCACAAATGTTTGCCAATTTGTAAAAATGTTCATGATTTACAAAAATTTCATGGTTTTTTTATAAATATTGGCGAATTTAAAATTAATCATGGTTGCACCAAATGTAATAAATAAGTAAATAAATTGAAAACTAAAACTAAACAAAAAAATAAAGGTAAAAATTAAAGAAAAAACAAAAATGAGAAAAGGAAGAAAATAATGAAAATGGGAAATAGAAAGAAAAACACAAAAAGAGAAACCCCGGTCAGGGAGGGTTCCAAAATCTTCCCAAAAACTGGAAAGAGCTAATTAGCCCGCCCAAAGTGTACGTGCAGCCGGGAAGGTATGCTCCCGGTCGCTAACTAGCGATGTATGCGCCAAATAGGATCCTTTAACAAGATAGATTTCACCTAACCTAAAGAAGGAACGCTCTCTCGAAATCGCTAATTAAAGAGCATTTCATGTAAAGATCATTCTCATCTCTCCAAGTTGCACAAGTGGCGCATTGTATGTCCGCCACTTGTCACAACTTGGAGTTTTTTTAGATCTGTTTATCCAAAACGTTTTATCTCATAAACTGTGCTTCTAAATCTCGAATTGTTTTCATCGTTGGATTCCTCACGTCGAGAATCTTTAAAGCTAGATCCCATGTTGATAGGTTTTGATGAACTTTTTTTTTAAAAAAAAACAAACAAACAGGAAGCAGATTTTTTTCCCTTTTCGAAAGCCGTTTCCGAGAGGGAAGCAATACCGTGCCTCTCATGGAAGAAAAAAAGAAAATACATTTTTTTCCTTCTTCGAGAGGCACGGCTGTGCCTCTTGCGGAAGTAAAATCGTGCCTCTCACGTAAGGAAAAAAAAGAGAAATGCGTTTTTCCCGTTTCTTAGAGGCACGAGCATGTCTCTCTTGGAAGGAGAAAAATCAAGTTTTTCCGCTTCTGAGAGGCACGACCGTGTCTCTCGCGGACGCAAAGTCATGCCTCTTGCGGAAGCAAAATTGTGCCTCTCACGAAAGCAAAAAAAGACGAGAAAACACGCTTTTCTTGGTTTCTGAGAGGCACGGTCGTGCCTCTTGCGGAAGCAAAACCGTGGCTCTTACAAAAGAAAAGAGAAAACATATTTTTTTTCCATTTTTGATGCCTCTCGCGGAAGCAAAACCGTGCCTCTCACAAAAGAAAAAAAAAGTGTTTTTCCCGTTTCCGGGTGGCACGGCTATGCCTCTCGCGGACGCGAAACCATGCCTCTTGCGAAAGAAAAACCATGCCTTTCACAAAAAAAAAAGAAAATATTTTTTTTCGTTTTCGAGAGGCATGACCGTGCCTCGCGTGGAAGCACAACCATGTTTTTTTCAGAAACAAAACTGTGCCTCTAACGAAAGAAAAAAGAAGAGAAAACACATATTTTTCATTTTTAAGAGGCACGGCCGTGTGTGTTGCGGAAGCAAAATGTGCCTCTCATGGAAAGAAAAAAAAATTTCTCCGTTTCCGAGAGGCACGGCCGTGCCACTTGTGGACGCAAAACCATGCTTCTGGTGGAAGCAAAACCTCTCACAAAAAAGAAGAAGAGAAAACTCGTTTTTTTGTTTCCGAGTGGCATGGTTGTGCCTCTCACAGAAGTAAAACCATGACTCTTCTGGACAAAACCGTCCCTCTCACGAAAAAAACGCGTTTTGTTTCTGTTTTCGAGATGCATGGGTGTGCTTCTCGCGGAAGAAATAAATAAATAAATAAAGACATTTTTCACGCAATCTTTTTCTTCGAAAAGTTAAGAAATACTAGCATACATGCCCGTGCGTTGCAACGGGAAACAAAAAAAGTTACACGCCAGCCAAATAAGTATAACTCAATACCCCAAATTATGAGCGTCCTTTATTTTCACACGGTGGCTCACCATGTTTCCACTTATCTTTCTTCCCATCCTCGTTGATGATGTACGCGATGTCCATGTGATCGCAATGCATTCGACGTGATAAATTACAAGGCAATGAGCTTGCCACTGCATGACACACTTGTCATTGTGTCGCGCAAGAGAATGTTTAAAATTTTAAAAACAAATTTCATGACCACAAACTACTCCTAGCGCCTAGACATAAAAAGCCTTTCCAAAAACTACCCAAATCCTAGACATGAAAGAGTTTTGAATCGATGAACATTTTTTCTAATCGACAAACATTTGCTTTAAAATTTTGGGCCTTTTTTAAATGCATGAACATATTTTTTATTCAGACGAATATTTTTTGAAATGCATGAATAGTTTTCGTATTCATGAACATTTGTTTTGTTCAGACGAACATTTTTTGAAATGCATGCATAGTTTTTGAATTGATGAACACTTTTTGAGTTAGCAAACCTTTTTTGTATCAATTAAGTTTTTTCATAATTGGGGAACAAATTTTGAAAAATTGTGATTTTTTATAATTTGTGAACAGTTTTGTAAATCACCAAAAAAATAAATCCGTGGAAAATTTATGATTTCTCGCACATTTTTTGAATTCATAAACATTCTATGATTTCTCGAATATTTTTCTCAAAACTCGCAACCTTTTGTAATTTGAAAAGCTCAAATTAATTTAAAAAGGAAAAAGAAAAACTGAAATGAGAAAAGAAAAGAAAAGAAAAGAAAAAACGCAATGAAAAAAATAGGGGCGTCACGCCCCACGGGCCGGCCCATGAAAGCGTATGTGGGAGGAGGAGGTGCGTGAGAAAAAGGTGGAGAAAAATTGGATGACCCTGGGGATCAAACCCTGGTCTGCGCGGTGGAACATATAGGGTTCGACCACTAAGCTACCAATGCATCTGTGGCATTTCTCGCACATTTTTTGAATTCATAAACATTCTATGATTTCTTGAATATTTTTCTCAAAACTCGCAACCTTTTGTAATTTGAAAATCTCGAATTAATTTAAGAAGGAAAAACAAAAACTGAAATGAGAAAAGAAAAGAAAAAAACGCAATGAAGAAAATAGGGGCATCGCACGCCCCACGGACCCTGGGGATCGAACCCTGGTCTGCGCGGTGGAACATATAGGGTTCAACCACTAAGCTACCAATGCATCTGCTCCATTTTTGGGGTATTAGTGTTACAAAATAATTGTGCGCGATGATGACTTTGAAAAAAAAACCAAATCGTTTTCTTGACTTATGGGTGGCATAGCGGGTAATTTATAGCAACTTTGAGGGTATTGTTTTTAACGTTCGACCAGAAACTTTATTTGCTTTATTATTAGGTAGAGAGTAGAGATAGAGAGGTAGAGACTAGTGAAAAATGAAAACCCGACAAAACCCGAAAAAAAATCATCTAAAAAGCCCCATGCGAAAAAAAATCCGAAGGAAACGCCCCGAGCACGACACATGACGGCAGCGAGAGTGCCAAGTGACGCACTCCTAGCCGAGCAAAATAATCATTGGAAGGCTTCCAAAAAAAGGCTCCTCAATTAGTTGCTGTCACGTTCTCCGGTTATCATTTTTTCAAATAAAATTGAACAGTGTGGAACCCAGCGTGCAAGGAAACGGCAGAACTGGGACGGCCCAACTTGGGAATTTCCTATTTACCGCTCGCTGTGTCAAACTGTCAGCCCTTCGCACAGGCGAGCAACCGAGCAGCAACACAACGGGCCGGCCCGTTTAACCATTCCAGCGCTCCCGGTTTTGGGAACCTTCTAGAGGTTTCCAGCTGGTTTTTCCGGTTTTGGGAACCTTTTAGAGGTTTCCAGCTGGTTTTTTCGGTTTTGGGAACCTTCTAGAAGGTTCCTGAATCGGTTTTTTATTTTCCTTAATTTTTCTATTTCTGTTTCGTTTTTCTTTTCGTTTTTTCTTTTTTGTTTTTGAAATTTATGTTTTCTTTTTCAAAAAAATGTTCACATTTTTTGGAAAATGTTCGCACTTTTACAAAAATATTCAGAATTTGAAAACAATTCGTGTTTTCAAATTTTGTTCACAAATTCAAAAACTGTATGCATTTTTCAAAAATTGTTCGGAATTTTCAAAAAAAATTGTATGTTAACAAAATTGTTAAGAATGTTTTTGTTCACACTTTTGACAACTTTTAAAAAAAGTTTGGGATTTCAAAAAATGTTTCAATTTCAAAAATTGTTCGCAATTTCAAAAAAAGTTCAGTATATTCAATACTTTGTTCGGTTCTAAAAAAGATGTTCGAATTTTTTTGTTCAGGTGTCTAAAAATATTTCATTCTTTCCAAAAAATGTACAAAATTTTGTTTGTGTTTCAAAATTTGTTCGGAGTTTCAAATTTTCTTCGTGATTTTCAAAAAATGTGCACATTTCCAAATTTGTTCATTTTTTCAAAAAAAAATTGGGATTTCACATTTGTTCTCATTTTTTAAAAATTGTTCGTGTTTTTTTTAATTTGTTTGTGTTTTCAAAAAAAATCGCAGATTCAATAAATGGTCAGCTTTTCAACTTTTTGTTCAGAAATTTCAAAAAATGTTCCTGTTCTTAAAATTGTTCATGTATTCAAAAAATTTGTTTGGAGTTTCAAAATTTGTTTGCGTTGTTTCACAAATGTTCAAACTTTGAAACATTACTTACCTTAAAATTGTTCATAATTTTCAAGATTTGTTCGAATAAATCAAAAAGTGTTGTGTTTTGTCACTGTTGTTATTCTTAGATATTAGCGGTGTAAATCGGACAATTGGAAACTTGGAATCACTAGCAGACATGGAAACTGAATTAAGCAATGCATAGCTTTTTCAATTTTTTTTGTTCACATATTCAGAAAATGTTCCTGTCTCCGTTTTTCTTCTTCCGGAATTCAAGAAATGCTGATACCTTTTCAAAATATGTATTAAAAAACGTTCACCCCAGTAACTAATTCAGATTCGCTACAATAGCTAATTTTCTACAGTACTGGTTCCAGGTCACTGCAGGATACCGTTTCTGTTTTACATTTATGACTAGTTCTTTAAATTGTGCACTGCTTTATTTGACAGCAGTAGTGGTTAGTTGGATTGGCTACGCGTGTTTCATATTCGATTCTGGGTACGCAGCTGGTCTCAGGTTCGATTCCTGGGTCATGCTTGTTTCTTTCTTCTCCTGTATTTTTGTATCCTGCGGTAGAACTCCATGGGCCGGCCCAGTCAGATCCCTCTCTGTGCGGCACGCCGCCAATTTGCCGCAAAGCGCGGCGTATAGGAGGTCCCCCCAACTCGCTCACCCTGTGGGCATTGCCTGCACGGCGAACCCTAATTGACGCCCGCATGCGTCAAACTGCTGCAGCTTTGCTGAAGAGCACGCGGGTGGCCTGGCCCAGTTCGGGGCAGAGCGTGCTGCCCGTTCGCTGCTTTGGTTTTTCGTTCGTTTTCTTCTGTTGCCTTTTTGTTTTGTTTAATATCTTTTCGGTTTTTTCTTTCTTGTTCTTTTACTTTTTTTTTTGTTTTTTCTAGTTTTATCTTTCTCTTTCTATTTACATTAAGGAAATGTTTCATCGTGCATTTTTCATAAATACTTTAATTAGATGAACAGTATGTGTTTCTTCTGTTTATTTTTTAATTGTCTTCCTTTCTTGTGTATTATACAAGAGTTCATTGTGTATTACAAAAATGTTCAACATATATTTAAGAAAATGTTCACCACATATTAAGAAATGTTCATTGTGTACTTAAGAAATGTTCATTGTAGGCTGCTCCTCTCTCGTGAATTGGCTCTGTTCCTCCCGTGCAACTGTACTGAAAAGAGAAAGAAGTATTAAGTGGTTGGGTGCCCGTGGGTTAAAAAAAAAGAGGTGCCGGGGGTTTCCATAGCCGCAGCCGCGGCCTCTCCTCGTCTCCGGGTCGGTCCAGGGTTCACCCCTCCGCCAAGCGTCGTTGAGCCGTCCCCGTTATGGCCGTCGTCTCCGTCGCCCGCCTCTACTGCGGCCGTACCCGAAGCCCGCAAAGTCTCTTTTACTGGAACTGGTATGTATCGGCAAAGGATTCATCTCACAACTCAGACTTTAAGATTCGTGCAAAGGAAATAAAATCCTTTTCACATTTGGAGATGCAGATGGAATACACAGCTAGTACAACGGACATGCACAAACTTTTGTTAGGTAAAGTACCAGTGGAAGATGCATTGAGTCAGAATAGTATAGCACTGGCTGCATGCACATGTCGTCCTCCTCTCTCTCTCTCCAAAAAAGAAAGAGCGAAGGAACAACAACTAAACGAGTGATACTGAGCTGACCACAAGTTTTATTGATACATATAACATGAAAAAGGTCCACACTATGATAAGTTACATAAACTCAGACGAGTTCGAGCAAGCCAAAGGAAAGGAGAACAGAACTGCAGAAACGAGCTGCGGCCGGGATGGATGCAGGGGCCTGCCGCATGCAAGACACTTTGACCTTAGTTGGCGACGGTCTGCTGAATCACTTTGTCTTCCTCCACGGCGCCCAGCAGCTCCACGACCTGGGCCTTCCACATCTGGACCATCTGGCCGCACCTCTTCACGCTGGCGTCACACACGGCGCACTTCTCATCGCAGCTCTTGCCTGCTGCTTCAGCTCCGAACGGAGGCTGAGAGTATCTCCAGCCGCGTCCCTAACAAGGCCCCCAAGCAATTTTTCGGCTGCCGTCGTCAAAAAATCGACCCAGTCGTGTTTCCAAGGGTCCATTTTTCGCCGGCTCGGGCCGAAATTGGCGCCGACGGACCCAACCCAAACCCGACGCGCTGGGGGGCACTCGGGGGCGCCGGGCGAATCGTTTTTGGCGCGAAAGCGCCGCGGGCCAGCCGCGTCAGTGACACCGCCCGCCTCGTCTTCTTCCGACGCTTCGGTTTCCCGCGGGGAATCAATGGCAAGGCTGCCGCCGGTCAGCTTTACCATTGATTCCTCACGGGCGGCGCGTCACGGGCGGCGCGCCAACGCGCGTCGACGCCTACCCTCCCTCGGACGCGTACACACGGACGCGGCGCGGCTATATATGGCCTCGCCCGCCTGTGATGAGTGCCACCTCTCCACCTCTCCCGAGCGCCGCCGCCGAGCTCTTCTCCCCCAACCCTCCCTCTCCCGAGCGTCGCTGCCGATCTCTTCTCCCCAGCCACTCCATCTCCCCGATGGCCGAGCGTTTTCCCGGAGACGAGGTGGCGGCCAACGGCTTCGGCCGTCGTTCGCTCCGCGAACAGGAGTCCTGGCTCCTGTTCCAGGCAAACATACCAGCGCCGCCGGACATGCGCGCCGGGCCGACGGGCTGGAGGCTCAGCAATGGGGGAGTGCCCATTCCCCCGTTGTCCGACGCCGTCGCCAAGCCATCCTACTTCGCTGACAAGGTCGAGATCGCGCGCGCCTCCCTCACCCACGCTGAGCTCTCCCTCCTCCAGTACGCCGCCGACAACCACGCGGCTTGGGCGGCGTACTTCGAGCGCCGCTAGCAGCAGCGGCTGGCGTCCACCAACGGGGCGCCGGTGGTCGGCGGCCTGAAGAACAGCGAGGGGCGCCACCTGTGGTGGGGCGTCCTCGGCCGCACCCTTGAGGGCGTGCTGACGCACCTCGAGGGCGGCAACAGCCCACCGTTGGCATACCCCCCGGCGAGGGCGGCCGCCCCGTCGCACTGCCGACGCGACGGGCAATGGGCGCCCAGGAGGTTCGGCTCCTCCTCCTCTTCTTCCTGGTCACACTCTTCCTCCTAGTCCTCCGAAACTCCGACGCTGCTCGGCGTCAAGGCCGAGCCTGCGGTGGAGACGCCGCTCGGCCGACGCACTCGCAGCGCCGGCATCGTCATCAGCGAGGGCGGCCGGCGCGCCTCCTCGTAGGCTCCTCCCCCGCGCTTCGTCAAGCCGAAGACGGAGCCGGGTCTCGCGTCGGTAAAGAAGGAGCCGGGGCTGGCACCGGTGAAGACGGAGCACGGTGAGGTCGAGCTCGATGACGACGCGACCCTTGAATGGGCACGCCGGGACTCCCTGAAGATGGCGAAGGAGCGCCAGTGTGCCGCCCTGCGGTGTTTCGCGCAGCGCCGCCGAGGCCGCGACGAAGGAGTCGTCATCATCGACGACAGCGACGATGATGATGACGCGCCGCCGCCGCCACCAGCCGGGGAGGGGTCCAGCAGGGGCGCCGGAGTCAAGGAGGAGAAGGCCGACGATGGCGGCGACGACGGCGACTTCTCGACCTTCAGCAAGTTTTTTTTGATTAGTTTTTATATGTAATGGCGACTACTCGCCTTAAATCCGCGAATATAAGCCCAAGTTTACCGAAATTTGGTGTGTTTTAGCCGAACTTTGCCTAAATTTGCAACACAACTTTTTTCCCGCGCCTGGGGGCCGGCGGCTGGGGGCCAACTCGCCCCCAGACCCATTATTTGCGCCGGATCATCCCCAGACGGCGATTTTAGGCGCCCCCTGAGGGCCAACGACTGGAGATGCTCTGACCACGACGTTCTCCTTGTGCCGGAGCTTTCGCTCCATCTCGGTGATGCGGACGACCAGGCTCTCCTTGTGCTGGAGCTCCTGCTCCATCTCCGTGATGCGGACGACCAGGCTCTCCTTCTGCTGGAGCTCCTGCTCCATCTCCGTGACGCGGACTACCAGGCTCTCCTTCTCCTGCAACTCCAGCTCTGCGACCTTGACGACAAGGGTCTCCTTTTGCAGAAGCTTTTGCTCCAGCTCCCTGATCTGCGCCCTTGCCGTTTCCAGCTCCTCCACTGTTACCACCTTGATCTCGCCGCCCGTTGTGGCGGACACGTTATTCTTGCCCTCGGAAGTTCTTTTGGCGTCTAGTGTGGTCGACCGGTTCTCCTTCGTCTTTGTGATCTCGCCGTCAACGATGATGGGGGTTATTGTCTGATTGTCCGTCCTTGTCTTGTTAATGCTCCCGTCGACGATGACAGGGCCGGAGACCTTTGTGCGCTTCTGACCGGCGATGTAATAATTGCCCAACATAGACATACAATACATAATTAGGGTGCTGGGCATGTACAATGGTTGATAAGATAGTCTTATCTTAAGTCTTGCATGTGATTTAGAGATAACAAAAAAATTTATATACAATGGGTCATCTCTTAGCCTTATCTTCAATAATTAGCAATTTCTAAAAATACGATGAGACATATTATGCTAAGAGATCACCTCTTGTCATCTCTTAAATAAGAGAAGACAAGCCTTTTCTATGAGATCTCTCTCCTCCACCTCATCATATATCCTACGTGGCACTCCTAAGATAGCACCATTATACATGTCCTAATATAATTACATGCTTGTAGGAGAGGATGTCTCACCGAGTAGAGATAACGGTTCATTTCGTAGCTGATGTCAGCTGTAGCACCTTCAAAGGAGGGCAATTCCATGTGCATCATCCTTTTAACCATGACTTGGAAGTACGCCTCTGCCTCAACCCTAATTTTGGCCGCATCAGGGATTGGAGAGCCTTCATTCGCTTCCTTAGAACGGTGGCATGTACAATGGCCTGCGGATGCGCACACAATAATCAACGGGGATCAATATTTAAGCACTTTTTTTGGTTGTTGCGAATAAGGTATATGCAACCTAAAAGGATGGGCAACTACTCAATTTCATTGGATAAAAAACAATCATGATCACCGGTCTAGGTCATTTCAGAAAACAAATACTTGTGAATTACTCTAGTTAATAGTGCGGAGATATATAAATCGTGGCTGACCTGTCAAATTTCTTTAGGTTGGTCTGATAAGTATAGTTTCCCACGAGATATACTTTCACATGTAGTATCATCGTTTATCATGATTGATGACGCGAAAGTAATATCAAACATAGAAACGCGTTTCAATGTTTGTAGTCGTTGTTAGATGGTCTATGAATCTGGATGTAATTTTTACTTTTAGTGTTTTTTGTACTGCCTTAACAGTGAATGAATAGAGCGAAAGTTTTCTAAATAAAATAAAATAGAAACGTGTTAAATGCCACTTTACTTACCAAGTAGAGGTATCGGTCCATTTCGTGGTTCATGTCCTCCACGGAGGCCTCCTTGAAGAAGGAGTTGATCTTGACATCCTCCATCTTGTTGAGCATAACCCGGAAGTCTTTCTCCATCACGGGCCAGTGAGGATGGACTGAGAGATCTAGAGCTGTCGTGTTCCCGGTTGACATTGACGGCTTGATCGCCGTTGAGCGGCCACTGAAGCTGAAGCCACCACGAAAGCCCATGCCCAAGCCGTAGCCGAAGCCACCGCCGACGGAGTAGAGGTAGAGCATCCTCATTAGGAAGAGAAACATCATGAGCAGTACTGCATGGGACAGCCGGAAACAAGAGCGGGGGCAGTTAAAAATAAGAGGAGGAATGGTGTCGCCGTCGTTTTCGCCACCTTCCACGGCGCATCGGAAAGCACCGGAGCTGGAGGTCGTGCCCTTGATGGTTGCACGCTGCCACTGGTGGCACGACACCCATGATAACATATAAGCCAGACCTCCTGATTTCTTGTGCTCCTCGGGGTTATTGATAGCAATGATCTCCATCGCGGCAACGTCCCTGCTTAGTTGTGTCAGGACACCCTGGGCAGTGTTATCCGTGACGGAGTTCTTGAATTCATCCAAAATGTTTTGAAGCTTGTCACCGATGGGGTTTTGCTTAGGACCAAAGTCACCTTTACGCCTGGCTTGCTGCTTCAGCATATCCAGGATGACCACAAGCAACTTGACCCGTGTGATCTCCACTGCCACTTCAGGGTGGATGTCCTGCTCGCCTGGCGAGCATTCCTGGCTTGGTGGCCACACACATGTGTCCGGACCTGGCACCTCGGGACGTACGTCCTCCCCGTCTGGTGAGCATTCCTGGCTCGGTGGCTCAACGAACGGCTCCGGCGGTGGCACCTCAGGGGGGATGCCCTCCCAGTCCGGTGGGCATTCGGGGCTCGGTGGCTGCACGCACGGCTCCAGTGGTGGCACCTCAGGGGGGATGCCCTCCCCGTCCGGTGGGCATTCGGGGCTCGGTGGCTGCACGCATGGCTCCGGCGATGGCACCTCAGGAG
>NC_041381.1:129282134-129463604 GCF_002162155.2 Triticum dicoccoides | reverse complement strand
GGGCATTCGGGGCTCGGTGGCTGCACGCACGGCTCCGGCGGTGGCACATCAGGGGGGATGCCATCCCCGTCCGGTGGGCATTCGGGGCTCGGTGGCTGCACGCACGGCTCTGGAGGTGGCACCTCAGGGGGGATGCCATCCCCGTCCGGTGGGCATTCGGGGCTCGGTGGCTGCACGCACGGCTCCGGCCCCACCGTATGTTTGCCCACCGAGCTTTCCTGGCTCGGTAGAAATATGCAAACGTCTGTATCTTCCAGCTTGACCTTGCCATCAACACCGATGCCTTGGTACTGGCAACCTACGGTCACGAGCTTGGCCCTACTCTCGGTGCCGCTGATGGCGAGTTTGCCGTTGCCCGCATCGACTTTGAGGTTGACGATGAAGTTCTTCTGCTCACCGGCATAGATGTCGACAATGTCGATCTGGCCTGATTTCCCGTCGGTGTGGTCATGTTTGTAGCACCCGGAGTGGATGGATGAAATGGTGACACCCTCTTGAGCCTTGAGGGTAATCTTGATGGACTTGGCGGTGACGGACAATAACCCGGTGATGAACAGCTCGAAGGCCTGCGTGATGTGTTCCTGGTCGATGAAGGAGTAGGTGCCACATGTCTCGTCGGCGATGTGTTTCATGACCTTCGGGTCGTGGTCGGCGCTGAGCCCGAAGGTGTGCACCGGGAAATCATGGCTGATGGAAACCTCAGCTGCTTGCTCGACGACCTCGTGTGACAGGAACATCATGCAGCCTACACGCCCGTTGCTCTCCTTACGGTCCAGCAGAACCTAAGAATGAAACGAGATGCCGGAGTACACATCCGGAACATCAATCAGAAAGGTTTCTCGATTTACGCGGTTAGAGAGAAAAGGTTTGACTAAAAGGGATCATCTGCTTGTGGACATGCACCTTGGTTCCCTCTTCCAAGCAGGCGATCATGTCGGTATCATGCCCCGCGACCAGCTTGTCGATCACCTTGGTAGCATTCCGGCAATTGCGGGAGCACATGTACTTGAGCTCCCTGAGGCGGCGGGGCGGCGCGCCGGCCTCGAAGGAGATGATCGAGAGTCGGTCGGAGGTGTCAAGCTTGCTGATGACGGCCCTCATCGCTGCCTTTATGCGCTCAAGCTTCTCAGCCCCCATGCCCACTCTTAGGCCGAGGACGGCGACGATGTCCACGCCGGTGCGCTGCACCCGCTGCGACGCCGCCTTGACCCGCACCAGGACGGGGAGCTCATTGCACGCGTTGCCGCCTGCGGGAATCTCCTTGGTTTTTGTCAAGGCTTGCACCTCCACCTGAATGAATCAATTAATACTCCAGATTAAGGCAGGAGTAGATGCCAATTAAGTTCAAAATTCAACAACGCAGACTCCAAATCAAAGGAATGTTTCAAACGCATGCAGCTTACCAAGTTGGTAGCGGCCTGAATCCCTGAACTCATCCGCGCCGACAGTGAGCTTTTCCACTCTCCGCCCACCATCTCCGAAAGCCTAGCTCCCAGCAACTGTCAAACAGAAATAATTGGTCGTTATGAACCGGAAGTGCCGTTTTTTCTTGAGTCAATTACACTGGTGGTGCCAGAACTTGACGCAAACCGTCACTTTAGTGCTACAATTTGTGGTGTACATTAAAGTGGTGCAAAAACTTGGCTTGAGCGTGCAAATACGATGCTAATCGCTTTTGTATACGAACACGAGGCATGCCAGCGTGGCGCATGGCCCGCTGTCAGCGACTCAACAATGAAGATGGGGCGTGTGCGTGCTCTTTTTTCGAAAACTGCCTCTCTCTTTTTTGTTTTTTTACGCAAAAGCACTTGATAAGAGGGTTCCAGCTGTCAGCAGAATAAATTTTAATTTTTTTTGAGACATTTTAATTGAGCAAAAAACGATCTTCTCAGGCCTCGAACCTGCAACAACGAGCTAAAGTGCTAAACACATGTGCAGCTACCCACCTGAAGATACACACGCTTTATATCCATTAGTTAGACAGCATAAATTAATATTTGAATTCGAGAATAGAGATGCAGTAACTGGGATCGAACCAGCACCTGAGGTAAACAAGCAGGCTCGCCAACCATTCCAAACCAAAGTTGTTCCATATAAATAAAGGATTGCCACTCTTTATGTCTATAACAGAATGTGCTCGTGGGATAAAACAGAATGTGCTCAGGAAGCTAGTGCGGCCCATTTACAACATGTTATTATTTTTCATGTTGTGAAGTTTGTAAAAGGACTTAAATTATAACTATAAATAATAAATAATCTACATTTACGTATTAGAGGAATTGCAGTCTGATGGTACAGTACGGTCATATTTATTTCTCCATACATATATTAATTTTTATGGCCTGGCTAATTTTATATGCTATACTCATTCCAAGGGATGAATATTTTATTGAAAACATCTTGAATTTACTTAAATATAAATATATATAGAATTTGATATAAAATAATGAATTAATATGGAAACAGTTTCTAAATTAGTTAATATTTTTTATATTTCATAATTTATTTTTTCGATTTTTATGAATTTAATAGGTGAACATTTTATGGAATTATGTGAAAATTTAATAATGTGATTTACTTTATTTATATGGATATTACTTAAAATTTTAATTCAAACATTTTATGTAATTTCTGGAAAACTAACATGTTGAAAATTGGCTGCACTAACTGAATTCCGTTTTAGCTCATGAGCGCGTTCTGCTGTAGACATAATACGTGGCAATTCTTTGTAAACATGTAATTACAATTGTTGGTGTGGTAGCTCTGCTCGTTCGTTGACCTAAGGTTGCATTTTCGAATTTCAGCGGCTGCATACTTTTTTTCTTTGAAAAAATTAAATTCTTAATTTATGTTGTCTAAGTGAAGATATATAAAAATTGTTTCTATTCTATACTGGAACAACGACCTTGATGGGGTGGTTACTGCACACGCAGGGTATTAGAGGTCCTCGGGTCGAATGCCCACTGCGCCATTTTTGTCTGGGGCATTTCCGTGGAAGAAATAAAAAACCGAGGTGTTTTTTGTCGGGGGCTTTTTGTGGAAAAAAATAAAAAAAACCGAGGTGATTTTCGCAAAATAACATCGTATTGTCACTGACAACGTGCCCCATGCCACGTTGGCATGTGTCGTCGGCGGTGCTTCCATATACAAACACGATTAGCAACGTATTTACACGCTCGAGCCAAGTTTTTGCACCATTTCGATGTAGACCACATGTTCTAGCACTAAAGTGATCGTTTATGCCAAGTTCTAGCACCATCGGTGTAATTGACTCTTTTTTCTTTCTTGCGGTAAAACCGGAAGGGAGCTGGTCATTCATCCAATTAACTACCTCCAAATCAGCCTTTACGTAAAAATCTCACGTAACTTTACGTGGGTCTAGCATTAATTACTCATCTACGAGCTGCATGTATATTTTGCATGGGAGGTCTAGGGCTCTAGGCTGCCTTTGGCAATGCCGCAAGTTACTGTAGTTCAACCTTTTCAACCATCTTTTGCCTATTGTACATTGAAGACATTTGTATATCAATTAGCTGACCAAGTTGTTGTTTTCCCACAACAGATTCTGAAATAAGCTTAGAGCAATACAATTATGAATGATGTCAACTTGGTGGCTGGGCATGGTTTGAGACTCCTTTTTTTTTGTTTGACTCTGTGGTTTGAGTATCTTAGTTGGCCTACAGGTACAAATTGATCCGCCACCTATTGCATCCCCATGTGCCGAGACACGTAAAGTTGTTTTTGAAAAATATGAAACCAATTATGGATGTGGGTTCCATGGGCAGTAACCAGTAAGTGTAACAAAATGACACACTACATTATTATGAAATATGCCTATTTGTGTCAAAAAGAGAAGATTAATGAGCACTACTAAGATTATGTGATCCAGTGTCCTTGTTTTTTACCAGCCTACTAGGTATATAGTGATTGTGCTTTTTGAATTTTGATTAAACCTGTTCTGTTCTCATGTCATAGTATTACCTAAATCTATGGATGCTTTACAGTTCTTAGAAACTTCGGAGTAGATCAACTCATTGTATGCATGTAACAGGTGAGTACGGTGACTAAAATTTGCACCAAGTTGTGCGCAACTCTGATCTCTCCACAGACCTAGTTTCATTCCCACCACTAGGTTTGGGAGTCGTTTTATGTAACCTATATTCTACTCCCTTCGTAAAGAAATATAAGAGTGTTTAGATCACTACTTGATCACTAAAGTAGTGATCTAAATGCTCTTATATTTTTTTTCAAAGGGAGTATCATTTTTTTTTAGAACGGACGATGTCATCGAGATTGCAGATCCTCTATTTATACAAATGACTGAAACTTATGAGAGTGGGACCCATGGTCGGAGATAGGGATGTAAATGGCACAATAAACGATGTCGCAAGGGCTGTTTAGTTAACTTTGGTTAGCTCGGTAGTTTATTTTTCTGGAAAGTGGGCTTAAACCAGTTTAAACGGGACGTGGTTTACATCCCTATTTGGAGAGATAAATAAAGGTGGTAATACTTTTACCACATGGGACACCCGTCCTATGGCCAGCCAAAGATCAAGTTTGGAGCTGCTCTGTAACTTACAAAACTAATCTACGTCACAAAGCTAGTTGAGTGGTAATTATCAAAGTTACAAAGCAAATTTTGTTGTTGACTATCTAAGTTTTAGACATTTCACTGTTCATCTTCTCTAAACAGTACAGTGTAGGGTTTTCTCTCTCTTTTTTTTTGCGATCTAAAAGTATGGTGTAGTTAAATTTGGACAAACAATTGTAGGGTGACCAAAGCATGGCGCTCTCTTTCCCTCCTCTCGCGCTCCCCCCCTTGGGGCGTCGCCGGCTCGCGGCTCCCCTCCGTCGGCGTCCAAGTCCCGTGTGAACCCCAGCCCCCTTCCTCCCTCATGCCTCCCTCCGGGCTCCCCGCCGGCGGCGGGGCCCGACCCCCTCCCTCCCTGTCTCCCCCTCCCAGCCCGGTGGCCCTGGAGGCGCCCCGGGCTAACCGGTTTTGGGCTTTGGGCTCGGTCGATTCTGGCTCCGAATCCGACTCCGAGGTCCCTTCTCCCCTTCCCCGCCCGACCTCGGTGGCTGAGTCGTCGTCTCTAATGGCGGCAGGCTGCCGGCGTAAATTCGCTCCGGGGGGCCGGGGCCGGCCGGTCGTGGTGGGTGTGGGTTCGGATGGTTGGTGCCGTGTTGGCCGTGGGCGCCGGAGCGCCGCCTCTTGGTCGTCGGACCCCTCTCTGGTGGGCCCTGGGGTGGCTGTCCTTGATTCGCCGGTTCCTTCCCCTCCGGTGGCGGTTCTCCCCCGGCGGCGGCGGCGCCGGCGCTAACCCTAGATCTGGGATCGGGGCTGGCGCTGGTGCCCCGGGCCGTGGGTCGGGCTCCTCAGGTTGGTGCTGGGCCGTGTGGGCCTGTGCTTGTCCCTCCGCTGGGTTCCGTGGTCGATTTCCCCCCCTCGTTTCCGTGCCTCTTGGGCCAAGGCCGGCCCAATTGCGTCCCTCTCTCCCTTCGGCCCCTCTGGGTGAGCCCGGCCTGTCTGGCACTGGCTTTATATGGGTCCGGAGGGGTTCGGCTCCCCCTTTTCTAGGGTTTCCTGCTTCTGCCGCGGACTTGCGACGGCGCCGCTCCCCCAACCGCCGCTTCGTCAGATCCACGCCTCCTCCTCCCCTCCTTCTCCCCTTCGCGTCGGTGGCTGCGATGGATCGCTCCCGCGGGTCCTCCAGTGAGGCTGTCTCTGGTCTCAAGCGGGGGCGGGACGGTTCTGGTGACGCCGCTGCGGATCTGGAGTATGAGGCGTCGCTCCGCGCTAAGCTCCAGGCCTCGCGGTCGGAGACGGGCGCCGCGTCCCCTCGTGCGTCTGGATCCGGGCCGTCGGCACCTCCGCCCCTGGCGCCCTCTGCTCCGATGCCTGTGGCCGATCCCTGGGAACAGGCGGCGCGGGGGAGCCGGGCGGGTTCTTTGGGACCTTCCTCGTCTCCTTCCTCGCTTGCCCCCTCGGGTGGGCCGCCGCGGGCGCCGGCGGTGGGCGGTGGCGGGCCGTCCCGCTTCGTCCCTCGTGGCGGCTCGGGGGCCCCTGTCCGGCGCCCGCTCGGTGCGGCTGCGGGGCGTGGCGCTGGCGCTAGGGCCGGTGGTGGTCCTCCTGGTGATGGCATCCTCCCCCCGCCACCCTCTCGTGGCACGAGCCGCAACTCCTCTCACTCCCAGGTTTCCAATCCCATCCGCACCTGCTTCGCGTGTCATCGTCCTGGCCACTTTCAATCCCGCTGCGAGAATCCTCCGTTCTGTCTCATCTGTAGGGAGGACGGTCACCTCACGGTGGACTGCCAAAGTAGAGTCAAGCCTCCCTCTTTCATCCACTACGATATCAGCCTCCCTGGCTGCTTGTTCTTTGCCCTGGAAAAGGAAGTTCCTGTGGCTGCCCCCAACCCCTCGCTGTCCAATGTTGGTGTCATTTCTATTCAGGACAAGCACATCTCTCCGCAAGCCCTCCTGGATGAACTCCGTTTGTGGGATGAAGGTGGTTGGGATTGGCAGATTCGCCAACTCTCTGATTTCGAGTTTGCGGCCACTTTTCCTTCTAAAGAGAGTCTTCGCATGATGTCTTCCTGCACCAGCTTCACACTTCCTCTGAACCAACTTGTGGTCTCGGTCAAAGCTGCTTCCAATGGGTCAAAGACCATTTCCTCTCTATCTGATGTTTGGGTGTTAGTGGATGATGTGCCTCCCAGCATGCGCACCTCGTTTTTCCTGATGGCTTTTGGGGTGCTGATTGGGAAACCAATTGAGGTTGACCTAGCTTCTCTATCTGTTCTTGGACCAGCTCGGCTTCGGGTGTGGTGTGTGGACCCGATATGCATTCGTGGCACTGTTGATGTTTTCCCGGCGGCTGGTGGTTTTCGTCTTCGGGTCCGGGTGGAGGGTGCCCCAGGCTCTGGCTCCCCTCCTCCTCCCCCTCCCCCCGGCCTCGGGTGATAAAAGCAAGGAGGGTGGTGGGGGTCTTGAGGACTTGTTGAATGGTACGGATCCTCGTTTCACCCAGTCTGTGTGGGATGGGCTGTCTCCTGCTGAGCAAGAACTGATGAAGGATTGTGCTCCGGCTCCGGCGGGTGGTGGGGTTCGGGGCTCGGGGCCTGGTGTGGAGGGTGGGCCGGCGGCTGCGGGTGGATCGAAGGGCACCCTCCTGTCGGCGGCGTGCTCCAACCTGCCCGCTCGCCCCACCTCCCCTTCGCTCTCCGGCATTGAAGACCTACCCCCGGTGGGCCCTTCGGCGGCCAAAAAGAGGAAGAAGTCCTCGGTGAAGAAGTTCTCCGCGAAGAGCAGGGCCTCGGGGGACTCCAGGCAGTCCGCGGCCGGGATCTGTCGCCGGCTGGAGGTGGATCTGGGGGCGGCCTCGGGCCCGTCTTCGGCTGCTGCTTCTCTTGGTCGGCCCCCCCTGTGCCTGTTCGCTCCCCTGCCTCCACCGCTCGCAAGAGTGGCCGTGTCTCCAACAGTGGCGAACGTGTGGTGGATCGGGTGGCTCGGTGTGCGGCGGCGCGCGATCTTCCTCCCTCAGGTTCGGGCTCGCTCCCATCTCCGTCCCCCCTTTGGCTCCGTCTCCTGTTAGGCTAGTTTTACCCTCTCATTCCGATGAGCACCTCATTACGATATTAGATGATGTGGGGATTTGTTTAGACGCTAGCTTGGGCTCCCCTTCCTCTTTGTTGCAGCTGATCCGTGCTAATGAGCGTGCCCAGGCTGATATTGCAAAGGCCAAGGAGGCTGGTGCGGGGGTATCTGCCCTCTGGTTGTGGCCGGAGGGGCACCGGAGGAGGCTGACAGGGGTCAGGTGCCTCCGGTTCAGAAACGCGGGGCTGGGAAACGTGCTACAACCTGCAAGGCTCCGTGCAGGTTGAGTCTTCGAATTAAAAACCTCTCCTTCAGATGAAGGCTTTATTTTGGAACATCAGAGGGTTCTGCGCTAGGGGGCGCAGGGACCAACTGAAGGATTTAGTGCGTGCCGAAAAAATTGATTTTATTGGCCTCATTGAGACCCTTAAACCATCCTTCTTTCCTTCTGAACTTTCGGCTATTGCTGGGATTGATAAATTCAGGTGGAATTCTGTGGCCTCCGTTGGCCAGTCAGGTGGCTTTCTCTTGGTCACTAATAATGATACTTTCGATTTTGTGGCTTTTGACCATGGCATTTACTGGGCTAGTGTGGTAGTTTCCCTCCGTTCCAACAATAACCTTCTCGAACTTATGGTGGTCTATGGTCCGGCTGATCATTCCCTGTCTCAAATATTCTTGGATGAGATTTTTACTAAAATAGACTCCTGTCAGCTCCCCCTCTTGATTGGGGGTGACTTTAACCTGTTAAGATACCCTTTTGATAAGAGCTCTGCCAATTTTTCTTGGGTGTTGGCTGCGGCCTTTAATGCCTTCATCAGGGATACGGCTATTCGTGAAATTCCGAGGGTTGGGGCCCGTTACACTTGGACTAATCGACAGGCGTGTCCGATTCGCTCGGTTCTTGATAGAGTTTTTATCTGCCCTGCTTGGGATGGTCTCTTTCCCCGATGCTCACTTCGTGCCCTCCCCATTGTTGGCTCTGATCACGCTCCCCTTATCCTAGACGACGGATTTCGTCCCAGTGGCTGCCAAAGATTCCAATTTGATGCGTCCTGGCTATTAGTGGAGGGGTTCCCTAGTATGTTGGCTCAGAAGATCTTGGACTGTCTAATCTCTCCCCACCGTACCTTTGGCCCTATGGATGATTGGCATCATGTCTCGTACTTCCTTCGCAAATTTCTTAGGGGCTGGTCCAAGAACCACTTTGCTGAGGCAAGGCGCGATAAAGTTAGGTTGGGCGCCCAAATTAGCGCTCTTGACAACCGTGCGGATAATGGTGGGCTCTCGGAGGCCGAGTGGCAAGTTCGGTATGGCCTTGAGAAGGCGCTTCTGGATATCCACCGCCAAGAGGAAGTTTATTGGAAGCAAAGGGGCACGATTAATTGGACCCTTAAGGGTGATGCGCCCACGGCTTACTTCTTCGCCATTGCGAATGGTAGACGGCGTAGATGCCTGATCGATAGTCTCATTATTGATGGTGTTAGGGTCTCGGACCGATCGGTCATTCTTCGGCACGTTGTACAATTCTTCTCTAATCTGCTTGCGGCTAAACCTGACCTCGGATTCTCGCTTGCCCCGGGCTTCTGGGCCCCCCTTGATAGGGTTTCGCCCACTGATAATGACCTCCTGCTTATTCCCCCTTCCGAGGAGGAAATTTTTGACACTATTTGGACTGCCAACTCTAACGCGGCTTCAGGCCCCGATGGGTTCTCCATCCCTTTCTTTCGACAGTTCTGGCCCCAACTAAAAGGCCTCATCTCTGCTGTCATCCAAGGGTTTGGGCTGCGCACTGTTGACATGTCTAGACTTAACTACGCTGTCCTCACCCTCATACCTAAAATCAAGGGTGCTGATCTCATCTCCCAGTTTCGGCCTATTGCTTTAATCAACAACTTTGCCAAGATGCCTGCTAAGGGCATGGCCACTAGGCTGTCTCCCATGGCGCATCGGACCATTAGCCCTTTCCAGTCTGCTTTCATCAAAGGGAGGTTCATCTTGGACGGGGTGCTTTGTTTACATGAGGTAATACATGACCTACGGGTTCGAGGGACCAAGGCGGTGGTCCTTAAGCTTGATTTTGAGAAGGCTTACGATTCGGTGAGTTGGAACTTTCTTCGGCAAGTCCTTCTGGCTAAGGGTTTCGAGGGGCCTGTAATGCACCGCCTGATGCAGTTGGTTTCTGGTGGACACACGGCTGTGCCTGTCAATGGTCAAACTAGCAAGTTTTTTGCTAACGGCAGGGGTCTCAGACAAGGGGATCCAGCATCTCCTTTGCTTTTCAATTTTGTGGCTGATGATTTATCTCGCATCCTTTCTCGAGCTGCGTTGGCCGGTCATATTACCCCGGTGAGCTCTCACCTTATCCCTCATGGCATCTCTCATCTTCAATATGCGGACGACACTATCATTTTGATGGAGCTCAATGAGAACAGTCTCACCAATCTGAAATTCCTTCTGCTTTGCTTCAAAGCGCTTTCAGGCCTTAAAATCAATTTTTCCAAGAGTGAGGTCGTTGTGACTGGGGTTTCAGACCTGGAGGAGCAGCGGGTGGCCCACCTTCTGAACTGTTCTCTTGGGTCCTTTCCTCTCAAGTATCTAGGCCTTCCCATCTCCCCGGTTAAGCTTCTGGCGAAAGACTTCGCCCCGGTGGTCACCAAAGTTGGCAACAGAGTATTACCTTGGCGAGGTCGATATAATACGCAAGCGGGCAAGGTCGCCCTTACCAATTCTTGTCTTTCTTCACTCCCAATGTTCTTGATGGGCTTCTATCTTCTTTCTAAAGGGGTTCATTCTGGTTTCGACAAGCATAGGGGTGCTTTCTACTGGAATGCTGCGGATAATAAACGCAAATATAGGTTGGTCAGATGGGACACTATATGTCGCCCCAAGGACAAAGGGGGCCTTGGCATTATTAAGACGCGGGTTATGAATAACTGTCTCCTGATCAAATGGTGGTGGAAGATAATGACTCTTGAGGAACCTCTGACCTGGCTCTCGATCCTAAAAGCTAAATATTTCCCCTCCTCGAGCCCTATGTTTGCTCCTGCTTCTGGTGGGTCTCAATTCTGGCGTCAACTGGTTAAAGTCCGGCCGATTTTTCGGTCCCTTGTCAAGTTTGTTGTCAGGAACGGTAAGTCCACTCGGTTTTGGCTTGATTGGTGGGTCGGGGATTCCACGCTGGCGGTTGCTTTTCTGGCTTTGTTCTCTTACTGTGATGATGCTGAGATTTCTATCTTTGAGCTCTCGGCTAAGGGTTGGGTTTTAGATTTTTGGCGTTCTCTTTCCCCTGTAGAGTTGGAAGATTGGCAGCGCCTTACTGCTTGCTTCCCCCTGCTCTCGGAGGAAGAGGACTCCGTGGTGTGGCCCCTTTCCTCCTCGGGGCGCTTCTCGGTTAAATCGGCCTATTCTAAGCTTATCCCTGGTGGACACTCGGTCAAGTTCAAAGATATCTGGTCGGCTCGAATCCCACCTAAGATCAAGATCTTTCTTTGGCAAGCTGTTCGCGGCAAGCTTCCGGCGGCTGACCAGATTAAGAAAAGGAACGGGCCGGGTTCCGATAGATGCGTGTTATGTGGGGCGCTGGAGAACACCGAACATATTTTTTTTCATTGCTCCTTAGCGAAACTTATGTGGTGCTGCATCAGACTTTGGCTGCATGTTAACTGGTTCCCCTCCTCCTTTGAAGACCTGAGGCAGTGTGTCAATCTCTTATCTGGACAATCTAAAAGGGTTTTCTTAGTTGGCTGGGCTGCGATAGGGTGGTCGCTGTGGACTACTAGGAATAAGTTCTCGATTGAGCGTATCTTTCTGGCTAACCCTGTCAATTGCTTATTTAAAGCCAATGGTTTTTTGCAGCAGTGGAGATTATTGACTAAAGAGGGGGACCTCCAGGCTTTCGACGCCATGCAATTCAAGATGAAATCTACGGCGTCTGCCCTTCTTCGGCGATCTTTGAGGACGGCTTCCTGATCTTCTCTTTTACGTTATCTAGTTCTATGCTGGCCTGCGTGCCATGTGAGGCTGGTGGCCTTGTAATGCTACTTAACTTCCTTGGTGTTTAAACTCTGTTTGGGTGTCGGGTGCTGGTGTTGTACTCTGCCTGGTGGCTTTATTTATAAAGTCGGGCTCCTGCATTTTCTCTAAAAAAAATTTTGGACAAGGATGCCGATTTGTGTCTGGGACGGGGAAAAGATGCATGCGGCCGTACGATTGCTCAAGATCTGGAAAACGATTTTGTGTTTAGATTTTAGTTACTCCCTCCCCAAAATATAAGGTGTGGTTCAATTTATTTATCTTCGTCGCAGAACTTTGACAATGATTTTTATCGTATTGTATGACTATAAAATTATTATATAGACATATGAAATAAAATTGTTTTGCAAGACAAATATGATGATGCCATTTATACATGTTCAATCTATATAATTATATATATTAATGGCCAAAGTCATGAACTAAAGACCGTGCAAAGTCAAACTTGCCTTATATTTTGTGAAGGAGGGACTTCTGGAGTGAGTGCATGCCCCACCCACCCCACCTCTCATGTTTTTTACTTGTATTCAAATCTATTATAACTTTTGATTCGAAAGTATAACTTATATTTTGTTTGCATACGCGCGTTCCTTGTAATGATGACTTTGAAATGATACCAATTTTAAATATGTTTTGACATGTTTATAAAATTTCCTTAAGTTTCAACTGCTGAAACTTAATATAAATGAACAATAAAAGTAGTAAGAGAACTGGAACTTAAAACCATATGGGGGCTCCAACATTTTGACAAGTTTATAAAACTTGTTTCAGCTACTGAAAATTGATAGAGCGCATGATAAGTATGTAAGACTTATTAAAATGTAATATTGTGACTATCAAGTTTTAATATTTAAAACTTGGCTAAAATTTAAAAGTTTCTGTATGTATTAAAAATTGGTCTTATTCAAAAGTACTCATTGCAACGAACACTAATATCTAAACGAATTTAATTTGATCTTTTGATTCAAAATAAAATAGATTTAATTTTTATGATAAAATGAATAGGCATGAGAGATGGGATGGGTGATGCATTCAATTCTGCCAAAAGCTGATATGCATGGACCTCAGTGCATTACGGGTTACTAGCATAAAGTAGTGCACCAATTTTGAAGCAAATGGGTGGCCGCATGCATGTGTGCTCCCGGACGTGCATGCCCACCCAAATTTTTGATGTCTACGATACTGTTCTGCAACCTTTGAGCCAGGAACAACACAGTTACCGTGGACATGGTTTTTGGATATATCGTAATCCCCTACGCACAACAATTGCAGGTGTAGGCTATAACACCATAGTCCAAAACTACAACCCAAATGTCAACGGGTGAGTTTTGTCCCGACATTTGTGCATATATTTGCACAACTATGTTTAGTGAAATTCAAATGTAATGTATATCGGCCATCATAATTCAGCGCATGCACATATGTAGCCTCGAGACCCATGAGCAACAAATTACGTTGCTACCTATAGGAATTAGACTCGCATAATTAATTAAGACATTTCTGTGGCTAGTAAAGAAAAGAATTTGTATGAGTACAAAGATTTTGGTTGATTGAATCACCTGCCGAGCTCCCGTGTTCATCATTGTGATTGGGAATTGGAATGCCACTCTTGAGTAATGGTGTTGCGCTGGTGAATTGTAGTGTAAGGCTCAAGTGTTGCAAGACGTATATATAGGCTCAACGATGCCCCTCGGGTTCGTAGTCCCAACGCGTCGATAATAACCTACAGAACGACTAAGCTGCCCTTGACCAATAGCTGTCTTTCTTTTTTTGCAGATAAGAAGGATAATTATCTTTTTTTGTAAAAAAAGAAGGATAATTATCTTGATGTAGATCCTGACAAAGACCCTGCCCTGTTTTTGCTCTATATATGGACTCTAGATTCTAGAGTGCTTTGGGTCAGTCAGCTGACTGGGATTTGCCCGTTGTAATCAACGTCGCATCACATTCTTATGGACTATAGTAGTGTGGAATAGGGAGACTGACCGAGAGGAGTCACTCAAAATAAATGCATCGAGTCTATAGATCCACAACGGTTGTTGCACGCGTCCATGGATTACCTAAGGGCAACGAGGCGATTGTTAGACTTTTAATAAAAATACTGAACGTTCCTAGTCACTCGTTGCATGCATTCACTACAAGAGAAAAGAGACTGATGTCATCAATGCTTTCATTCATCTACAAATTCAAATTATTTTGTAGCTTAAACTGTTATTCGATTCAAAATCTGTTTCTATCGTTAAATCCATGGTTCAGTACTCATTTGGAAGAGTTAGGCACCGGCGAACGCGAAGATATTTCTCTAGCTGGCCTCCCTCAACCGTTTGTTGGACTGCTGAGCGTCGTGCACGCCATGAGCCCCATGAACCAGTCTGCAAATTATGCAACCGGCAAAATGAAACCCTTCAACACCTGCTCGTGGGTTGTGTCTTTTCTCGCATCGTCTGGTATGATTCGATGGCCTGGTGCCATCTCCCCGCACCCCCCCCCTCCGAGTGGCGACACGGGGTTCTTCGACTGGTGGTCCACAGTTTCATCCTCTGCACTAGCATGTCAACGCAAGGGTATCCATTCCCTCATCATTCTTACGGTGTGGTCTATATGGAAGCACTGGAACGTCTCCCTCTTCCACGGCGCTTGCCCATCTTCCACTCAACTCTCTGATGACATCAAGCAGGAGGCCCGGTTATGGGCTAGAGCTGGCGCCAAAGGACTAGATAGGTTGTTGCATGTAACATGAACCTAACCAGTCGAGGCTGAACAAACCTCACACATCTATGCTCAACCTGCACTTTTGGTGTCGCTATGAGTGTGTGCGCCCCCAAAAGTTGCACCCCTGTAAACTTTCTTCCCTACCTATCAATGGAATGATACTCATCCTTGTATTGCGAAAAGAAATTCACATGGTGGTAGGTTTCGAGGACTTTTTTTAGGTCAAAAGTTATAGTTATGCACTATGTAAGTTACTGACATGTTCATGCAGAAGTTATAGAATAAAAAATGGAACCTTTTGGCAACTTCTAAATGATTGTTTCAGGTCAAAAGTTATCATCTAACACTATAAAGTTAGTTTTTATCTCCCTAGAACATTTTCTATATTATTCCAATTTCTTGGGCACCTTTACTGCACTGTAATAACACTATTGCAAATCTTACTGAAACAACGTCAGTCTGGACTAATTTTTATTTAAAATATGCAACTTAGAGGACAAAAACATAGCAAAAGCATTCAAAAAAGTATTTACGTCTTAGACGTATTACACAACCAAAGAACTGAGTAAAGTGGTAATAGGCATCGCTCCCTCCTTCCCTCTATCAAAGCTTGGGGGAGGAAGTGAGGTGTCTTATATCACATCTGTCTTAAAACTTTGCATTTGATTTATCGTTTAGTGGAATATCGAACTTTTGATAATAGGTTGCAAAGTGTGGTATCGCTCTTTCATAGCAATTTTTATCGACGTATCTAGTGATCTAATATTGATTTATAGCATATCTTTGGAGGAACACTCGGAACATTTATGTATTGTTTTTATTACTCTACTTGATGCATGTTTGTTTAGTAACCTTGGGAAGTGCACCTTTTGCACCAACTGAGTATCTTTTCTTTACTATGATGTTACTCCACAGGGAATTGAGGTTGATAAAGCCAACTATTGAAAGTTGTCCGCAACACAAAATGGCCACAGAATGAGGAGTTTTCTTAGCCTCGTTGGTTTCTATAGGCATTTTTTGAGATATTTTAGCATCATTTCTGCCCCTCTTAGCGAGCTTACAAAGAAGGATATGCCTTTTGTTTGGGGTACCACACAGGAACAAGCTTTCACGATATTGAAAGATAAGTTGACACATTGCTCATTTACTCCAACTTCCTGATTTTAAAAAGACTTTTGAGCTTGAATGTGATGCTGGTGAAACTGAATTATGAGGTGTGTTTATTACAAGATGGTAAACCTGTTGCATACTTCTGTGAAAAATTGAGTGGGTCTAACACTGAACTGTTCTACTTATGATAAAAAATTGTACGCTCTTGTTTAGACTTTAGAAACTTGGCAACATTACTTATGGCTGAAAGGATCGAGAAGAGGTGTCTAGGGAGGGGGGGGTGATTAGACCCTCAACAAGTAAATGTGGCAGTTTTTAAGTTCTTCAAGTTGGGCTTGTAGATAATCACAATTTTAAGCATTCGCAACACAATTCAAGCAAGCATGGCAAGAGTATAGCAGAAATAGTAAAGCATGCTAGTTGCAAGAAAGTAAAGGGATGAGATCGGAGTGTGCAAACGCAATGAAGACACATAGATTTTTGGCGTGGTTCTGACAGGTGGTGCTATCGTACATCCACGTTGATGGAGACTTCAACCCACGAAGGGTAACGGTTGCGCGAGTCCACGGTGGGCTCCACTCACGAAGGGTCCATGAAGAAGCAACCTTGTCTATCCCACCATGGCCATCGCCCACAAAGGACTTGCCTCATTTGGGTAGATCTTCACGAAGTAGGCGATCTTATTGCCCTTACAAACTCCTTGGTTCAACTCCACAATCTTGACAGAGGCTCCCAAGTGACACCTAGCCAATCTAGGAGACACCACCCTCCAAAAGGTAATAGATGGTGTGTTGATGATGAACTCCTTGCTCTTGTGCTTCAAATGATAGTCTCCCCAACACTCTACTCTCTCACACAGATTTGGCTATGGTGGAAAGATGATTTGAGTGGAAGCAACTTGGGGAAGGCTAGAGATCAAGATTCTTGTGGTTGGATCGGAATGTCTTGGTCTCAACACATGAGTAGGTGGTTCTCTCTCAGAAAATGAGTAGTGGAAGTGTAGGCACGTTCTGATGGCTCTCTTTCATATGGAGAAGGGGGTGGAGGGGTATATATAGCCTCCACACGAAACCTAACTGTTACACACATTTGACCCAACTCGGTCAGACTGAATAGTGAAACTTGGTGAGACTGATTTAGTTCAAAATGTGAACGTTAGGAATCTTGGTGGGACCGACATGATCAACTCAATAGGACCGATGTGCTAGGGCTAGGGCAAACCTCATCTAGGTGAGACCGATCTCATAAACTCGGTGAGACCAATTCGGCGATTGATCAAACAAAGAGTTGGTCAGGCAAACTCGGTGGGACCGATTGCACATTTCGGTGAGACCGAAATAATTGCAATAGGCAACAGAGAGTTTGCAAGGCCATCTCGATGAGACCGAGGTCCATATCGGTGTGACCGAATTGATTAGGGTTTCTGGCAGTGGTTATGTAAAATGAACTCGGTGGTGCCGGATAGATGAAATCGGCGGGGCCGAGTTTGACTTTAGGTTTTGGACATATGTGGAAATGAGAAAGTGGTTGAGGGTTTATGAGCAATATCAGTAAGCACTTGAGCAAGTAGACCATTAAGCAACACCTCATCCCCTTTTAATAGTATTGGCTTTCCTATGGACTCAATGTGATCTTGGATCACTAAAATGAAAATGAAGAGTCTTGAGCCTTTGCCAATCTTGGTCCTTAGCATTTTGAAGGGGTTCCACATCCTCTTGTCGTTGCCACTCCATTGTTGAACTCATCTGAAATATACTTGATAAAGATATTAGTCCAACAACAGATATGTTGTCATTGATTATCAAAATCACCCAGGGAGCACTTATGCTTTCAATCTCCCCCTTTTTGGTAATTGATGACAACATACATCAAAGCTTTAGATAAAGATATGAAGAGTAACAAGTAAAGCTTTGGAAGGACATGTAACATGCATAGGCTCCCCCTACATGTATGCAATCATGTAATGATGGAATGTAAGAACATGTGAGCACATAAGCATGTCAGAGCAAGCAATGAGTTACATGTATCTTGTCTATATGCATCAGAGCAAATGATATAGATAGAATAGTTATACCTTCATGTTCATGAATCCTTCTTGCAAACAATATATGCAACAGCAAGAGATCATCATGCACATGAGTGTGATGCATATACTTACATTGTGGTCTTGAGATGGCTTAGGAAGAGGTGAGCTTGAGAAAACAAGGTTAGATAACACAAGAACACTCTAAATAAAGCAAGTTCGGGAAACCACGAGATTACCAAGACTGGGATGACATGTAATGAGTGAGTACTTAGTACTCCATTTGGATATAGACATGTCCCCAAAGATTAAAGATATGCAATGAATTCCAAAGATTTTCTTCCCTTAGATTTGAACTCTTTCTCCCCCTAAATCTGTATTGGATAATGAGAGAAGGTAGGGTAAGAGAAAATCAGAGCAAAGAAGAAAAAGAAAAACAGAGCAAGAACCATTTAATCTGATATTGGATAATGGTTCAATCAAACAAGTCTTAACATGTATTTCCCCTCTTGAAGACATGTGGCTTCTCTCCTCTATTGACAAACAAGCATATGGGGAGGCTAAGATGTCTCTCTCTCCCATGTGATTAGCTTTGATGTGCTCTGTCTCTCCCCCTTTGACATCAATTTCCAAGAAGGGATCTTCTGGAGTATGAGTCAACTAAGTTGGATCCTTGAGAAACATTACAAAGAAGCATGTAGATTATGATGCAGGTAGAGGATAAGAATCATTGATTGGAGCTGAAAAAGATGTGCATGATGCAATGGCAAAAAGTTTTTTGTAGCACTGAAATCGGTATAACCGATCCATTTTCATCGGTGACACCGAGTTGGCGGAGTCACAGAAGATCCTGATCGGTGCAACCGAGTTTAGACTGCGTCGGTTGGACCGACGATCTGTTCACAAGGACACCTTATGTTTCGATTAGACCGATAGGTTTGAATCGGAGAGACCGAGTTCAACACAGAGTAAACATTTTGTCAACTCAGCTCACTAGGCAAATAAAATCACTTAAGTATTTGCAAGGAATTTACTGAAAGAATTGCAAGGAATTAGAAAACACATAAAAGAAGAGGTCTAGATGAAGTTTTTTTAAAGGAAACACAAAGACATAAACAACAAAAACAAGAACAAGGAAACACTAGAGAACTTCATCTAGAAGGGGTCAGCGACAAAGTCACCTATGTTAGAGTATATTGACTTAGGAGTCAAGTGAAGTTACTTGATCATAGGTCATACTCGTCGTTTAAGCTCAAAATGGGGTTACCATTTTTCGTCTAAGCACTTTGATGTATTCACATCTTGTTGAGTTGCTTTAACTCATGACTTGGGTCAAAGCTTCTCTAAGATGGAATAACATACCTTGGGTTGTGTTGATCTTTGTCATGTAGTCAAACTTGTGTTGGATGCTCAAGGTTGATGTAGTCCATCAAGAGTGAGAGCATCACTTGAAGTTTGAGTTCATCTTCCTACATGGGTTAGTCTTGCAAGGAAGAGCACTTGTGTATCCAAAAATGACAAACATGTAACTTGATACAAAATGAAATTTGATATATAGAAATTGTCAAAAGATATGTTGAGTGAGGTCATCCTTCCTTGTATTCCACAACCATATAGTAGAAACTTGGTGATGTAGAGATTACTTAAGTTGTGAGTGGCTTGCAATCTCATGGATTTGAGATCATGCAAGTACCTACAAGGATTATATAACATGCAAGGGTACAAGTATAGATCCAAGACATATGATCGTTATCTTAAGAGAAATATCAAGGATTAGTCATAAAAAGGCTCATGCCTTGCATGCATCTAGATGGAGTTCCTACTCCAAGTTTGAGGCATCAATGATGTTCAGTTCACCTCTCAAACAACCAAACACTTTCTCATCAAGCGGTTTGGTGAAAATATCCGCCAATTTATTATTGGTACGAACATGCTTAAGATTGATGTCACCTTTAGCAACATGATCTCAAATGAAATGATGACGAACTTCAATATGCTTAATCCAAGAATGTTGCATGGGATTATGAGCAATCTTAATAGCACTTTCATTGTCACAAAGCAATGGAACATGTTCACATGTATCCCATAATATTTAAGAGTTTTGGTCATCCAAAGTAATTGAGCACAACATGAACCAGCGGTAATGTATTCCGCTTCGGCGGTGGATAAGGATACCGAGTTTTGTTTCTTAGAGGACCAAGATACAAGAGATCTACCAAGAAATTGACAAGTACCCGAAGTGGATTTTCTATCAACCTTGTTTCTGGCATAGTCCGAGTCAGAGTAGCCAACAAGATCCAAAGAAGACCTCTTAGGATACCAAATGCCAAAGTTTGGTGTATGAATTAAGTATTTCACTATCCTTTTCACAGCCTTAAGATGGCATTCTTTAGGGGTCGCTTGATATCGTGCACACATGCACACACTTTGCATAATATCGAGAAGGAAGGCACATATATATAACAATGAACCAATCATAGAGCGGTAAACCTTTTGGTCAACCGGTTTGTCATCCTTAGTCAAGTCAAGATGTCCACTAGTAGGCATGGGTGTTTTCATACCTTTGCTTTCCTGCATGTTGAACTTCTTGAATAAGTCCTTGGTATACTTTGTTCAGGAAACAAAGGTACCTTCCTTAGTTTGTCTGATTTGCAAACCAAGAAAGAATTTGAGTTCACACATCATAGACATCTCAAACTTCTCCGACATTAGCCTTCCAAACTTTTTACTAAAAAGAGGGTTAGTTGAACCAAATATGATATCATCCACATAAATTTGGCACACAAACAATTCACCGTTAACCCTTTTAGTAAAAATTGTAGAATCAATTTTTCCCATTTCAAAGCCTTTTTCAATAAGAAACTTAGTCAAGCATTTATACCATGCTCTAGGAGCTTGTTTAAGACCATAAAGAGCTTTGTGAAGTTTGTAAACATGATCAGATTTCTTAGGATTAACAAAGCCGGGAGGCTGTTTAACATAAACTTCCTCCTCAATTTCACCATTTAGAAAAGCACATTTTATGTCCATTTGATATAAAGTAATATCATGATGATTAGCATAAGCAAGTAAGATGCATATGGACTCGAGTCTAGCAACGGGAGCATATGTCTCATCATAGTCCACACCTTCGACTTGAGTTTAGCCTTGAGCAACGAGACGAGCCTTGTTGCGCACAACTTGTCCATCTTCATCTTGCTTATTCCGGAACACCCATTTGGTTCCAATGACATTATGTTGGATTTCGGGTTCCGGCAAAACCCTTGAGGTTCGAACACTAGGGTGCGCACGAAGATCTTCCCCCTACCGATCTCGTCTCCCAGCCTCGCCGCAGTCTCTAGGCTTAGCTCGATCAAATCACAACACAAGAGACACAAGGTTTTATACTGGTTCAGGCCACCATTGTGGTGTAATACCCTACTCCAGTGTGGTGGTGGTGGGTTGCGTCTTGGGCTGATGATGAACAGTACAAGGGAAAGAACAGCCTCCTGAGGCGAGGTGTTCTTGTGCTTGATGGGTGGTTCTGGTCCGAATGGATCCGTCGTCCCCCTCTATGGTGGTGGCTAGTCCTATTTATAGAGGTCCTGGTCCTCTTCCCAAATATTGAGCGGGAAGGGATCCAACAACGGCCAATTTGAAGGGGGACAGCTAGTACAAGCTATCTGACTAAAGGTGGTCTTCCCCTGTCAAAGGCACTGGTGGTGACACCGTCTTGGGCTCCACGATGACCTTCGTTCTGCCGTCCTGCCGGTCTTTGGTCTTGTTGCACCGATATGGAAACCTTTGCCTGATGGCTTCGTACTCCGCGCATGCGCTTGCCCCCTTAGCACCAAAGGGGAAACGAGGACACTGCGCGCGCTGGCGCCAGCCTGGCCTTGGTCGTCATGGCTTGCGTCACGGGAACCTCGTGAGGTACCCCTTGCCTTGATCTCTCTGCCCCTCGCGAGCCTGCCTGGTGAGGCTGCTCCTGAGGAGGCCTTGTGTCGTCCGCCCTGCGAGGCTTGGCCCCTCGCGAGGGTCTTGAGCGCCGGCTGATGAAGACGGGCCGTACTGGGCCACTGGTGGAGCCACGCCGCGGGCCGTAGGTAGGCATGTCTGGGGACCCCCATTCCCAGAACACCGACAGTAGCCCCAAGGCCCAGGGCGCGCTCGGACTTGGCTTAGCGGTGAAGCCAAGGGGTAAGTGCGGAGCGCCGTGGGCCCCCAAAGCCTGCGGCCTTAGTTGATGCATGGCGACTGATTGGACATGGGAGTCTTCGCTTCCCCATGCTGCCTCAGCAACTGCCCGACTTGATGAGTCCCTGCTACATGGAAAAAGGGGTTATCATTACCTGTGATCGTGGAGGCCGTCGGTTGGCCTCCCTTGGGCTATAAATGAGGAGGGGTGAGAGCCCTCGTCGCCCATCTCTTCCTGCTCCTCCTGCTTCTTCTCCCCTGCTACACCTCAGGTCTTGTTACCAATGGCGCCTATCCATCGATTCTCGGCCGAGGAGAAGGGGAAGGCCTCCCGCGACAGACCCGGTCTGCTTCCACCAAAGAAGAGGTCGATCCACTGCCGTGGCAAAGTCACGAAGCTGGAGGTGACGAGGCCTTGGTGTGAGCGGCCACCTCCTGGGTACCCGCTCCCCTAGCGCGCCCAAGCCGAGGGCTCTAGAGGAAGGGACGGCGAGCGGCGGCGCTCATGCCCCAACTACTGTCGGTGCGCCGTGGTGGCACACGCTGTCTCCCCTGGAGTCCATGCCGCGGACTCCTCTCACGAGCTCGTGCTGCAGGAGGCGATGCCTCCGAGCACCTGGATCCGCTTCCCTTCATTCTTTTCCACCGAGGTGCCGCCGAGGGGGCCTCTCGAGCTTTGGCTGCAGCACGCCGATTGTGGCGCCCGGGCGACCAGAGCTGAGGTTGAGGTCGTTGCCCCAGGCAAGATCTTCATGACCCGGGGCTGGGGCGAGGTCGCCTGGTTCTGCCGGATAGGGGGTGCCCTCGTGATCCATTGGGAATACGACGGCGCCTCCACGTTGTTCTTCAAGGTCTTCGATGCGGAAGGCCGCCTCCTGGAGTGCTGTCCCGAATGGGGCAGTCAGGATATCGACGCGGCAGGGGCTGGGCCCGCCTTTCGCTCCTCCAGCGGCTCCTCCGGCAGCAGCGGCAGCGATTCTCCCGAGCTCTTCGAGACTCCGGAGACGAGTGACGACAGCTATGTACCCCCGAGCTCCCGCCGCGCCCGGAGCAAGGCGACAGCTTTGAGCCGTCGCCGCCGCTGATTTGGATGGGGTTGGCACCAATCCCTCATGGCCCACTGTAGATGATGGCATCGGCCATGAAGGCATGCATAGTTAGGGCTCCTTCAAGTTCTTGTCTTTTGTTCCCTGCGAGGAATCAAAAAAATACCCCGTGGGGGCTTGTAAAGGATCTGCGATCACTTTTGTTGATATTTGCCTTATTATGAAATCGTGCGAGTGCTTGTCCTGTCCCGACTTGGTTCCCCCTTTCTATCCTCGCGACGACTTGGTGCTCTATGCTGACATGTCCCGGTCCCTAGGCAGGCTGCAGCCGTCGCTGGTATGCCAGGTCGCGATGTCGTGGTCAAGGCCAGGAGGTGAGAGGCCCGAGGTCCAGTAAGAGCCCCTGAGGCGTGATGCTCAGGAGGTCCCCTTTAGCGTGCAAGCAGCCGTCGTGAGGTAAGAAAGGAAGGCAACTTTGCCGCCACAGGGCCGCATTAAGCAAGGAATTCCGCGTTGTAATGGTTAGTTGTTCCAAGTGCGAGGCTTATCTCGGTAGTCTGGAGTCGCCCCCTTGCATCGCGCCAGACTTGACCGTCGGCGGCTGCAGTGCAGCTAGGTTAGGCCCGCGCGAGCCTCCCCTTCTTCCCTGCACTCTCCTTAGTGCTCTACGTCCTCAGGTCCCAGCCCTCGAGCGAGCTCAGCCGCAGCTGGTATGCCAGGTCGCGATGTCGTGGTCAAGGCCAGTGGTGAGGGCTGGAGAGCCAGTAAGAGCTCCTGAGTCGCGATGCTCAGGAGCCCCCCTTTTAACGCGCAAGTGGACAGTGCGGGAAGGAGAGGGGGCCCACGGTGCCACCCGCTGTAGACCTCATGGCGTTCCTTAAAATCAGCACGAGAAAGGCACGGGTTGCCACTATGATTGCCGGCCGGCCTCTGGTTGCTTTGAAGGAAGGGTGAGGGCGCTGAGGGCCTGATGAGGTGACGCGCGTGGGGCATGCCGTGGGCTAGAGCTCGACCGCTAAGACTTGTCAGCGTTGCAAGGACGGACCCGTGCACAAACGCGACGTCCGTGCGAGAGGCTCTCGAGGTAGATGGTAATCGAGCAGATGATAATCACAGGTAGATCAGGCATGAAAAGCAATCAGCTTAGGTAAATGCGGAATGGATACATGCCACTGGGTCAGACCCAAGCGGCTCGGGGATGATGCAGCCCGAGGGGCGCCCCCAGCAAAGCAAGCTAAAGACATAAGAAGAGATACATGTCGCAGGGGCTGACCCACGCGACCTGGGAATGATGCAGCCCTGAGGGCACTCCAAACTGAAATGAACTTGGAAGATGTCACCTGGTTCCGTTGTAGAGAAGGAGGTGGGGCAGCTGGTGATGCACGGTGAAGGGGCCGGCCCTCACGAGCCACCGGGACCCGGCTCTGGGGGGCCGGGTGGTTTTTTGAGGACCGCCTCCATCTCTGCTAGGATCGCGAGGAGCCTGGGCTCCCGAGCCCCCAAGGTGCTCGTAGGCAGTAGCCGTGTTCGGCAGGCCGAAAGGCATGCGAACGTAGCTGTGCAGCGGACCCTCGCAGCGTCCCACGCGTGAAGGCCAGAAGCGCTCCTGATATGCGGCTCGGTTGAGTCCTGGGATGTCAATGCAGATGCGCAGCCCACCATCCTCGCCCGGATGGGGAGCCACGCTAGGCGAGCGGTGGTCACCGCCATGGCCCTTGCTTCCTAAAGCTCCTGAATGGTCTTAGCAATGAACTTCTGAACGTTGGGCTTTCCACGCCATGTGCCTTCATGAGGTAAACATGCCGCAAAGCACGCCTCCAAGTGGTGCCCGAGAGCCTCCCTCGTGATGTTGGTGAGGCCTGAGGCCCTCCGGAAGAGAGCCCCCAAGCCTTGCCCGAGGAGGGCGTCGGGCGCGCCTTCCTATGCGATGGAAGGAGGCGCCCCAAGCACGGGCGATGATCCTGACACGGCTCCACCTAGGGCCCTGACCTCCTAAGGCCCTGCGCGGAGCGGCTGGTTCTTCTTCTTCTTGGGTCCGGGTCCTGCTGTCCGGGTCCTCGACTGTCGCTCCTGCTGTCCGGGTCCTCGACTGTCGCGGCTTGGAAGGCACGCTCAAGGGAGCACACCACATCTCTCTCTTCGCAGGGGACCGTGATGATCCCGCTGCTTCTCGGCATCTTGAGGACATTGTAACCATGGTGGGTCACCGCCATGAACTGGCCAGGGCTGGATACCTGAGGATGGCATTGTACAGCATGTGGATGTGGGCAACGTCAAAGTCGATGGGCTCGGTGTGGTAGTTGTTGCGCTGTCCGAAGGTGACAGGGAGGCGGACCTGCCCTATTAGGGTGGTGGAACCGTCGGTAACTCCTGAGAAGGGTTTGGTAGGCTAGAGCTGATCATATGGCACTTGAAGGTTGTCGAATGTCTCAACGGACAGGACGCTAAGCCCTGCGCCGCCGTCGATGAGGGTCTTTGTGACTTGCATATTGCTGATGACTGGTGAGCAGAGCATCGGGAGAACGCCAGTAGTAGCAGCGCACTTGAGCTGATTTGTTGAGCTGAAGGTGATGGCGCACTTGGACCACCTGAGCGGGCGCGTAGCCCCGAGCCTGGGGAGGGTTGCGTTCACCTCGCAAGCGAACTGCTTGAAGATGTGCTGAGAGGCTGGGGCCTGAGCTCCGCCGAGGATGCAAGCGATAGCGCGTGGCTCCTGGAAGGCCCCAGCCCTCTCGTCCTGATGGTGGTCGTCGTTCCTTCTTGGCAGCGGTAGCGGGGGAAGGCACGTGTTACCCTAGGGGCGGTCCTCGCGAGGTTGGTCCCTCCAAGCGCCCTCACGACGCTGGTCCCTCCAGTCATCCTCGCGAGGCTGGTCCTGCCAATGATCCTCATGAAGTCGGTCACACCACTCCTGGCGAGGGCCATGATCGTCCCACTGTCCTACGCCACGTCCTCCTCCTTGGCTGTAGCCCCGGTCATTGCGCTCAGGGCATCGACCGAAGCACCCCTCTGGAACGGCCCTGAGCTCCTGGCAGTCGTTGGTGTTGTGGGTGTGGAGGTTGTGGTAGGCGTAGAACGGTCAGTTGCCCTTGGACGACTCCGACTGGTCCCTGCCATGCTTCGTGTCCGGCTCTGCAGCGAGCACGGTGATCCCCTTGTGCTTCACGTCCTTGGCCTTGGTCTTCTTTTCTTCTGGGTCAGCAGTTGGGAGCTCGAGGAGGGAGAGGCGCCCCTCCACAGCTCTTGCACACTTGATTGCCAGGTTGAACAGCTCCAGGGGTGTGCACAACTCCTCGTGGATGGCCAGCTCCTCCTTCATCTTGACGTCACGGACGCCATCAGAGAACGCTGAGATGATGGCCTTGTCCGTCACCTTGGGGATCTTGAGGCAAACAATGTTGAAGCGCTGGATGTATTTCTTCAGGGTCTCCCCAGGCTGCTGCCTGATGCAGCGTAGGTCACCCGTGGCCGGGGGCGGTCGCAAGTGCCCTGGGAGTTGGCGATGAAGCGACTGCGCATCTCGTCCCAGGAGGAGATCGAGCCGGGAGGCAAGTTTAGGAGCCATGAGTGGGCACCGTCCTTGAGAGCCTTGGGAAACCAATTTTCCATCACTTTCTCGTCACCTTGGGCCGCCTCGATGCTCAGCTCGTAGAGCTGCAAGAACTCCGCAGGGTCGGGGGTGTCGTCATAGCGAGGAGGCATGTCCGGCTTGAACTTTCCCGGCCAGGCGACGCTGCACAGCTCGAGGGTGAAGGCGTGGCAACCTGCTATGGTCATCGGAGCCCCTTGCTACCGTGGAGCTTACCCTTGGTGGTGCTTGTGCACCGCCGCAATTTTTCCAGGCAGTACACAGTCTTGTCGTGCAGGTGCAGGGATCACGAGAGTGCCTTCTTGGGGCCAAGGAATTTCTTGACAACTTCTTTCTTCGCGCGCGGCCGCAAGACGCGGTGGGTCATACCCGGGGGCCGCGCGCCTTGGAGATAGAGCACGGTCCTGGAGCAGAGGTGGCGGGGGCGCTCCATGAGCCACGTCACCCGTTCCTGGCGGAGGGCGAGGCAATGAGAGTGACAGCGCGGGAGAGCCCCCTGCGGCGCTGACGAGCTCGGTGATGTGGGCGAGCCACTCCTCGTAGAGGTCGTCGATGGGGCGGTAACGCAGGAGCTCACACGCCATGAGCAGCATGGCCTGCGTGTCGGTGGGAGCGCGACGAGCGTGGGACGACGAACCGGCTCGGGTCAGTGACGGGGTGGCGGTGCGGCCATCCTGCCGCACTGAGGGGTGCAATGAGGATGCTTGCTACTCGTTCCCCGCCAGATCGGTGGCAGCGTGGGCGGCAGGCAATGGGGAGCGACGGGGAGGCCCGCCGACAGGAGCCGTCTGGGTGAGGTGCACAGCGAGAGCGGCCTGGCGCTTAGCACAGGCACAACAGGCATCAGATATGGCTGTGACGAAGCGATGGGACGCGGATCCGCGGAAGGAAGGCTTCGGCACACCCCTACCTGGCGCGCCAAATGTCGGATTTCGGGTTCTGGGAAAACCCTTGAGGTTCGAACACTGGGGTGCGCACGAAGATCTTCCCCCGACCGATCTCGCCTCCCAGCCTCGCCGCAGTCTCTAGGCTTAGCTCAATCAAATCACAACACGAGAGACACAAGGTTTTATACTGGTTCAGGCCACCATTGTGGTGTAATACCCTACTCCAGTGTGGTGGTGGTGGATTGCCTCTTGGGCTGATGATGAACAATACAAGGGAAAGAACAGCCTCCTAAGGCAAGGTGTTCTTGTGCTTGATGGGTGGTTCTGGTCCGAATGGATCCGTCGTCCCCCTCTATGGTGGTGGCTAGTCCTATTTATAGAGGCCCTGGTCCTCTTCCCAAATATTGAGCGGGAAGGGGTCCAACAATGGCCAATTTGAAGGGGGACAGATAGTACAAGTTATGTTGACTAAAGGTGGGCTTCGCCTGTCAAAGGCGCTGGTGGTGATGCCGTCTTGGGCTCCACGATGACCTCCATTCTGCCGTCCTGTCGGTCTTTGGTCTTGTTGCACCAATATGGAAACCTTTGCCTGATGCCTTGGTACTCCGCGCCTACGCTTGCCCCCTTAGCACCAAAGGGAAAACAAGGACACTGCGCGCTGGCGCCCGCCTGGCCTTGGTCGTCATGGCTTGCGTCACGGGAACATCATGAGGTACCCCTTGCCTTGATCTCTCTGCCCCTCGCGAGCCTGCCTAGTGAGGCTGCTCTTGAGGAGGCCTTGTGTCGTCTGCCCCACGAGGCTTGGCCCCTCGCAAGGGTCTTGAGAGCCGGCTGATGAAGACGGGCCGTACTGGGCCACTGGTGGAGCCACGCCGTGGGCCGTAGGCAGGCAAGTCTAGGGACCCCCGTTCCCAGAACGCCAACACATTGTGCTTCTCATCAAGCTTTTCAACCAATGTCCATACTTGGTTCCTGTCGAAATTGTGTAGATCGTCATGCATAGCGTTCACCCAATCTGGATCATCAAGAGCCTCTTCAACCTTCATAGGTTCAATACTAGAAATTAATGAGTAATGTGCAGAAAATTTAGACAAACGAGTTTTAGAGCGAGTAATTCTCATGGTTTGAATATCATCGAAGATTTGTTCGACGGGATGATCTCTTGAGACTCTTGCTCAAACTCATGAGAGCTTTTGTGGAACATCCTCTTCCTTGTCTTGTTCTTCCTCTTGTCTTTCTTCATTGTCGTTGGCATTGTTGTTCTCTTGTGGAGGTGGAGAGGGAGGTCGATGAGGTTCATCTTGTTGTACATCCTCGTTTCCATCATCTTGGTGTGTTCCACTTGTGGATGCCTCCAAGTCAACTTGTGGTTCACCTTGGCATGAAGTTGAGGCTTCCACTTGAACGAACCATCTGTGAAGGTGAGAAAATAACGATACCCGCTGCGAGCCTCAACATTCATTGGGCCACAAACATCAGTATGTATGATTTCCAACAAATCAGTTGCTCGCTCCATAGTTCCGGAGAACGGCGTTTTAGTCATCTTACCCATAAGGCACGGTTCGCAAGTACCAAGTGATTCATAATCAAGTGATTCCAAAAGTCCATCAGTATGGAGTTTCTTCATGCGTTTTACACCGATATGACCCAAACGGCAGTGCCACAAATAAGTTGCACTATCATTATTAACTCTGCATCTTTTGGTTTCAACACTATGAATATGTGTATCACTACTATCGAGATTTAATAAAAATAGACCACTCTTCAAGGGTGCATGACCATAAAAGATATTACTCATATAAATAGAACAACCATTATTCTCTGATTTAAATGAATAACCATCTCGCATCAAACAAGATCCAGATATAATGTTCATGCTCAACGCTGGCACCAAATAACAATTATTCAGGTCTAAAACTAATCCCGAAGGTAGATGTAGAGGTAGCGTGCCGACCGCGATCACATCGACTTTGGAACCGTTTCCCACGCGCATCGTCACCTCGTCCTTGGCCAGTGCTCACTTATTTTGTAGTCCCTGTTTCGAGTTGCAAATATTAGCAACAGAACCAGTATCAAATACCCAGGTGCTACTACGAGCTCTAGTTAGGTACACATCAATAACATGTATATCACATATACCTTTGTTCACTTTGCCATCCTTCTTATCCGCTAAATACTTGGGGCAGTTCCGCTTCCAGTGACCAGTCTGCTTGCAGTAGAAGCACTCAGTTTCAGACTTAGGTCCAGACTTGGGTTTCTTCTCTTGAGCAGCAACTTGCTTGCTGTTTTTCTTGAAGTTCCCCTTCTTCTTCCCTTTGCCCTTTTTCTTGAAACTAGTGGTCTTGTTGACCATCAACACTTGATGCTCCTTCTTGATTTCTACCTCCGCAGCTTTTAGCATTGCGAAGAGCTCGGGAATAGTCTTGTTCATCCCTTGCATATTATAGTTCATCACAAAGCTCTTGTAGCTTGGTGGCAGTGATTGGAGAATTCTGTCAATGACGCTATCATCCGGAAGATTAACTCCCAGTTGAATCAAGTGATTATTATACCCAGACATTTTGAGTATATGCTCACTAACAGAACTATTCTCCTCCATCTTGCAGTTGTAGAACTTATTGGAGACTTCATATCTCTCAATCCGGGCATTTGCTTGAAATATTAACTTCAACTCCTGGAACATCTCATATGCTCCATGACGTTCAAAACATCGTTGAAGACCCGGTTCTAAGCCGTAAAGCATGGCACACTGAACTATAGAGTAGTCATCAGCTTTGCTCTGCCAGACGTTCTTAACGTCGTCAGTTGCATCAGCAGCAGGCCTGGCACCCAGCGGTGCTTCCAGGACGTAACTTTTCTGTGCAGCAATGAGGATAATCCTCAAGTTACGGACCCAGTCCGTGTAATTGCTACCATCATCTTTCAACTTTGCTTTCTCAAGGAACGCATTAAAATTCAACGGAACAACAGCACGAGCCATCTATCTACAAACAAACATAGACAAGCAAAATACTATCAGGTGCTAAGTTCATGATAAATTTAGGTTCAATTAATCATATTGCTTAAGAACTCCCACTTAGACAGACATCTCTCTAGTCATCTAAGTGATCACGTGATCCAAATCAACTAAACCATAACCGATCATCACGTGAGATGGGGTAGTTTTCAATGGTGAACATCATTATGTTGATCATATCTACTATATGATTCACGCTCGACCTTTCGGTCTCCGTGTTCCGAGGCCATATCTGCATATGCTAGGCTCGTCAAGTTTAACCTGAGTATTCCGCGTGTGCAAAACTGTCTTGCACCCATTGTAGATGGACGTAGAGCTTATCACACCCGATCATCACGTGGTGTCTGGGCACGACGAACTTTGGCAACGGTGCATACTCAGGGAGAACACTTCTTGATAATTTTTAGTGAGAGATCATCTTAAAATGCTACCGTCAATCAAAGCAAGATAAGATGCATAAAGGATAAACATCACATGCAATCAATATAAGTGATATGATATGGCCATCATCATCTTGTGCTTGTGATCTCCATCTTCGAAGCACCGTCGTGATCACCATTGTCACCGGCGCGACACCTTGATCTCCATTGTAGCATCGTTGTCGTTACGCCATCTATTGCTTCTACGACTATCGCTACCGCTTAGTGATAAAGTAAAGCAATTACAGGGCGTTTGCATTTCATACAATAAAGCGACAACCATATGGCTCCTGCCAGTTGCCGATAACTTTGGTTACAAAACATGATCATCTCATACAATAAAATATAGCATCACGTCTTGACCATATCACATCACAACATGCCCTGCAAAAACAAGTTAGACGTCCTCTACTTTGTTGTTGCAAATTTTACGTGGCTGCTATGGGCTTAGCAAGAACCGTTCTTACCTACGCATCAAAACCACAATGAGGATATGGTGGAGGGGGGCACCGCACACGGTTAAGGAACGATCCGTAGATCAACTTGTGTGTTATGGGGTGCCCCCTTGCCCCCGTATATAAAGGAGGGAGGGGGAGGTGCGGCCGGCCCCCTTGGGGTGCGCCTGGAGGAGTCCTACTCCCACCGGGAGTAGGACTCCCCCCTCTTGCCTTGGTGGAGAAGGAAAGGGGGGAGGGGAAAGAGGAAGGCCCCCCCCTTCCTCGTCCTATTCGGACTAGGGGGGGAGGGGGCGCGCGGCCTGCCCTGGCCGGCCCTCCTCTTCTCCCTCATGGCCCACTAAAGCCCATTAACCCCCGGGAGGGTTCCGGTAACCCCCCGGTGTTCCGGTAAAATCCCGATTTCACCCGGAACCTTTCCGATGTCCAAATATAGGCTTCCAATATATCAATCTTTATGTCTCGACCATTTCGAGACTCCTCGTCATGTCCGTGATCACATGCGGGACTCCGAACAAACTTCGGTACATCAAAACTTATAAACTCATAATAAAACTGTCATCGTAACGTTAAGCGTGCAGACCCTACGGGTTCGAGAACTATGTAGACATGACCTAGAACCATTCTCGGTCAATAACCAATAGCGGAACCTGGATGCCCATATTGGTTCCTACATATTCTACGAAGATCTTTATCGGTCAAACCGCATAACAACATATGTTGTTCCCTTTATCATCGCTATGTTACTTGCCCGAGATTTGATCGTTGGTATCCAATACCTAGTTCAATCTCGTTACCGGCAAGTCTCTTTACTCATTCTGTAACACATCATCTTATTACTAACTCATTAGTTATAATGCTTGCAAGGCTTAAGTGATGAGTATTACCGAGAGGGCCCAGAGATACCTCTCCGACAATCGGAGTGACAAAACCTAATCTCGAATTATGCCAACTCAACATGTACCTTCGGAAACACCTGTAGAGCACCTTTATAATCACCAAGTTACGTTGTGACGTTTGGTAGCACACAAAGTGTTCTTCCGGTAAACGTGAGTTGCACAATCTCATAGTTGTAGGAACTTTGTATAAGTCATGAAGAAAGCAATAGCAACATACTAAACGATCAAGTGCTAGGCTAACGGAATGGGTCATGTCAATCACATCATTCTTCTAATGATGTGATCCCTTTAATCAAATGACAACACATGTCTATGGTTAGGAAACATAACCATCTTTGATTAATGAGCTAGTCAAGTAGAGGCATACTAGTGACTATATGTTTGTCTATGTATTCACACATGTATCATGTTTCCGGTTAATACAATTCTAGCATGAATAATAAACATTTATCATGATATGAGGAAATAAATAATAACTTTATTATTGCCTCTAGGGCATATTTCCTTCAGTCTCCCACTTGCACTAGAGTCAATAATCTAGATTACATAGTAATGATTCTAACACCCATGGAGTCTTGGTGTTGATCATGTTTTGCTCGTGAGAGAGGCTTAGTCAACGGGTCTGCAACATTCAGATCCGTATGTATTTTGCAAATCTCTATGTCTCCCACTTGGACTTGGTCCCGAATGGAATTGAAGCGTCTCTTGATGTGCTTGGTCCTCTTGTGAAATCTGGATTCCTTTGCCAAGGCAATTGCACCAGTATTGTCACAGAAGATCTTCATTGGTCTCGATGCACTAGGTATGACACCTAGATCAGAAATGAACTCCTTCATCCAGACTCCTTCATTTGCTACTTCAGAAGTAGCTATGTACTCCGCTTCACATGTAGATCCCGCTACGACGCTTTGTTTAGAACTGCACCAACTTACAGCTCCACCATTTAATAAAAACACGTATCCGGTTTGCGATTTAGAATCGTCCGGATCAGTGTCAAAGTTTACATCGACGTAACCGTTTACGACTAGCTCTTTGTCACCTCCATATACGAGAAACATATCCTTAGTCCTTTTCAGGTATTTCAGGATGTTCTTGACCGCTGTCCAGTGATCCACTCCTGGATTACTTTGGTACCTTCCTGCTAAGCTTATTGCTAAGCATACATCAGGTCTGGTACACAGCATTGCATACATGATAGAGCCTATGGCTGAAGCATAGGGAACATTTTTCATTTTCTCTCTATCTTCTGCTGTGGTCGGGTATTGAGTTTGACTCAACTTCACACCTTGTAGCACATGCAAGAATCCTTTCTTTGCCTGATCCATTTTGAACTTTTTCAAAATTTTGTCAAGGTATGTGCTTTGTGAAAGTCCTATTAAGCGTCTTGATCTATCTCTATAGATCTTGATGCCCAATATGTAAGCAGCTTCACCGAGGTCTTTCATTGAAAAACTTTTATTCAAGTATCCTTTTATGCTATCCAGAAATTCTATATCATTTCCAATTAATAATATGTCATCTACATATAAAATTAGAAATGCTACAGAGCTCCCACTCACTTTCTTGTAAATACATGCTTATCCAAAATTCTGTATAAAACCATATGCTTTGATCACACTATCAAAGCATTTATTCCAACTCCGAGATGCTTGCACCAGTCCATAAATGGAACGCTGGAGTTTGCACACTTTGTCAGCACCTTTACTCGTTCTGTAACACATCATATTATTACTAACTCATTAGTTATAATGCTTGCAAGGCTTAAGTGATGAGTATTACCGAGAGGGCCCAGAGATACCTCTCCGACAATCAGAGTGACAAAACCTAATCTTGAATTATGCCAACTCAACATGTACCTTCGGAAACACCTGTAGAGCACCTTTATAATCACCCAGTTACGTTGTGACGTTTGGTAGCACACAAAGTGTTCTTCCGGTAAACGTGAGTTGCACAATCTCATAGTTGCAGGAACTTTGTATAAGTCATGAAGAAAGCAACAGCAACATACTAAACGATCAAGTGCTAGGCTAACGGAATGGGTCATGTCAATCACATCATTCTTCTAATGATGTGATCCCTTTAATCAAATGACAACACATGTCTATGGTTAGGAAACATAACCATCTTTGATTAATGAGCTAGTCAAGTAGAGGCATACTAGTGACTATATGTTTGTCTATGTATTCACACATGTATCATGTTTCCGGTTAATACAATTCTAGCATGAATAATAAACATTTATCATGATATGAGGAAATAAATAATAACTTTATTATTGCCTCTAGGGCATATTTCCTTCATCTTCGAACCTTCTTGATCTTCACTTCAAATTGATTTTTGGGCCTTCCTAGCAAAGTTCTTGAAGATATTTTGGACTTGCTATTTATCATCAATAAAGAACACCCACGTAAATCTGGAAAAATCATCAACAACGACCAAACCGAATGAGTTACCACCGAGACTCTTGTAAGCGTTGGGACCAAGAGATCCATATGAAGCAGCTCGAGTGGTCTTCTCGTGGTCATGATGTTCTTCATGGGATGACTTCCTCCAACTTGTTTTCCTGCTTGACAAACACTACAAAGTCTATCCTTGTCAAATACATCGTCTTTTACACCAAGGATATGATCACCTTTAATAAGCTTATCAAGATTTCACATGCCCACGTGACCTAACCCTCTATGCCACAACCAACCTTTAAAAGATTTAGCAATTAAGTAAGTTGTAGGTTGAGCCTTTTTAGTGAAGTCAACAATGTATAAATCACCTCTACGTATACCGGTAAAGACCATATTATGATTATCTCTTCGAACTTGGTAATATACTTTAGTAAATAGGACATTGAAACCGAAATCGACTAGTCTAGATACGGAAAGCAAATTGTAGCCAAGAGATTCAACGAGCATAACATTTTGAATGGAGCTGTCATGTGAGATGGCCACCTCACCAAGGCCAACCACCTTACCATTTGAGTTATCACCAAAAGTGACATACTTTAAGGGACCATTGTTTTCAGCAAGCTCTCGGAACATATCCTTGTCACCGGTCATGTGATCGGTACATCCACTATCAAGAATCCGTTCCTTTCCTCCGGCCATGTAACCACGAAGGTTAGACATAAGACCAAAGTGCCTCATAGACTCATCGAGATCAAATTCACTATCATCATCCTCTTCATAATATCCATGTTCAACATCGTCTTGGGATTGATCATCACCTGGAGAAGGTGATTCATTAGATTTATGTTCATAACAATGTGCATCTTTATGAATTCTAATGACTTGAGAGATGATGCTACTAATGAATCCAACGTCCCCTTTGGCATGCATGAGATCACGAAGCTCAAATAGACAATCATCAAATTTAGGATCACTAGGTTTCATCTTATGAAAAGCTATGGACTTTCGAAGAATCTCATCTAGATTTTTCAAAGAGTAGTTTGGAAAGCGTTCCTCAAGATATATCCATATAGTATAAGCAAATTCAAATGTAGGCAAGCATACAAGCAAATTTCTAGGCAATCCTCTTATGATAAGATTGATAGTTCTAAGGTTTCGGGTCATGTCAAGATACTCATTAGAGGTAGGATGCAAGGGATTAATAGGGGAACACAAGGGCTAGTAATGTACTTGTTCAAACCATATTCATTGAAAATCTCAAGCATATCATTTTTCCAAGTATTAAAGAACTCTTCGTCAAGCACATGCACTCCACGTCTAATACTCCCAATCATAGACTCATCCATCTTCCTCCAATGGTGATTAAACCAAAGCAATGGAGACCAATGCTCTGTTACCAATTGAAAGGATTGAGAAGAGGTGTCTAGAGGGGGGTGATTAGACCCTCAACAAGTAAAGGTGGTAGTTTTTAAGTTCTTCAAGTTGGGGTTGTAGATAAGCACAATTTTAAGCATTCCCAACACAATTCAAGCAAGCATGGCAAGAGTATAGGCAGCGGAAATACTAAAGCATGCTAGTTACAAGAAAGTAAAGGGATGAGATTGGAGCGTGCAAACGCAATGAAGACACGAAGATTTTTTGGTCTGGTTCCGATAGGTGGTGATATCGTACATCCATGTTGATGGCGACTTCAACCCACGAAGGGTAACGGCTGCGCGAGTCCGCGGAGGGCTCCACCCAGGAAGGGTTCACGAAGAAGCAACCTTGTTTATCCCACCATGGCCCTCGCCCACGAAGGACTTGCCTCACTTGGGTAGATCTTCACGAAGTAGGCGATCTTCTTGCCCTTACAAACTCCTTGGTTCAACTCCACAATCTTGACGGAGGCTCCCAAGTGACACCTAACCAATCTAGGAGACACCACTCTCCAAAAGGTAATGGATGGTGTGTTGATGATGAACTCCTTGCTCTTGTGCTTCCAATGATAGTCTCCCCAACACTCAACTCTCTCACCCAAATTTGGCTATGGTGAAAAGATGATTTGAGTGGAAAGCAACTTGGGGAAGGCTAGAGATCAAGATTATTGTGATTGGATCGGAATGTCTTGGTCTCAACACATGAGTAGGTGGTTCTCTCTCAGAAAATAAGTAGTGGAAGTGTAGGCACATTCTGATGGCTCTCTCTCAAATGGAGAAGGGGGTGGAGGGGTATATATAGCCTCCACACAAAATCTAACCATTACACACATTTGACCCAACTCGGTCAGACCGAATAGTGAAACTCAGTGAGACTGATTTAGTCCAAAATGTGAACGTTAGGAATCTCGGTGGGACCGACATGATCAACTAGGTGGGACCGATGTGCTAGGGCTGGGGCAAAACCTCATCTTGGTGAGACCGATCGCATAAACTCGGTGAGACGAATTTCAACGGTTGATCAAACAGAGAGTTGTTCAGGCAAACTCAGTGGGACTGATTGCACATTTCGGTCAAACGGAAATAATTGCAATAGGCAACAGAGAGTTTGCAAGGCCATCTCGGTGAGACCGAGATACATATCAGTGTGACCGAATTGATTAGGGTTTCTAGTAGTGGTTATGTCAAATGAACTTGGTGGCACCAGGTAGATCAAATTGGTGGGGCCGAGTTTGACTTTAGGTTTTGGACATATGTGGAAATGAGAAAGTGGTTGAGGGTTTTGGAGCAATATCACTAAGCACTTGAGCAAGTAAACCATTAAGCAACACCTCATCCCCTTTTAATAGTATTAGCTTTCCTATGGACTCAATGTGATCTTGGATCACAAAAATGAAAATGAAGAGTCTTGAGCCTTTGCCAATCTTGGTCCTTAGCATTTTGAAGGGGTTCCACATCCTATTGTCCTTGCCACTCCATTGTTGAACTCATCTAAAATATACTTGATAAAGATATTAGTCCAACAAGAGATATATTGTCATTGATTACCAAAATCACCCAGGGAGCACTTATGCTTTCAATGGCCCAAAGAATTTGTTACATATTTTGATCATAAATCTTTGAAACATGTTAAAATACAAGCAAACTAAACCATAGGCATGCTAAATAGGTTGAATTGATTGAGGTTTTCCCTTATGTCATTAAACACAAGAATAGTAAAGAAAATATTATTGTTGATGCATTGTCTTATCGCTATACTATTTTTTCACAATTTTACTTTAAAATATTCGGTTTGGAGACCATGAAAAATCAATATGTGCATGATGCTGAATTTAAAGTTGTAATGTAGAATTATAAAGAAGGAAGAACCTTCATCCTTTCGTGCTAACAAGCTATGCATTCCAACTAGCTCCATTCATCTTTTCTTGTTGCAAGAGACGCATGGGGGGGATTAATGGGACACTTTTGCGTGAAGAAGACAGAGGATGTACTTGTTGCACATTTCTTTTGACTAAAGATGAGAAGGTATGTTGAGAGTTTTGTTGCTCGCTGCATTACATGTTAAAAAGCTAAGTCACGACTCAATCATCATGGTCTATATATGAATTTCCCTATACCAAGTGTTCTGTGGGAGGACATATCCATGGACTTCGTTTTAGGTTTACCTCGAATAAAGAAGGGGAGGGATAACATAATTTTGTTGTGGATATATTTTTGACAATGGCGAAATTTATACCATTCTTTAGGGTTTCATATCCATAAGAGTGGCTGAGTTTTTACGATGGCTCGCCAAACCTATCACAACCCTCCTCCTTTACCCGGGCTTGGGACCGGATATGCTGAGACAACATAGGCGGAGTTGTTGTTGCACACTTTATACCATTGTCATAAAAGCTATGATGTTGCTACTGTTATTGATTTGTTCTTTCGTGAACTTGCATGGTGTACCAAATACTATTGTTTCATAGATACTAAATTTCTTAGCCACTTTTGAAGATGCTTATGGGCTAAGTTGGGGACAAAGTTTCTTTTTAGTACTACATGTCACCCCCAAACTAATGGAAAAACCGAAGTAGTCATTAAAACATTGTCTACTATGCTTATGACTCGAAGGATAGCTTGAAAGTGTGGGAAGAATACTTGCCTCATACTGAATTTTTCTTATAATCCTTCGCTGCATCTACCACTAAGATGTGCCATTTTAAAATTGTGTATGATTTCCTTCCTCGTGCACCATTGACTTATTGCCTCTTGCATCTTCGGAGAAGGTCATTTTTATGCTAAACAACATTCTGAATTGCTTAAATATGTATGAGCCAACTAAGCAAACATTGATCGCATGAATGCTAAATACGAAGTTGCTAGTGATAAGATTAGAACACATATTGTATTTGAACCGGAAGATTTTATTTGGTTACATTTATGCAAAGATAGGTTTCCCAATTTGCGTAAATCTAAGCTAATGTCACATGTTGATGGTCCTTTTAAGATGTTATAGAAAATAAACGATAATGCATATAAACTTGAGCTGCCTATAGACTTTGGGGTTAGTCCCACATTTAACATTGTAAATTTGAAGTCTTATTTGGGTGAGGAAGTTGAACTTCTATCGATGACGACTTCATTTCATGTAGGGGAGGATGATGAGAACATCTCTACCACAACTACACCCATAGTCCATGTTGCTACACCTATTGGAACAATTACTAGAGCTCACACTCGCCAATTAAATCATCAGGTACTTCTATTTCTTGGTAGTGTTTCTAGTGTTCATGAGAATATGATGGGACCTAAATGGGATACATTTGTGTTGCTTACAAATGAAGGGCCTAGCATGGACAACAGGGGAAAAAATGGAGAATGATCAACCATGGAGATAACAACACACGCGAAGGGAACAAGAATGGAGTTTTCAGCACTTTGAAGGCACCATGATAACATCCAAGGACATGAATGAAATAAACAAGAGAGCCTTTCATGAATTTTGTCCACAACTTATTATAGGTGTTGTGCCACCTTATTTTTAGGCCAGACCCATGTATTTTTTATATACCTTTTCCTAAACTATTTTAGACTCTGTATTGTAGTGGAAATGACTCAAAAGGTGTTTTAGTCCCACCTTACCAAGGGTGGACGGAATTCGCCCTATTTTCCCTCTAATACATCCCTTAATTAAGGCGTCGTTTAGACTAGGGTTTTCCTTACATTATCAAAGTTCACCATAGTTGCAACTCACATCCTTTGTTTATGTCCAACGACCAGGCCGAGGCGTTTCATAACCCCACTTCCATCAATATAGGTTTCCTCTTAAATTTGCAATATCCAAATTGCACTCTCAGTTTCTTGCATGTTCTTAGTTTGCGTGCAAGAAATAGACCCTCGTGCTTAGGTTTATCATGTGCCGGTGTGGTCAATAATCACTCGGAGTTGGTTTAGCGATTGCTAAGTGTTGGGGAACGTAGTAATTTCAAAAAATTTCCTACGCACACGTAAGATCATGGTGATGGCTTAGCAACGAGAGGGGAGAGTGTTTTCCACGTACCCTCGTATACCGTCAGCGGAAGCGTTATGACAACGCGGTTGATGTAGTCGTACGTCTTCATGATCCGACCGATCCAAGCACCGAACGTACGGCACCTCCGAGTTCAGCACACGTTCAGCTCGATGACGATCCCCGGGCTCCGATCCAGCAAAGCTTCGGGGATGAGTTCTGTCAGCACGACGGCATGGTGACGATGATGATGTTCTACCGGCGCAGGGCTTCGCCTAAACTCTGCCACGATATGACCGAGGTGGAATATGGTGGAGGGGGGCACCGCACACGGCTAAGGAACGATCCGTAGATCAACTTGTGTGTTATGGGGTGCCCCCCTGCCCCCGTATATAAAGGAGGGAGGGGGAGGTGAGCCGGCCCCCTTGGGGTGCGCCTGGAGGAGTCCTACTCCCACCGGGAGTAGGACTCCCCCCTCTTGCCTTGGTGGAGAAGGAAAGGGGGAAGGGGAAAGAGAAAAGGGGGGCGCCGCCCCCCCTTCCTTGTCCTATTCGGACTAGGGGGGAGGGGGCACGCGGCCTGCCCTGGCCGGCCCTCCTCTTCTCCCTCATGGCCCACTAAGGCCCATTAACCCCCGGGAGGGTTCCGGTAACCCCCCAGTGTTCCGGTAAAATCCCGATTTCACCCGGAACCTTTCCAATGTCCAAATATAGGCTTCCAGTATATCAATCTTTATGTCTCGACCATTTCGAGACTCCTCGTCATGTCCCTGATCACATCCGGGACTCCGAATAAACTTCGGTACATCAAAACTTATAAACTCATAATAAAACTGTCATCGTAACGTTAAGCGTGCGGACCCTACGGGTTCGAGAACTATGTAGACATGACCTAGAACCATTCTCGGTCAATAACCAATAGCGGAACCTGGATGCCCATATTGGTTCCTACATATTCTACGAAGATCTTTATCGGTCAAACCGCATAACAACATACGTTGTTCCCTTTGTCATCGGTATGTTACTTGCCCGAGATTTGATCGTCGGTATCCAATACCTAGTTCAATCTCGTTACCGGCAAGTCTCTTTACTCGTTCTGTAACACATCATCTTATTACTAACTCATTAGTTATAATGCTTGCAAGGCTTAAGTGATGAGTATTACCGAGAGGGCCCAGAGATACCTCTTCGACAATCGGAGTGACAAAACCTAATCTCGAATTATGCCAACTCAACATGTACCTTCGGAAACACCTGTAGAGCACCTTTATAATCACCCAGTTACGTTGTGACGTTTGGTAGCACACAAAGTGTTCTTCCGGTAAACGTGAGTTGCACAATCTCATAGTTGCAGGAACTTTGTATAAGTCATGAAGAAAGCAATAGCAACATACTAAACGATCAAGTGCTAGGCTAACGGAATGGGTTATGTCAATCACATCATTCTTCTAATGATGTGATCCCTTTAATCAAATGACAACACATGTCTATGGTTAGGAAACATAACCATCTTTGATTAATGAGCTAGTCAAGTAGAGGCATACTAGTGACTATATGTTTGTCTATGTATTCACACATGTATCATGTTTCCGGTTAATACAATTCTAGCATGAATAATAAACATTTATCATGATATGAGGAAATAAATAATAACTTTATTATTGCCTCTAGGGCATATTTCCTTCAGTCTCCCACTTGCACTAGAGTCAATAATCTAGATTACATAGTAATGATTCTAACACCCATGAAGTCTTGGTGTTGATCATGTTTTGCTCGTGAGAGAGGCTTAGTCAATGGGTCTGCAACATTCAGATCCGTATGTATTTTGCAAATCTCTATGTCTCCCACTTGGACTTGGTCCCGAATGGAATTGAAGCATCTCTTGATGTGCTTGGTCCTCTTGTGAAATCTGGATTCCTTTGCCAAGGCAATTGCACCAGTATTGTCACAGAAGATCTTCATTGGTCCCGATGCACTAGGTATGACACCTAGATCGGAAATGAACTCCTTCATCCAGACTCCTTCATTTGCTGCTTCCGAAGTAGCTATGTACTCCGCTTCACATGTAGATCCCGCTACGACGCTTTGTTTAGAACTGCACCAACTTACAGCTCCACCGTTTAATAAAAACACGTATCCGGTTTGCGATTTAGAATCGTCCGGATCAGTGTCAAAGCTTGCATCGACGTAACCGTTTACGACTAGCTCTTTGTCACCTCCATATACGAGAAACATATCCTTAGTCTTTTTCAGGTATTTCAGGATGTTCTTGACCGCTGTCCAGTGATCCACTCCTGGATTACTTTGGTACCTTCCTGCCAAGCTTATTGCGAAGCATACGTCAGGTCTGGTACACAACATTGCATACATGATAGAGCCTATGGCTGAAGCATAGGGAACATTTTTTCATTTTCTCTCTATCTTCTGCTGTGGTCGGGCATTGAGTTTGACTCAACTTCACACCTTGTAGCACAGGCAAGAATCCTTTCTTTGCCTGATCCATTTTGAACTTTTTCAAAATTTTGTCAAGGTATGTGCTTTGTGAAAGTCCTATTAAGCGTCTTGATCTATCTCTATAGATCTTGATGCCCAATATGTAAGCAGCTTCACCGAGGTCTTTCATTGAAAAACTTTTATTCAGGTATCCTTTTATGCTATCCAGAAATTCTATATCATTTCCAATTAATAATATGTCATCTACATATAAAATTAGAAATGCTACAGAGCTCCCACTCACTTTCTTGTAAATACAGGCTTCTCCAAAAGTCTGTATAAAACCATATGCTTTGATCACACTATCAAAGCGTTTATTCCAACTCCGAGATGCTTGCACCAGTCCATAAATGGAACGCTGGAGCTTGCACACTTTGTTAGCACCTTTTTGGATCAACAAAACCTTCTGGCTGCATCATATACAACTCTTCTTGTAGAAATCCATTCAAGAATGCAGTCTTGACATCCATTTGCCAAATTTCATAATCATGAAATGCAGCAATAGCTAACATGATTCGGACGGACTTAAGCATCGCTACGGGTGAGAAAGTCTCATCGTAGTCAACTCCTTGAACTTGTCGAAAACCTTTTGCAACAAGTCAAGCTTTATAGACAGTTATATTACCATCAGCGTCAGTCTTCTTCTTAAAGATCCATTTATTCTCAATGGCTTGCCGATCATCGGGCAAGTCAACCAAAGTCCATACTTTGTTTTCATACATGGATCCCATCTCAGATTTCATGGCTTCTAGCCATTTTGCGGAATCCGGGCTCATCATCGCTTCCTCATAGTTCGTAGGTTCATCATGGTCAAGTAACATGACTTCCAGAATAGGATTACCGTACCACTCTGGTGCGGATCTTACTCTGGTAGACCTACGAGGTTCAGTAGAAACTTAATATGAAGTTTCATGATCATTATCATTAGCTTCCTCACTAATTGGTGTAGTTGTCACAGGAACCGGTTCTCGTGATGAACTACTTTCCAATAAGGGAGTAGATACAGTTATCTCATCAAGTTCTACTTTCCTCCCACTCACTTCTTTCGAGAGAAACTCCTTCTCTAGAAAGGATCCATTCTTAGCAACGAATGTTTTGCCTTCGGATCTGTGATAGAAGGTGTACCCAATAGTCTCTTTTGGGTATCCTATGAAGACACATTTCTCTGATTTAGGTTCGAGCTTATCTGGTTGAAGTTTCTTTACATAAGCATCACAGCCCCAAACTTTAAGAAACGACAACTTTGGTTTCTTGCCAAACCACAGTTCATAAGGCGTCGTCTCAACGGATTTTGATGGTGCCCTATTTAACGTGAATGCGGCCGTCTCTAAAGCATAACCCCAAAATGATAGCGGTAAATCAGTAAGAGACATCATAGATCGCACCATATCAAGTAAAGTACGATTACGACGTTCGGACACACCATTTTGTTGTGGTGTTCCAGGTGGCGTGAGTTGCGAAACTGTTCCACATTGTTTCAAGTGTAGGCCAAACTCATAACTCAAATACTCTCCTCCACGATCAGATCGTAGAAACTTTATTTTCTTGTTACGATGATTTCCCACTTCACTCTGAAATTCTTTGAACTTTTCAAATGTTTCAGATTTGTGTTTCATCAAGTAGATATACCCATATCTGCTCAAATCATCTGTGAAGGTGAGAAAATAACGATACCCGCTGCGAGCCTCAACATTCATTGGGCCACAAACATCAATATGTATGATTTCCAACAAATCAGTTGCTCGCTCCACAGTTCCGGAGAACGGTGTTTTAGTCATCTTGCCCATAAGGCACGGTTCGCAAGTACCAAGTGATTTATAATCAAGTGATTCCAAAAGTCCATCAGTATGGAGTTTCTTCATGCGCTTTACACCAATATGACCCAAACGGCAGTGCCACAAATAAGTTGCACTATCATTATTAACTCTGCATCTTTTGGTTTCAACACTATGAATATGTGTATCACTACTATCGAGATTCAATAAAAATAGACCACTCTTCAAGGGTGCATGACCATAAAAGATATTACTCATATAAATAGAACAACCATTATTTCTGACTTAAATGAATAACTGTCTCGCATCAAACAAGATCCAGATATAATGTTCATGCTCAACGCTGGCACCAAATAACAATTATTCAGGTCTAAAACTAATCCCGAAGGTAGATGTAGAGGTAGCGTGCCGACCGCGATTACATCGACTTTGGAACCGTTTCCCACGCGCATCGTCACCTAGTCCTTGGCCAGTGCTCGCTTATTCCGTAGTCCCTGTTTCGAGTTGCAAATATTAGCAACAGAACCGGTATCAAATACCTAGGTGCTACTACGAGCTCTAGTTAGGTACACATCAATAACATGTATATCACATATACCTTTGTTCACTTTCCATCCTTCTTATCCGCCAAATACTTGGGGCAGTTCCGCTTCCAGTGACCAGTCTGCTTGCAGTAGAAGCACTCAGTTTCAGGCTTAGGTCCAGACTTGGGTTTCTTCTCTTGAGCAGCAACTTGCTTGCTGTTCTTCTTGAAGTTCCCCTTCTTCTTCCCTTTGCCCCTTTTCTTGAAACTAGTGGTCTTGTTGACCATCAACACTTGATGCTCCTTCTTGATTTCTACCTCCGCAGCTTTTAGCATTGCGAAGAGCTCGGGAATGGTCTTGTTCATCCCTTGCATATTATAGTTCATCAAAAAGCTCTTCTAGGTTGGTGGCAGTGATTGGAGAATTCTGTCAATGACGCTATCATCCGGAAGATTAACTCCCAGTTGAATCAAGTGATTATTATACCCAGACATTTTGAGTATATGCTCACTAACAGAACTATTCTCCTCCATCTTACAACTGTAGAACTTATTGGAGACTTCATATCTCTCAATCCGGGCATTTGCTTGAAATATTAACTTCAACTCCTGGAACATCTCATATGCTCCATGACGTTCAAAATGTCGTTGAAGACCCGGTTCTAAGCCGTAAAGCATGGCACACTGAACTATAGAGTAGTCATCAGCTTTGCTCTGCCAGACGTTCTTAACGTCGTCAGTTGCATCAGCAGCAGGCCTGGCACCCAGCGGTGCTTCTAGGACGTAACTTTTCTGTGCAGCAATGAGTATAATCCTCAGGTTACGGACCCAGTCCGTGTAATTGCTACCATCATCTTTCAACTTTGCTTTCTCAAGGAACGCATTAAAATTCAACGGAACAACAGCACGAGCCATCTATCTACAAACAAACATATACAAGCAAAATACTATCAGGTACTAAGTTCATGATAAATTTAGGTTCAATTAATCATATTACTTAAGAACTCCCACTTAGACAGACATCTCTCTAGTCATCTAAGTGATCACATGATCCAAATCAACTAAACCATAACCGATCATCACGTGAGATGGAGTAGTTTTCAATGGTGAACATCACTATGTTGATCATATCTACTATATGATTCACGCTCGACCTTTCGGTCTCCGTGTTCCGAGGCCATATCTGCATATGCTAGGCTCGTCAAGTTTAACCTGAGTATTCCGCGTGTGCAAAACTGTCTTGCACCCGTTGTAGATGGACGTAGAGCTTATCACACCCGATCATCACGTGGTGTCTGGGCACGACGAACTTTGGCAACGGTGCATACTCAGGGAGAACACTTCTTGATAATTTTAGTAAGAGATCATCTTAAAATGCTACCGTCAATCAAAGCAAGATAAGATGGATAAAGGATAAACATCACATGCAATCAATATAAGTGATATGATATGGCCATCATCATCTTGTGCTTGTGATCTTCATCTTCGAAGCACCGTCGTGATCACCATCGTCACCGGCGCGACACCTTGATCTCCATCGTAGCATCGTTGTCGTTACGCCATCTATTGCTTCTACGACTATCGGTACCGCTTAGTGAAAAAGTAAAGCAATTACAGGGCGTTTGCATTTCATACAATAAAGCGACAACCATATGGCTCCTGCCAGTTGCCGATAACTTTGGTTACAAAACATGATCATCTCATACAAAAATATAGCATCACGTCTTGACCATATCACATCACAACATGCCCTGCAAAAACAAGTTAGACGTCCTCTACTTTGTTGTTGCAAATTTTACGTGGCTGCTACGGGCTTTAGCAAGAACCATTCTTACCTACGCATAAAAACCACAACGATAGTTCGTCAAGTTGGTGCTATTTTAACCTTCGCAAGGACCGGGCGTAGCCACACTTGATTCAGCTAAAGTGAGAGATACAGACACCCGCCAGTCACCTTTAAGCACGAGTGCTCGCAACGGTGAAACCAGTCTCACGTAAGCGTACGTGTAATGTCGGTCCGGGCCGCTTCATCTCACAATACCGCCGAACCAAAGTATGACATGCTGGTAAGCAGTATGACTTGTATCGCCCACAACTCACTTGTGTTCTACTCGTGCATATAACATCAACACATAAAACCTAGGCTCGGATGCCACTGTCGGGTAACGCAGTAATTTCAAAAAAATTCCTACGCACACGTAAGATCATGGTGATGGCTTAGCAACAAGAGGGGAGAGTGTTGTCCACGTACCCTCGTAGACCGTAAGCAAAAGCGTTATGACAACGCGGTTGATGTAGTCGTACGTCTTCACAATCCGACCGATCCAAGCACCGAACGTACGGCACCTCCGAGTTCAGCACACGTTCAGCTCGATGACGATCCCCGGGCTCCGATCCAGCAAAGCTTCGGGATGAGTTCCATCAGCACGACGGTGTGGTGACGATGATGATGTTCTACCGGCACAGGGCTTCGCCTAAACTCCGCGACGATATGACCGAGGTGGAATATGGTGGAGGGGGGCACCGCACACGGCTAAGGAACGATCCGTAGATCAACTTGTGTGTTATGGGGTGCCCCCCTGCCCCCGTATATAAAGGAGGGAGGGGGAGGTGCGGCCGGCCCCCTTGGGGTGCGCCTGGAGGAGTCCTACTCCCACCGGGAGTAGGACTCCCCCCTCTTGCCTTGGTGGAGAAGGAAAGGGGGAAGGGGAAAGAGAAAAGGGGGGGGCGCCGCCCCCCCCCCTTCCTTGTCCTATTCAGACTAGGGGGGAGGGGGCGCGCGGCCTGCCCTGGCTGGCCCTCCTCTTCTCCCTCATGGCCCACTAAGGCCCATTAACCCCCGGGAGGGTTTCAGTAACCCCCCGGTGTTCCGGTAAAATCCCGATTTCACCCGGAACCTTTCCGATGTCCAAATATAGGCTTCCAATATATCAATCTTTATGTCTCGACCATTTCGAGACTCCTCGTCATGTCCGTGATCACATCCGGGACTCCGAATAAACTTCGGTACATCAAAACTTATAAACTCATAATAAAACTGTCATCGTAACGTTAAGCGTGCGGACCCTACGGGTTCGAGAACTATGTAGACATGACCTAGAACCATTCTCGGTCAATAACCAATAGCGGAACCTGGATGCCCATATTGGTTCCTACATATTCTATGAAGATCTTTATCGGTCAAACCGCATAACAACATACGTTGTTCCCTTTGTCATCGGTATGTTACTTGCCCGAGATTTGATCGTCGGTATCCAATACCTAGTTCAATCTCGTTACCGGCAAGTCTCTTTACTCGTTCTGTAACACATCATCTTATTACTAACTCATTAGTTATAATGCTTGCAAGGCTTAAGTGATGAGTATTACCGAGAAGGCCCAGAGATACCTCTCCGACAATCGGAGTGACAAAACCTAATCTCGAATTATGCCAACTCAACATGTACCTTCGGAAACACCTGTAGAGCACCTTTATAATCACCCAGTTACGTTGTGACGTTTGGTAGCACACAAAGTGTTCTTCCGGTAAACGTGAGTTGCACAATCTCATAGTTGCAGGAACTTTGTATAAGTCATGAAGAAAGCAATAGCAACATACTAAACGATCAAGTGCTAGGCTAACGGAATGGGTCATGTCAATCACATCACTCTTCTAATGATGTGATCCCATTAATCAAATGACAACACATGTCTATGGGTAGGAAACATAACCATCTTTGATTAATGAGCTAGTCAAGTAGAGGCATACTAGTGACTATATGTTTGTCTATGTATTCACACATGTATCATGTTTCTGGTTAATACAATTCTAGCATGAATAATAAACATTTATCATGATATGAGGAAACAAATAATAACTTTATTATTGCCTCTAGGGCATATTTCCTTCACTAGTTGCGACGTCTTCGCACGTTCGTAATCAAATTGTCAAATTCAACTTTCATCGTAAACAATATCTACCACTTATCGAAAGACGGGACACCTTCACCTCTGTTAGGACATATTTGTCCCTAAGTGGTTTTGGTGATTGATGACAACATGTTTGCGGACTAATCATGTGCATTGAGCTTTTTCAGTTGTTCAAGCATTTGGCACAAGATGATTTGTGCCCCTCAGAGTTTCAAGAGAAGACGGTTTTTGTGCCTACGGTTCTTTTCTAGTGGTCTTGAGTCGTAGGGATAATCGTACTATCAAGAGGGGGTCCGCTTCTGAAAGGTTCGGGTGGAATCAACATGTACACACTCATATTGCACCCTTTGATCCTATCCGCATCATTGGAGTTGTCCACCGTTTGTACCGAAGAAGTGGTGAAAAGCTGCAAGTGGTGGTACCGCGGACTTGGGCGGTAGTACCGCCTATGGGCGGTAGTACCGCTACGAGTACTGCTCGTGGTTGGGACCTCGATTTTTCATGTCGGGGTCTACGGTAGTGCCTCCGGATTACTACCATGCTTCTCATTTGTCCCTAGAAACTGGGTGGTTGTAGCAGCGGTAGTTGAGGCGATAGTACCGCCCATAGGCGGTAGTACCGCCCCTATTACCGCGGGTACCACCGCTCGTGCCTCTGTTTTTCCCAGTTTCCTGTTATCTCCTGTGATGCCTTCAAGGAGCGGTAGTACCGCGGATTGGGGCGGTAGTACCGCTTCTGGCGCGGTAGTACCGCATGTCTGCGGGCTGAGTGGTGCATAACGGTTGGATTTGTCTTCCAACTATGAAAGGGGTTCTTCTTCTTCAAGAATACCTGACCTCTTTTCCCCCAAGCTCCATTGTTGCTCCAAAGCTCATTTTCGCCCAATCTCTCTCTCTCTAGCCAATCAAACTTGTTGATTTTCTAGGGATTGGTTGAGAATGCCCGGACCTACACTTCCACCAAGAGAAATTTGATCCCCCCCACTAATCCCTTGCGGATCTTGTTACTCTTGGGTGTTTGAGCACTGTAGACGGTTGGGGCCACCTCGAAGCCACATTCCATTTTGGTGAAGCTCCATGGTATCGTTGGGAGCCTCCAATCAAGTTGTGGAGATTGCCCCCAACCTTGTTTGTAAAGGTTCGGTCGCCGCCTTCAAGGGCACTACTAGTGGAATCATGGCATCTCGCATTGTGTGAGGGCGTGAGGAGAATATGGTGGGCCTAGTGGCTTTTTAGGGAGCATTGTGCCTCCACACTGCTCCAACGGAGACGTACTTCTCCAAAGGGAAGGAACTTCGGTAACACATCCTCGTCTCCACCGGCTCCGCTTGTGGTTATCTCTTCTCTTTACTTTGTGTAAGTTGTTGTTGTGCTGTATCCCTTGCTTGCACTTGTTGTTGTTGTGGTTTGCATCATATAGGTTGCTCACCTAGTTGCACATATAGATAAACTATTTATTGCTAAACCTAATTTGTTAAGAAAAGCTAAAAAGTGGTAGTTGCCTATTCACCCCCCCCCCTCTAGTCAACCATATCAATCCTTTCAACCTCTATCAACCTCCCACAATGCACCTCGCGTGGGGAGCAAGCCACATATTCCCTCCGTTCAAAAATACTTGCCGAAGAAATAGATGTATGTAGATGTATTTTAGTTTTAGATACATCCATTTTTATACATTTCCATGACAAGTAATTCCGGACAGAGGAAGTACATGGCTGCCATCTGCAAACCAAGGAACTGTCGACGTGCGCAACCACGATGGGTTGATAGACAGCATCACGACACTAGGAAGTCCTCGGCCGCCACCAAATGCAACAGAGAACGCCAACACGCCATTCGCATGCCAAACAAATAGGGAACCCAGTCTATAACAGAGGCACGGGAAAGACCAACTCTCAATGGATCTGTGTAGGATTCAATCGGATCCACACCACAGCACGCCCAGATGATGACAGGCTGGGGACTCGCACGGACGAGGCCACCGCCTGGGACCACCTCCCATGCCTCGTAGAGGCCCTCACCATCGACCCATCCCATGGTCGAGGGATGCAGGACAACTGCGATGCCCACCACCCGCACAAGCCGGAGCATCACTGGAGCTTCAAGGACCGCCACGCACGCACCACCGGAGCACCTACACCGCCGATGTGCTCCCACGTGAGAGTCGTACCACACGGGGAACAAGGCCCACCATTGCCACCCGACACCAAGGTTTGCTCGGCGGCGCATGCCAGCGACGACAGGGGGAGGGGTGGAGGGGGCGGCGAGGTTGATGGCTAGGTTTCCACCCGAGCCGCTCTTGTGGAGCGACTTTTTTTTCAAGCACACGCAAGAGCATTGCACACTTTTCCATTTAAGAGAGAAGATAGTTCATTTACAAGATAGTTACACAATGCAAAAGAAGCGTAGTCCACAGGCCCAAACTATTACATATTATGTTACATCTCTCACTAGTTCACCTATTTTGGCTCTAATCCACATTTGAAATTCATCTTGGATTCTATGGGCCAGTTGAGAGTGCGTTATATCGACTAGAGGGGGGTGAATAGGTGATTTTTACAAATTCGTCACTGGGGAATTTCTACGTGAAGATATTCCTAAGCAACGACACACTAGCAGCGGAATAAGTACTTAGGTATAAACAGAACAGGGCAACATCATAGTCATCATGATGAAATGAAAACAAGCACAGAGTACAGATAGCGTGATAACAGGATAAGCAGGCTGAAGACTATGTGGTTGAGAAATTGGATTGAGGAAATAGAGAAAGTCTTCAGTCAAAGTCTTCAAACAGTAATGATCAGGTCCATCAACACATGAATGAGGAAATGGAAGGGTTGAGGAAATAGAACCAGTTGGCTTGATGAAGACAATGATTTGGTAGACCAGTTCCAACTACTGTGACAGTTATACGTCTGGTTGGAGCGGCTGAGTATTTAAACTTGCGGACACACAGTCCCGGACACACAATCCTCATCGTATTCTCCTTGAGCTAAAGTCACACAGACCTCACCCAACACTCGTGGTAAGTCTTCAGGTGAGTTCCAAACCTTCACAGACTTGGTCACTCGGTGATCCACAATTCCTCTTGGATGCTCTGACCATGATACCTAACTGTCTGGAGGATACACAATCCTCAAAGGTAACAAGCGTCGGTTCCACACAGGAACAATCTCTTCAGTGATGCTCAATCACTTTGGGTTTGTTGGTGTTTGGGTTTTCCTCACTTGATGATTTTCGCTCAAAGTCCTCGGAGGATGGGATGCTCCCAATGACAAGTGTCAGTTTCTCGCGGAGCAGCCAACTAGCTAGTGGTTGTAGGGGCGGCTATTTATAGTCTAGGGAGCAGCCCGACATGATAAGACATAAATACCCTTCAATGGTATGACCGTTAGGTGGGTAGATATTTTGGGACAGCAGGCGCGTAGCACAGCAACATTCGGATATTTGAGGTTCGAATTCCTCAGGGCTATCATGTTCCTCATTGTGTAGGCAATCTGCACTGGCAAATTCCTAACTCCTCAGTCAGAACAAATTCCTCAGAGACTAGAAGATCTTCGTCTCTGTCACTGAAGAAATTGACTGAACTGATATGAGATTTCCAATGGCTTCACTCGAAAGGATTGGGTAAGTGTAGGATTTTGAGATGGGCATCACTTGGAAATCAGTTTCCTTAGTATTACCTCGACCCCCTTTAACAGTATGGTGTTTCTTATGACTCAAGAAAGAGAAAATGAAACTACGAAACAAAAGTCTTCACACTTCATAATCCTCGCATGAATATCCAAGTCTTCAAGGTCACACCAATTTCTTCACTTTCAAAATCTTCAGGAGAACCAAAGTCTTCAGTTGAAGACATACATTTTTAGGGGTCAACTTTCATCGTAAATATCAAACTCCTCATCGACTTATAAAGCGTGTGTACACTCACAAACATATTAGTCCCTTAACCTATAAGTCTTCAATACACCAAAATCACTAAGGGGCACTAGATGCACTTACAATCTCCCCCTTTTTGGTGATTGGTGACAAATAGGTTAAGTTTTCAACGGGGATAAACATATCAATTGAAAGTGCTCAATATTGAGGAATTTGATTGCAAGATATAGAAGAACTCCCCCTGAAGATGTGCACATGTGAGGAATTTGCTTTCAACAAGCAATGCACATTGTAGAGTAATATCATGGAGATCTCCCCCTGTATCTTGTAATTCATACACGCATTTAACATATCGAATGAAGAATTTGAAATGCATGATGAAATATGGTGACTGATGTAATTCAGCATGCGTGCATTAACATCTATGAGGAAATAGCAAACAGAAAAACAGAGCAAAAGTATCAGGCCACCATCGTACTTAAGTTTACAACTTGATCCAACAAATATTTCAGAAGAACGACAGTTGTAACTTAGCAAAAAAATGCCCATATATAGACCCGCTTGAAGACTAACTCAAATTCCTCCCCCTTTGTCATCAAATTACCAAAAGGGATGAAAAGTGAGGACTAACACCCCAGAAGAATATCATCATGATGTCGATGGAGGAGCGCCAGCGTTGTTGGGGTCGTCCGATGTAGTAGGCCCTGCTGCAGTGTCGTCCAAATCTTCACCTTCATCCGTCTCGCGCGATGAAGAATATGAGTTGATGACCAGTGGAGGAACTTTGACCTTCTTGAATTTCTTCGAAGGTGGTTGAGACCAGTCAAAGTCTTGTTGGAAGTCTATCTTCTTGAGTTCATCATCGGTGTAGACATGTGAAAGAATAGCCCAGGTGCGGTCGAAGACTTGATGCAGATAATAGTGATTCTTCTTCACAGTATTTTGAGTGACTGTCATGTTGTGAAGAATAGCACCAAACTGACGCTTGACCCACTTGTGATTTCTGCCCACCTTCTGATGAAGACTTAGGAGCAGCTCACGATCAGTCATCACACGCGGAGCTGTTGCCTGAGGATTTTGCTTTGAAGCATTTGCAGCAGTATCATGTGTGGCAAAGTCATCATTAGTGGAGTAGGACGCTGCCTTTCGAAAATGTCCATCCAAAGGACGAGTGCCTTCATCAATAACTGCAGCCTTGCCCTTCTCATCAATTGAGGAATTAGTCTGTTTGAGAGCTTCAATCGGGGGAAAATAGTTGAGATGATTTTGAAAATCAGCCTTGTAGTGAATTGAAGTCCTTGATCTGATGAATTTCATGATCCAGGGAGCATAAGGCTTCAACTCAAAAGGTGACAAAGCAGCATTGGCCAAAGTCCTCATGAAGAAATCATGATAGTTGATTGGAATACCATGCATTATGTTGAAAAGCAAGTTATTCATGATGCCAACAACTTCTTCTTCTTCGGAGTTGTGGCCCTTAATGGGACCGAGGGTTTTCGCCATAATGCGATAGACAGTCCTAGGCACATATAGCAGATCTTTGACGAGGAAATTTGTCCTTGGCGCTTTGCCAGCCTTCAAAGTCTTCGTCAGCACTTGCATCAGATGATTTGATAGTTCAGGTTCCTCATATAGCTTTAGTGCTCCTTCAATGGGCGGACTAACTGGGACGACATGAAGAAATTCAGAGGTCGGAGCTTTGTCATGAGTATTTTCAGTCATCCAGTCCAAGACCCATGAATTCACATCGTCAACATTGCGTGTCAGATGCAGAGTGGCATAGAACTAAAGAATTAGCTCTTCATTCCAATCACAGATGTCGATGCAGAAGTTGAGCAGCCCTGCATCATGAAGAACACTGAGGACTGGAGTAAAGCACGGAAGTGACTCCATATCCACATGAGGAAGATGCTCATGGTCAAACACTTTGTCCTTGTCAAACAGCAGCGAGGAATAAAAGTTCATCTGAGAAGCAGTCCATAAGCGCTTGCGGCGAAGGCGAGCAGCGTCATATGGTTTGAAATCTGAGAAGAAATGATGCTCAGCAAAGAAGTCATCAGCCTTGAACTTCTGCTTCTTGGAGTGAGGATTATGTGGCTTGGGTTGAAGATTTATAGTTGAAGTCTTCACAGTTGTTTCAAGCGCAGCTTTTGGAGCCTCAGGCTGAGGAATCTGTGGAGCAGTTTCTTCTGATGTCTTCTTCTCAATTTCATCAGCACTAGTGGCTGGAATTTCTTTGGGGATGGAGTGAAGTGAAGCTTGACCTTGATCAGAAGTCGGGTGAATGACTTTAGTGTGCACGGGGGACTGAGGAATTTGCTGCAGAGGAGTGAACATAGGAGAATTGGGATGATGACTTTCCCAAAAATCGTCATTCATTACTAGAGTTGTAGACCCGATGTCCACATCCTCTTCATCAGCTTCAACTTCTTCAACATCGGCCTCTTAAGTAGTGAACTGAGGTAGGGGTGATGATACCTGTAGTGGTGAAGGGATATTATCCACTTCAATTTCTTCATCCAACTGCTCTGACGTAGCAGCAGATGATTCTTCTTCATCAATGTCATCATTGATGACATATTCTTCACCAAAAGGAACAATTTCCTTTGGTGGCATGACATTTAGTGGAACATCATCAATGGGATTCTCAAAGGAGCTCGTCAAAGTCTTCACTTTCTTCGGAGCTGAAGACTCTAAGGCATATGATGCTTTCCTCTTCTTAGTTGCTGCCCTTTCGGCAGCCTTGATTTTCTTCGCTTCTAATGCAGAAGGAAGGAGAGTGCTTTTCATCTATGAAGATTTTGCAGGAGGAGCAGATGAAAGAGGCACAATTCTTCAGGCACAACTGTGTCAGTTGCCCTGGCAAGTTTAGATTATTCAGGCGCAGCGACAGATTCTTCAGTTGTCCTGGCTTGATCTTCAAGCGCAACGTTGGTGGTTGCCCTAGCAGTTTCATCATGAGCTGGAATATCATCATCAGCCCTGGCACTCTCAGTTTCTTCAGCAGCCTAAGTTTCATCAGCGGTGCTGGCATGTTCTTTAGTGGGTTGAGCAGATGCTTCACCCTGAGGAACTTCTTGTTGCGCTTCAACAACAACATTGGGCTTGAGGCCTTTAGCCAGCTTGACGAATCTGACTTTGGCTCCTAGCCAATCAGCTTTGTATGCGTCAAATTCAGCACTGAGAGCTTTGATTTTAGACTGAATAGTTACAAGTTCCTCAGTCGTCATTTTCAGAACATTCTTCTTCAGATAATGCTCCTTCTTGTACTGAGCTTTCTTCACCGATCTGGCCTTCTCAAACTTCCATTTTTCTTCAGCAATGAAAGCAGTCAACACGTGACTTTGGCCTGGTGTGAGGTTCAGATCAGGAAGGGGTGTGTTGGGATCTTTATGCCAAAGATCGATGTAGTCAAGGATCTTCTTCGGATCCAGCAAGAGTGGCACAGCACTGCCTTTGGCACTAGCAGCCCGGTTTTGTCGGTCTCTGATGATTTGAGCCACTTCTTCATCATCAGCTTCGTCTTCAGATGACGGAACTTCAAAGGCGACCTGCTTCTTATGAGGACTTGGCCTTGTGCCGCGTCCAGCAGTGACCTTCTTCTTCAGCAGCTGCGGCTGTGCTGAGGAACTTGCTGAAGCTCCTGAAGCAATTAAAAAGCCTGTAGTCCTTTGGCACGTGGCAAGATGCACTGGTGCTGAGGACTTTGTTGGTGCAGCTGAGGGCTTTGCTTGAGCAGAAGACCGTGAGGGTTTTGAGGAGCTGGGCCATGAGGGCATTGAGGAGCTGGGTCATGAGGGCATTGTAGAAGAAGATGGCTTTACAACAGATTTCTTCTTCATAGCCTTCTTAGGCTGACTAGCAGAGGCTTCAGCAGCAGTAGTAGCAGAATCTTTGTTGAATTTCTTCACTGCCTCCTTTGCTACTTTAGCCAATTTCCTTCGGTGCTTGGCCCATTCTTTTGAAAATTCCTCAGCTCTTCTGATGCTAGAGGGATCAGCTATTTGGCCTGGTGCCAGCAGAGGTCTTGGGCATGGAGGATTAACAGCGAATTTCTTCATGTACTTAGGAGTGACATAGCGGTACTCCCTCCATTCCCGTGCCCTTCTTTGTTCAATCCGCTAAATGCGCACCTTGCACTGATTTTTATTCTTCTTGCCATGAGTGGCCTCATCAGGAGTGTATTAATCTGCATAGATATCTTCAGGGATTTCAAACATTGTGTTGGTCTTAGGCCTCTTGCCTCCCTTCTGAGGATGCTTTTCTTCAGCCATATTCTTCAGTTGAGGATATTGAACAATAGATGTCTCTGAGGAAGTATGCAGTTTTTCTTCGAGGAACGCTGCAAATGAGTTAAGTTGATGAGAACCTAGTGATTCAGAAGCAGACATGTGTACGTGTGAACGGAGTATAGGTGCGAAGCATTTGAAGAGGTCATATGCTTTCTCAGAATTTGTTTTTTTTAGGAATCAAGTTTGAGGAGTTTGACCAGGGAGTCTTGAAGAATTTCACTAAGAGTTCTTGTCTTAGGTTCCAGAGTTGTATAGATTGAAAATCCACACAATTGAGGAATCTTGAAGAAAAGTACATCTTAGAGAGAAAGATCAAGAACAGATGCAACTGTGGTGTTTAAGAATGTGAAGATTGAAGAATAAACACCTTTTGAAGATTTTGTGTAAATCATCAGAATCAACGAGGGCAGTAAAAGCGAGTTTTATTTACCCTTGACGAAGAACGCGATGAACAGAGAGATGAACTGTGGAAGCTCATCCGTTCAAATCGTCCACGCCCTAACTTGGCGGAGGAAGATAGCTACGACGGCGGCAGAGGTGAAGATTTCCGCGGCCGGCGCGAGTATGACGGCGACGAGGTCGAGGCAGCTAAGCTCTTCCTCACCAGCGATGATGGAGATTAGCAGCGGCGCTAGGTCAGAGAGCTCGAGTGGGAGAGAGAAAGAGGTCGAGTGGAGTAAATGAACTGAGGTGCAAGGGGAGGGGTATTTATAAGGAAGTGAAAATTTGTTCGTCCGAAGAATTTGGACGAACGTGCCCCTGACCCTTGCTATCCTAGCGACATGTGTCACCCACATATAGAGAGGTGGAGATCGAGTGAGATCATGGGTGAGTTTTTTAATCCAGTCGTGGGATGCGGAAGGATTTGAGCGGCAAAAGCCGAAAAATTAGATATGAAAATTTTAACGTTTCGTTCGCAAATTCTTCAGCTGTCAAGGACACAATGAAGATTTTGAACGGGATTCAAATAGAACGCACATGAAGAATTTGTGAACGGACTGGGTTGAGTTTAGCATAGAGGGGGAACGGGTCTAATCGCATTCACTTAGATGAAAAAGCAACTTGAAGAATTAGCTATAAGTGAATGTTGTAGAGGACATGAAAAACTCAAATATATATGTATAGCAATGAAGAACAACGACGGAAAGACTGAGGAAATTGAAAATTTGAAGAAATCGTAGAAACTCAAATTGAAGATTTTCAACTTTGGTTGGTGGTGTAATCCATCGTATAAGAATGATGATTTCAGACACCACCTAGAATTGTCGTAGGGTTCTGATAATCAAATTCTTCATTAATTTCTTCACACTTAGAGGGTTACTCTTCATTGGTTGAATAAAAACATTACTTCGTGTGTTGCACATCTAAGTCATCAAATTTGCATAAGTGTTAGGATGTGCGTCCTTTTCAAAGAACATTCGAAGATTCTAAGATATTTAGCTCACACCGCAACTTGCTAAATCTCTTCTCATCCAAGGGCTTTGTGAAGATATCGGCTAGCTGATCTTCAGTATTTGCATGGTCGATGGAGATGTCGCCCTTCAACACATGGTCATGAAGAAAATGATGATGAATCTGGATGTGCTTTGTCTTCGAGTGCTGAACTAGGTTGTGAGCAATCTTGATAGCACTCTCATTGTCGCAGTAGAGTGGCACATTCTTCACATGATGCCATATTCCTTGAGGGTTTGCTTCATCCATATCAATTGAGCACATCAAGATCCAGCAACAATGTACTCAGCTTCAGCAGTAGAGAGTGATACGCAGTTCTGCTTCTTCGAGGACCAACATACCAAGGATCGTTCGAGGAAATGACATGTGCCTGATGTTAACTTGCGATCCACCCAATCACCAGCATAGTCAGAGTCAGAATATCCAATGAGATCAAAAGAAGAGCCCTTCGGATACCATAATCCAAGTGTTGGAGTGTGAGCTAGATATCAAAGAATATGCTTCACAGCCTTATGGTGTGATTCCTTCGGTGTAGCTTGAAATCGGGCACACATGCAAACACTAAGCATAATATCCGTCCTAGATGCACATAGATACAATAAAGAGCCAATCATGGAGTGGTATACCTTTTGATCAAAGTCTTTACCATTTTCATCGGTGCATAAATGGCTATTTGTGGGCATAGGGATTTTGACGCCTTTGCAATCTTGTATGCCGAATTTCATCAACACATCCTTGAGGTATTTCTCCTGGGATATGAATATGCCATTGTGTTGTTGACGAATTTGAAGACCTAAGAAGAATTTCAAATCTCCCATCATGGACATTTGATATTCCTCACTCATCATATAGGCAAATTCATCACTGTAACGTTGGTTAGTATAGCCAAAGATAATATCATCAACGTATATTTGGCACACGAATAATTCATCATCATATGCTTTGGTGAAAAGAGTTGGATCAAGTGAACCGGGTTTGAAGCCTTTCTTCATGAGGAATTCCTTCAATGTATCATACCACGACTGAGGTGCTTGCTTGAGGCCATAGAGGGCCTTGTTGAGTCTGTAGACGTGATCTGGAAATTTTGGATCCTCAAAACCTGGTGGTTCAGCAACATATACTTCTTCCTCAAGCCTACCATTGAGGAATGCACTTTTCACATCCATTTGATGTAAGATGATATTATGATGGTTAGCATAAGAAGTAATATGTGAGTAGCTTCAAGTCTAGCAATAGGTGCAAAAGTTTCATCGAAATCAATTCATTCAACATGTGTGTAGCCTTGAGCTACAAGACGAGCCTTATTCCTCACCACAAGGCCATTTTCATCTTGTTTGTTGCGGTAGATCCATTTAGTTCCGATGATGTTGTGCTTGTGTGGGTCTGGTCGCTTGACAAGCTCCCACACATTGTTGAGCTCAAATTGATACAATTCATCTTGCATAGCTTGAATCCACTCAGATTCCATGAATGCTTCATCAACTTTGGTGGGCTCTGTGATAGAGACAAACGCAAAATGCCCACAAAAGTTAGACAAATGTGAAGCTTTTGAGCGCGTGAGTGGACCTGGTGCGTTGATGTTGTTGATGATTCTCTCAATCTGCACTTTGTTTGCAACACGAGGATGAGAAGGTTGACGACTTTGATTTGACCCAGCAATTTCTTCAGGGCCATTTTCTTCAGTAGCACCAGCCTGATTTTCTTCACGATCCAGAATGACTTCTTCAGCAGATTCTTCGGTAGGGATGACATCCTCAGTAGCCTTGAACTTGATGGATTCCTCAGGTGACATTTCATCTAGCACAGGAGGTAGGTGCTCTCTTTGCGAGCCATTAGTTTCATTGAACCGCACATCTACAGTTTCAACAACCTTGTGATGATAGGTGTTGAAGACTCTGTAGGTGTGCGAATCCTTTCCGTAACCAAGCATAAAACCCTCATGTGCTTTCCGTGCAAATTTAGAGTGGTGGTGAGGATCTTTAATCCAGCATTTAGCACCGAAGACTTTGAAATAACTTACATTGGGTTTCTTGTCAGTGAGGAGTTCATATGAGGTCTTTTTGAAGAATTCGTGAAGATATACCCTGTTGATGATGTGGCATGCAGTATCAATAGCATCTGGCCAAAAACTTTGTGGAGTCTTGTATTCATCAAGCATAGTGCAAGCCATCTCAACAAGAGTTTTGTTCTTGCGCTCCACGATGCCATTCTGCTGAGGAGTATAGGGAGCAGATAACTCGTGAGTAATACCAAGCATATCAAGATATTCATCGAGACCAGTATTCTTGAACTCGGTTCCATTATCACTCATGATATGCTTGATCTTCACACCGAAGTTCGTAGATGCTCTTGAGGAAAATCGTTGGAAGACTTCCTGCACTTCATTTTTGTAAGTGATGATATGCACCCGGGTATAATGAGAATAATCATCAACAATGAAAAAGCCATATAATGATGTAGAATTAGTGAAAGTGGCATAATGAGTAGGGCCAAAGAGATCCATGTGAAGTAATTCAAAGGGACGAGAAGTGGTCATGATAGTCTTAGAGGGATGCTTAGCTCTGGTGATCTTTCCAGCCTCACAAGCCCCACAAAGATGATCTTTGAGGAATTTTACACCCTCGATGCCAATGACATGCTTCTTCTTCGCGAGTGTATGCAAGTTCCTCATCCCAGCATGTCCAAGTCGTCGATGCCATAACCAGCCTTCTGAAGCTTTTACAAGTAGACATGTGGTCGGTTGTGGTCCTGCAGAGAAATCAACAATATACAAGTCTCCCCTCATAAAGCCTTCGAAGACTTTGGAATTGTCAGATTCCATTAACACAATGCAACGATATTTGCCAAAGACGACAACCATATCAAGATCACAAAGCATTGAGACAGACATGAGGTTGAATCCTAAGGACTTGACAAGCATGACTTTGTCCATGTGTCTATCCTTTGAGATCGCAACCCTACCTAGACCCAATACCTTGCTTTTGCCTTTGTCAGCGTAGGTGATATGCTTCAGATGAGATGGAGATAAAGTAGTGTCCATCAATAAGTTCCTGTCACCGGTCATGTGATTTGTACATTCACTGTCGAGGACCCACTCAGTAGCTTTGGGTTGTTCATCCTGCAGATAAATTCGTGCAACTTACGAACTCATATACTTCATCAGTGAAGAATATGATATCAATTTCATTAGCAGTAACAGATATAGCAATTATGAGGATGTGAGAAATGAGTAATTCATTTTTTCATGATTAGCTTGCGTCCATTCAAGCACATTCAGGTCTCTGGCAAATTCTTCAAACGATTAAGTTCGTCTCGAGACCTGACCCTGCATAAGAGATTAGTTCTTTTTCTTCACCACCCACATTTGAAGGGGTGGCAAAGAGTTCATCATTCTGCGAGCTCCATAAGAAAAAGATGGCATTGAAGCCAATGCACTTTGTTTCACAGAAGAGGGGTTAGGATAAGCATATGAATAAGCAGAGAATTTCTTCGAGGACTTATGAACATAATGGTTTGAAGAATAATGCACATATTCATAGCCTTTGGACTTTCCTTGCGAAATAGAAGTGTTAGCACGATGATGTTCATATGAGGATTTGGATCCACGTGAGGAATTTGATCCAGATGAAGAATTTGGTCCATACGAGGACTTGGATCCATATGAAGAATTTGATCTCCTATTCTTCATAGGTAGTGTCATGATGACATTCACCTGAAGATTTTCAAGGCACCTTTTGGGAACCCAGATTTTCTTCATAGGGGGGCCGTTCCTGCAGTTAGTTCCAACATATCGAGCAAATACTTCACCATTCTAATTCTTGAACAGTTTATAGTTGGAGTCAAATGACTCATCAGAGGAATATGAAGATTCACAAGTAAATCCAGATAAAGTGCATGGATCTATGGAAGGTCCTTTCACAGCAACCCATAAGGTTTTGGGGTATTGCTTAGGTTTCCAGTAGGTCCCATCAGCATTGAGTTTCCTCTCAAAGGCAATACCCTCTTTCCTAGGGTTCCTGTTCAAGATTTGCTTTTTGAGCACATCACAAAGAGTCTGATGCCCTTTCAGGCTTTTGTATATGCATGTCACATACAATTCCTTCAACCCTGCATTATCGTCGGTGATACTTGTGGTATCCTCAAATGAGGAATTTGTGACCACATAGGCAATTGAATAATTTGCAGCAATAGAAGTATTTGAACATTCCGGTAAAGAATTAGCAGATTCACGCTCAATGCATTTCAGACATGATGGAATAAATTCTTCCTGAGCGGAACTGATCTGTTGAGCAAGCAATGAATCATTTTCCTTCTGAAGATCTTCATAACTCACTTTTAACTTCTCAAGATCTTGTTTCTCTGAAGAAATTCATAAGAAAGCTTATCATGATCAGATAAGAGAGTGTTATGATGACTTTGAAGGTTGTCAAACTTAGACTGAAGTCTCTAAAGATTATCAGTCAAAACCTTAGTTCGATTCAATTCCTCACCCAACATATCATCGCTTTCATCAAGCATGTTTTGAACTTTTTCAAGACCTCTTTGTTGTTTAGTGGCAAGGGAAGCAAGTTTAGTGTAGCTGGGTCCAAATTCATCACCAGATTCACCATCACTAGATTCAGAAAGGTAGCATTCAGTTACATTGGCACCTTTTGCCATAAGGCATGGTGCAGAGGATGATGATTCTGGAGCGAAAGTCATCTCCTTGAGTGATTCCTTGTAATCCTCAAACCAAGGATCGTGACGAGTTCGATGACCTTCATAGACCTCAGCGAGTCAGTCCCAGATAAGCTTCGCATGGTTGAGATGCATGATGTTCCTGAACTGATTTTGGATAAACAGGAGCAGATGATATCCTTCGCGGTGAGGTTAAGTAGAGTGTACTTGTGAATATCATCAGCTTCCGCCATCTTGCACAGATCGGTAAGACCAATCTCAGTGACGGTCCACAGTTCGTTGTTCATCACCATGAGTCACTTCTTCATCATGGCCTTCCACTTGGGATACTCATGACCGTCAATGATGGGGCATGCCACTTTCTTCATTCCTGCAGTCGGCATAACTAAAACTCCAGGTGGTTAAACCAAAATCACACAGAACAAGGGAGTATCTTGCTCTGATACCAATTGAAAGTGCGTTATGTCGACTAGAGGGGGTGAATAGGCAATTTTTACAAATTCGTCACTGAGGAATTTATAGGTGAATAAATTCCGAAGGAACGACACACTAGTAGCGGAATAAGTACTCAGATATAAACAGAACAGAGCAACAACATAGTCATCATGATGAAATAAAAACAAGCACAGAGTACAGATAGCATGATAACAGGATAAGCAGGCTGAAGACTATATGACTGAAGAAATTGGATTGAGGAAATAGAGAAAGTCTTCAGTCAAAGTCTTCAAACAGTAATGATCAGGTCCATCAACACATGAATGAGGAAATGGAAGTGTTTAGGAAATAGAACCAGTTGGCTTGATGAAGATAATGATTTGGTAGACCAGTTCCAACTGATGTACAGTTGTACGTCTGGTTGGAGCGGCTGAGTATTCAAACTCGAGGACACACAGTCCTCACCGTATTCTCCTTGAGCTAAAGTCATATAGACCTCGCCCAACACTCGTGATAAGTCTTTAGGTGACTTCCAAACCTTCACAGAATTGGTCACTCGGCGATCCACAATTCCTCTTGGATGCTCAGACCATGACACCTAACCGTTTGAAGGATACACAGTCCTCAAAGGTAACAAGTGTCGGTTCCACACAGAAACAATCTCTTCAGTGATGCTCAATCACTTTGGGTTTGTTGGTGTTTGGGTTTGGGTTTTCCTCACTTGATGATTTTCGCTCAAAGTCCTGGAGGATGGGATGCTCTCAATTACAAGTGTTAGTTTCTCGCAGAGCGGCCAACCAGCTAGTGGTTGTAGGGGGCGACTATTTATAGCCTAGGAAGTAGCCCGACATGATAAGACATAAATGCCCTTTAATGATATGACCGTTAGGTGGGTAGATATTTTGGGACAGCTAGCGCGTATCACAGCAACGGTCGGATATTTGAGGTTCGAATTGCTTAGGGCTATCATGTTCCTCACTGTGTAGGCAATCCGCACTGGCAAATTCCTAACTCTTCAGTCAGAAAAAATTTCTCAAAGACCAGAAGATCTTCGTCTCTGTCACTGAAGAAATTGACTGAACTGATATGAGATTTCCAATGGCTTCACTCAAAAGGATTGGGTAGGTGTAGGATTTTGAGATGAGCATCACTTGGAAATCAGTTTCCTTAGTATTAGCTCGACCCCCTTTAACAGTATGGTGTTTCCTATGACTCAAGAAAGAGAAAATGAAACTACGAAAACAAAAGTCTTCACGCTTCATAATCCTCGCATGAATATCCAAGTCTTCAAGGTCACACCAATTTCTTCACTTTCAAAATCTTCAGGAGAACCAAAGTCTTCAGTTGAAGATATACATTTTTAGGGGTCGACTTTCATTGGAAATATCAAAGTCCTCATCGACTTATAGAGCCTGTGTACACTCACAAACATATTAGTCCCTTAACCTATAAGTCTTCAATACACCAAAATCACTAAGGGGCACTAGATGCAGTTACACCACTACATGCGGCATGAGAGAAACTTTGTTGAAAACCCGCCTAGTGTGCTCAAGCCATATGAAGCGTAGCACAAGGCAGACCATGGTGTTTATTCTGCAGCGGCTTCTACTGGGAGCAGCGTTGCTGAGCGCCGGCCACCAATCCTTGATGCTGTCGGCTGGGGTTAGAGTTCTTCTATCCAAATGCCATGGGAGCAGAACATTGTACCACACTTCCCTTGCAAAAGAGCAGCCCAACAACATGTGATTTCAATTTCTCATCCTCCTGTGCACAAAGCACACAGCATTCCAGGTGCTCCAGCTGCCGCCTAGCAAGGTGATCCGTAGTCCAAAGTCGATCATGGAGGACAAGCCAAACAAAAATCTTTATTTCCAATGGTGCCCATGACGTCACAACTCAGCAGCAGCAGGATGAAATTCCCGGCCTAAGAAGAAGAGGTGGTATGCACTGCTAGCTGAGAAAATCCCATCCGACGCTTGCCTCCATCGGAACGCATTTGGTAGCTCCGACAGGCTCTGGTTGGAGATCATTGGCCAGATTTTGAGAACATCCACAATGGCATGAATGTCCAGGTTTCCACGTAGGTCATTAATCCAAGCCCCATTAGGCAGATCATCCGCAACAGATTTTTGCAAGGCAGCGGCCGAACAAACTTCAAAAGGGACGGGGCAAGCTGTGAATGTCGGTGCCATTGATTCATGGGTCAGTCCAGAACCTGATATTATTGCCGTTACCAAGCGAGCATTGCAACCCAGCACTAAAAACACTATCAGCCTCTGCAGGCAGAGCAAGATCAAGGCCTTGCCAAGGCTTCTCTTCAGCAACCTTCTCAAACCAGCGCCATTTGAGGAGTAGGGCATGGTTCAACAACTTGAGATTGTGAATCCCGAGTCCACCATAGACTTTAGGCGTGCAAACATGATTCCAGTTGACTAGACAGTTCCCACCTTTGGCCTCTTCGTGTCCACACCAAAAGAATCCATGTCTGATTTTGTCAATGCATGAAATGAACCACGCCGGCAAGTCAAGCACAAGCATTAGGTAGATGAAGGCTGCGGTGAGCGTTGAGTTGATTAGGATGAGTCTGCCAGCCCTACGAAGATATCGAGCTTTCCAGGTGGGCAGATAGTCAGCAGTTCTGTCAATGAGCGGTTGGAAAGCAGATTTTGGAAGCCGAGTGACCGAGAAAGGCAAGCCCAGATAGGTTAGCGGGAATTCCTTAATGGAACAGGCAAGGATTGATGTTACTTGATGGATTTCCTCCTGCTTGCAATGGATCGGCGAGATGGAGCTTTTGGCCATGTTGCAAGACAGCCCGGATGCATGCCCAAACGCAGCCAACAGCTGCACGGTTGCTTCTTCTTCTAGCACATCTGGCCTTGTGGAGCGACGTGAGTGGCCTTCAATTTCTAATGGTTCCCTCTCCTCTTCTTTCAAACGCACCGAGTCGTTTCTTATATTTTTATATTATACTAGGGAAACCAGATTATTTATGTTTTTTTAACATAGTATAGGTACAGACGCTCATACATATGCACATACACTCATCTCTATGAACGCACATGCACACACACACATACCATACCCTTATGAGCACCTGCATATGTGAGAGACTGAAACAACACATCATCTTGAGATTGACGAAGTCGCTGCAGACACCTTCGTAGTCGACAGAAATGTCTCCTTCCACTAGGCCGTGGATATCATTGTCCTCCTAACAATCCAACCATAGGTTGGTTTGTAACCCGATTAATTATGTTAACTGCCAACAATTTGCACAATAGAGGTATGGATATAGAAATACCAGTTCCATCAAATATGTCTATGCTATGTGAAAATGAAATCCAATGATCGGGCACTCCGAATTCAAATTCTAAGTCATAAGTACTCTATGTTCCTAACATCTTTAACAATTTTAGAGCACACGTGACATATTCACTCATTATTTTTTACGATCAGCTAATTGTACAGAAAATCGGGCACAATATCTCCACAAGCCGGATTCAGTTTCAATCACTTGAGAACATAAATAGAACTAATAAATTGATTTCCATTTTGTAAGAATGTTACGTAGTTGTATCAACTTATTACAAACATTATCATACATTATACACAAAATAGTTTTCTATTCCAAGGCACATATAGATATACTAGATCAAAATAGAGTTATACCTTGCTCTTGGTAATTCACTTTTACTTAACGGAACTACTCTTGTCGGTTGGAGTCCTGACGACACTGTTTCTATTCGTGTTCTCATCATTCCTTTCATGCCGTCGATTTTCCTCCTAAACAATTTCCCAGTATACTCAAAATGATGACATATAAGACAAACTATTCAACTTGTAATCGACGAACAACTGAACATAATCTGTCATGACGAACAAAATATTTAGCACAATACATCAAATGTTTCCATGTTTATCAGTCTTGCAGCACATTACGAATGCTTTTATTTGCTGAGTGTATATAGATCGTCAAGTCAAATCGTTCGGTGGTTTACCAAGAGACCAACCGATGTTCCCATTCTTTGTTTGTTCTTTTATACCTATAACAAAATTCAATCCAGGGTGCAGTTTGTCAGCAACATTCCATACATCTCCCTGTAAGAATGGTCCCGTAACGAAATTCTTTGTTCTCAGTGCAGCTACTTCTTGCCTTTTACCTATAACGAAATTCACTCCGGTGTGCAGTTTGTGAGCAACTTCTTTTCAGGGGTGCAATTTGTGGACATGCTAGGACACATGCAGTTCCTGGTTGTAAGAATGGTTCTGTAATTTGCTTCTCCTGGCCTCAATGAACGTCTCAACTATGCAGCTCATAGGAACAATTGCAACGCTACCTCTTTTTACTATGGTATTTGTCAGTTTATGCTCATTGCGACCAGGAACTCTAAAAAGGGAATTGCATATTAATAGTCACAGCAAAGCGTGCAGTTGCTCGAGTATAATAGACCCTGGCTGCTCTTCATCAATCAAATATAAAGACATTCCCAGGAACAATAAGAAGTGAATGCTCCATGAGAGGATTGCGAAATCACTATCTCCATAAAAGGAGAAAGCAATGAAATAACAGTACAGCACCGACTCTAAAACAAATTTCAGTGAGTATGATAAACAACAGCAGGAATGTTTTGTTGCGATGTAAACAAGGGAAATCCTATGGCTACTTGAACAGAAAAGGGGCATCAAAACCCTGACGCCTGCTATTGCCGCAGACAACAGGTTGTGCTCTCCCTGCATACACACACCTAGGTGATCCAAGAGGTAACACGTACGTACATGACAGGAGACATAAATATAAAGCAGACATGGCATGGTGACATGTTAGTACTTGTCGGTAGCTCCGAGCCCCCGTGATTTCGGTCGTCTTACCGCGGTCAAGGGGTTGACAATGCCCTGGCCATCCTTCCCCAGGCCAGAACCCGGAACAAACCCCATCTTCACCATCATTTTGGATCCAAAACCCTTTGTATGCCTCTCAAAAGTGCCGCAGTCATACATCTCCGGTGGCCGTGTGTTGCGCCTCGGTTCTGACCTGGTTCTACTCAGTTCTCGCCTTGCATTAGCCGGTGGCTCTGGCCTTGCTTTGGCCGGTGGCTCTGACCTTGCTTTGGCCGCCTCCAATTCGCTGTCAAATTCTACACCTAACCCAAGAGATTTGGGACGCTGAATTGCTTGGACAGGCTGCAATATGCCTTGGCCATCTTTGCCAAGGCCAGTGCCCTCTATGAATCCCATCTTCGCCATCATCTTGGAACCAAAGCCCTTGGTGTGCGTCTCAAAGGTGCCCAGCTTGGAGTCGCTTCCGACAACCTTCTCACATGACACATCGCCAGCAGTTGAGCCAACTGCTACTGCCTCGGTAGCAGTTTCCGCCATAGTGCCAGAAGACACAAAAGATACAGGACGCTCCGCAAATGAGACCTTTTTCGTTGGAACTTTCTTCCCACAAGAATCGCTGTGCCTCACCAATTTCCCTGGAGCTGAAAGGCCCTTCGCTCTTGCTGGACCTTTGGAGCTGTTCCAGTTGACACTGTAGTCCTCAGGCTCAGTCCCCAAAAGCTGGAATCAGCAAACAAGCCATAATTAGCAAAGAGATACCTGAGGGACTTCACGTCAAAAAAGGATAGCTGAGAAACAAGAGAAATATCACACACAGTATAGTCCCAGCAATGCAAACATAGAGACTACCTACCTTATCAAGTCGAACTTGACCATCTGCAGATGGCATGGAAGACTGTCCAGTTAATGTCACCGTAACAAACCTGTAAGGCAGGATTACTTGGTACCGAATAACACTAATATTTTAACAACATTTGACACAAATCCTATATAACTAGCTGTAGTTTCCAGAGCACACAACTAGGCTGTGAGCTGTGGAGGTCAGCTACTGTAGCAGGTCCGTTACTGTAGCGCCTCCCCTACAGCCTATATAAGCAGGCACCCCATATGTAAAATGCAAGCTTGTAGCAATTGAGATATCTAATAAAGCTTGCCATTAATGGTAGCTCATTGTGTGTGTGAAGCAGCTAGAGAGCTAGTGATTCGAACACTATATATTGCAACCAACTCCCACAGCAACGCCGGGGTAGGTACATACAATGCATTTTCTATTCAATGATATCGAGAGTAAAATGATGGAGAGGTGGAGTAATGTTTTCTATTTACTTGACTTAACCACTGGAGTAAATATTAAACATAATGCACTACCACATGTAATACTAATTTTACCTGGTTATGGTAGTGACAAAAGGAAGCAGCATTCACTGATCTTAACCATTTAACATTATGTTTCCATGCTTATCTAATCGCATTTCCGCAATTGATATATGAAACAACAACAAAACCAAGGAAATCAACTAAGTGACTAAACATGAAAAGCGCAGAAAAAAAAGGTGAATTGCAACACACGCTTGTGAATGAGAGGTGCAATATCCTGCAGCAAACTGTCCCATAACCATTACGGTAAGATAACCGCGTTACGGTAGTTGCTATATTCACGGACACATCGCTTACGCATTTGTCTTATTAGACAGTATTCACACTGAGCACGACCGGCGTGCATGTCAGTGGCATACGTCTCGTATCAATGCCCATGCAATACAGAACAGTGGTTGGTGAGCCACTAATCCTTTTATAATTGTCCACAATAGGACTTATGGATAATTGCAGGAGAGGTCATGCACCTCTCTACCTCAAGATTATAACATACTGTAATAAATACGTATGAAGCTACACCAGTAATTTCTGTCAAAGTTGCACAGGCATTGGAAAGTAAAAGATAATAAAACAATTGATTCCATGCCCACTTGGCAGCATGGTGGCGATGAATGATGCAAAGATCTTTGGTACTCCAACCAGACACGAAACACACATACATGGTATTTGCAATTTGGTGTTTTTCTTACTGTGCTACAACAGAACCATATCCCAAGGATATTTAGCTTACTTAATAATATTCAGCATCCAAGAGATGGGAACATGTACTATTATGGAAGTATGAGCCAGATGCATCATGATTCAAGATGACATGAAGTGCTATTACTGTGATAATTTACTTGATGGAAAGCATAAAGCTCATATTCAACTTTAGCATTACCTTTTATTGCCTGAACCTTGACACCCACTTTTCAATTGATAAATAGATGCGAGGCGTTGTACCTACAAACATTAAGGAAGAACATTATAACTAATTCATATGGGCACAAAAGGATGATAAATTGATTAATTTATGTAGCACCAGTGTATTAGTGTTTGATTATGTCCTATCTAAATTTCCCTTTAATTGCTTCATAATGCAAGTAAGTTGATTACAGTCTACCAAGCAATGGCATATACAGTTTGTTGTCAATGTGGATAAAAAAATAGCACCTCTATAGAGACCACACACATAAATTGATTTGAGATATATTTTAATAATGTCACAATTTTGCTTCAAGAAGCAACCCAGCAACTGAATGGCACCCATACCTGAGAACAGTCCCGAGAGTGCATTGGCTGAAAGCACAACATATCAAGTTGATTGACAACCATCTTCCTCAGTTTCTGCATATTGGAAAGAGAAATAATCCAGTTTCAGGAAACAAGATAGCTCAAAGTTAATATGGGCAGGTTGAAAACATTAGAAAAGCTACATGATGACATAACAGAGCAAAGGTGAAACATACAACCTTCATCAACATCTGCATTACTTTTATCACGTATATTCTAAGCAAATGTGAAGATGAAACTACACGAATGCACCATTGTACACGAGTGCACACAAAATGAAAATGAATTGATAGAACTAGTAACTATCACACTCCTTTCCTGCATTTTACCACGGACGTTTTAAGTTTCAACAAGAGCCATTTTTTCCTCCTATTCTGCAACTTGATATAGAGCAGCATTGTCTATTATATATTACCTCCGTCCCAAATTAGTTATGTTAAATTTGTCCAGATGCGGATGTATCTAGACATGTTTTAGTTTTAGATACACCTGTATCTAGACAAATCTAAGACAACTAATTCCGGACGGAGGGAGTATCATATAAATTCATAAAATGCTCATATAACTGATCTTAAACTGGGTGGCAATAGCGAACTATAACAAGATTATTCCAGTTATGATGCTTTAGAAACAAGCAAACAGATAAAACTTGCAAAGATCTTCAGAATAAACCAAGATCCGTAAAAAAAACTAATTATATGACTCACAGTATTGATTTGCTCTAAGTCAACTCCTCTACTTAGCATCCGTTGACGGCGTTTCTTTGCAATGTGTTCCTTCTTGTGCTTCTTTTTTTCACCTAAATCGCATAGCCAAATGTTATGACTTTGTAGAAAAAAAATCTAAACATACAAGGAGACAGACACACATAAATATAGTAATAAAAAGATGAATAAACAAGGCTTTTAGAGTGACCGTTGGTTCAAAGCATAGGTGGGTTTTCCAACACGTAACCTATGTTTTGCGGTTTATATGAGCATACCATCTTTTTACAACTAGGAGCTAGAAGAGTATGTAATACTAAAGTTCAAAAGCTAGCTTCCATATACAAACTAAATATAGATTCAACGTTTGGTTCTTCCATACTGAATTATAGTCCTCACCTCTTCTATACCAAAATAGATAGCCAAAAACTACAGAATTAACAATTAAATGAGATTCGTTAGGTCATATTTCCAATTCACTGAGTACTTGCAGACAGACCCTAAATGCATGGCATGCAGAGTTACTTTGTTTTTCCACATTAACTATCAAATTCAACATAACAATCTTACTTCACACTACAAAGAAAAGTAGCACAAAACATGGAAGACCTTATACCTGGGACCCTCTGATATTTCTTGCTCTTCCTGGACGCATCGGGCCAGGACCTGGAGAGCTGAGAGGACGATGAAGCCTTTGAACCCTTACTTGACCGATTTGCCATCCTTGCATCCTTTACCATCATCACATCCTCCAGCCCCATAACTTGTATACTAGCCAGGCCCCTGTCACAATCCCTGCCATTAGTGCTCTTTCCTTTGCGCCTTTCAGCCGAGTTGGGCATCTTCATCCCATACTGCTCAGATGCACGCATTAGCGCATAACCCTCAAGCTTTTCCTTCCCCTTCTTTAGGAACCCGTCCTCATCGTCGTCTGTATCCATCTCATCATCATCTGAATCAACCAATTTCATGCCATTCAACCACCTACTGCTCAATAGCTCCTCGCTGCCACCAATCCCCTCCATGTAATCGGCAACAATCTCATCATCAACCGATGAGTCCCCAATGCTGAGACCCTCCTCGGAGTCTGACCCTGAACCGTCCTCATCGGACTCCGGATCCACCTTATCATCATCACTATCTTCCTCACTGCTATCAACATCAGCGTTGCGATCTCTCACCTCATAATCGGAATCTGATTCCTCGTCGGAGTCGCCCATCCCCTCTGATTCCGGTGATGAGGTATCCTCGCTGTAGATCCTGACTCCCCCAATGGAGATAAATCCACCATTCTGCCTCCCTTTGCTTTTAGCCTGCCTCGGTGTCACGAAGGAGACCTCCTCCAATTCCTCAACCTCAGCGTCCATCTCTTCTTCGATACGATCGTGGAATCCCAATCCTAGATGCGGCGCGCCCTCACCGGCCTCCTCCTGGCCCTCCGCCTCCTCGTCGCCGTGGAATCCAAGCCCGATCCCTCCGACCACTTCGTACGAGTACATCGACGCGGAGGCGGCCGGATCGGCGCAGGAGCCGGTGTCTATGGCCACCTCCAGCGCCTGCGTCGCCCCGCCGGCGGAGGCGGGGCACGGGCGAAGGGCGGCGGTGTAGCTGAAGGGGACGGCGTTGGCGGGTTCCGCCGCGGCGCCGCGCCGGCCGCCTCGGCCGCGCCCCCGGCCGCCAGAGGAGGAAGGGCCAAACACGGCGGCGACGGAGGTGGGGGAGACGAAGGAAGGGAGTTCTGGGAGCGAGCGCCGGCGCCCGGCTCCGGCGCTGTGACGGGGCCCGCCGGCGGTGGGGTTGCGCTTGTAGCGGCGCTTGCCGCCGGCCATGTCGGCTAGGGTTACGGGCTGCTTTGGGATTCGTGCGGTGTCCGCGCTCGCCGAGGGAGACCCTGCGCGTGTGGGGGTCGTTTGTGGCCCGAGTTTTGCAGGGATCGGAAACTTGGCTGCCGCGTCGGGGTCGGATATGCTTGTGGACTTCTTTTTATTTAGGGGAATATGCTTGTGGACTTGTGGTGTAGGTTTCGTAGAGGCCACGGCTGTTCCGACGCCGCGAGGTTGCCTAAAGGACTCCCGATAATTTTTTATTTTTGGTAACTAGCACTAACTATATTGCCCCTTACCGCGAAATAACCGCCATTTTACAAGATCGAACACAATTTTGTCTCTTCCTCGTCTCGTCCCCAGTTTACCGCTCCCTCTACCCCACGCGCGATTTAGCGGGAGGGAAACTTCCGCCCCTTCCGTGCCACCCCTCCACGCCGCCAATCTTTCTGGCCCTGCGTCCTCTCATCTTGTCGTGCCTTCAATCGCCGGCATAGAGTTCCCACAGCTATTGGTAGGCGCATTTCATGTGCCACCTGTCTCATCGATGTCACCTCGTCCTCTCGCGACCGTGTTTCCTGCGGCCGCACTAATTGCTTCTGTCACCAGCGTGAAGCGGAAGCAGCAGAGAAACCACGTCGTACATGGAGCCATGCCAACTTCTTCCGCCGCAGCCCCCACCCCCCACCCCCACCCCCTCCCCCCGTTGAAAATATGCCCTAGAGGCAATAATATTTGTATTATTATTTTTTATATTCATAATTATAGAGTTTATATTCTATACTATAACTGATATGATCTTGAATTAAGCGATTCGGTAAAAAACTCATATGCACGTGTGAAATGATAAGCAGTAAATATAAGGTTTTTAGTCTTGCCTCTAGGACTAGCTCAAGTGTTGTTCATGATCATGTTTTCCGAATCTTACGATATCGTTTACTGTAACGGTAGTCCTAAAACAACATTGAGAATATGACGTTGGAAGAAAGATCATATTGAATCGACCCGATCTTGTTTGTTAGGAATTGAGTTAATATCGTCTGCATTCAATTATAATAACACGGACTGTTACACATGTGACTTTACTCCTTAGACCATGAGAGTATCGTAGTTACTTCTTACCGTACGGAGGGCTTTGGGGTTGCTCAAACGTCGCATGTAACACGGTGATCATAACGATAACTTACAGGTTCATCAAAAAGTTTGACAAGGGATTAGATATCTCGAGAATGGGATTTGCTCCTCCGACGATGAAGAGATATTCTTAGGGCCCTCTCGGTATGACGACATCAATTATCATCTGGCTGGACACATGTGACTTTGTCACGGGGATGCGGGAATACAATAACAAGAAAGAAGAACAAAACCTAGCTTTTCTGATGAGCAGTTAGCTGCAATAAATGTTTCTAATAGCACTCTTTGGTATGTTGACTATGCTAATTATATTGTTGCTAAATATTTACCACCTAGCTTTACATATCAACAAAAGAAAAAAATTCTTTTATGATTTAAGACACTATTTTTAGGATGACCCACATCTTTATAAAGAAGGAGTAGATGGTATTGTTAGACGTTGTGTACCTGAGCATGAACAGGGACAAATCCTACGGAAATGTCACTCCAAAGCTTATGAAGGACATCATGAGGGAGACAGAACTGCTCACAAGGTATTGCAATCTGGATTTTATTGGCCTACTCTCTTCAAGGATGCTCGTAAGTTTGCCTTATCTTGCGATGAATGTCAAAGAGTAGGTAATATCAGTAAGCGTCAAGAAATGCCTATGAATTATTCACTTCCTGTTGAACCATTTGATGTTTGGGGTTTTGATTACATGGGACCTTTTCCTTCCTCTAATGGGTATACTCATATCTTGGTTGATGTTGATTATGTTACTAAGTGGGCAGAAGCTATTCCAACTAGTAGTCCTGATCACAACACCTCTATTAAAATGCTTAAGGAAGTTATTTTCCCAAGGTTTGCAGTCCCTAGATTTTTAATGACTGATGGTGGTTCACACTTTATTCATGGTGCTTTCCGTAAAATGCTTGCCAAGTATGATGTTAACCATAGAATTGCATCACCCTATCATCCTCAATCTAGTGGTCAAGTTGGACTTAGCAATAGAGAAATAAAATTAATTTTACAAAAGACTGTCAATAGGTCCCGGAAGAATTGGTCTAAGAAATTAGATGATGCACTTTGGGCTTATAGGACAACATATAAAAATCCTATGGGCATGTCTTCCTATAAAATGGTTTATGAAAAAGCTTGTCATTTGCCTCTTGAGTTAGAACATAAAGCTTATTGGGCAATTAAAGAACTCAACTATGATTTTAAACTTGCTGGTGAGAAGAGGATATTTAATATTAGCTCATTTGATGAATGGAGAACCCAAGCTTATGAAAATGCCAATTTATTTAAAAAAAGTTAAAAGATGGCATGATAAAAGAATCCAAAAGCGTGAGTTCAAAATTGGAGAATATGTTCTTTTGTACAACTCTCGTTTCAGATTCTTTGCAGGAAAATTCTTCTCCAAATGGGAAGGACCCTATGTTATCGAGGAGGTTTAACGATCTGGAGCCATCAAAATAAATAATGCCGAAGGTACTAACCCGAAGGTTGTTAATGGACAATGAATAAAACATTATATCTCAGGTACGCCCATTAATGTTGAAAACAATATTATCCAAACTATGACACCGAGAACACATAAAAGAAACCTTCTAGAACACTCCAAAATCGTGAAAAAGAGGAGGTACGTGATACGGTGAGTAAACGGACTCCAAAAAATCCGCAAAAATATTTTTTGTCAGATTTGGAGTATTTAAAAAATAGGAAAATAAGAAACTACCAGAAAGGTGACCCTGGTGGGCACAACCCACCTGGGCGCGCCTGGCTATTTAAAAAAAAGGGAAATAAGAAACTACCAGAAAGGTGACCCTGGTGGGCACAAGACACCAGGGCACGTCTGGCATGCCAGGCGCACCCAGGTGGGTTGTGCCCACCTCGGGTACCTTACGGACTTCGTTTTTCTTCTGTTTGTCTGTTTCCCAAGATAAAAAAAATCTTTATATACCCCCCGAACATGTTGACCACTGTATTGCGGATCTGTTGAGCCAGGCAACATGTCCTCTTCTTCCGCCAACAACGTGGAAGAGGGTGCTTGGTTGATGAAGATCGAGCTGAAGAGAGAAGAGCCCTTAGAAGCTGTCAAAGGGGACAAGAGAAAGGAGGCTACCGGAGATCAAGCGCCGGTGGTTGAGCAGGCCTGGCCGACTGAGGAGGAGGAAGAAGATATCCTTAAACCTTACTATGATCAACTCACCCCCGCCGAGATCGAAGCCTTTCGGGTCATCAAAACGGTTCGTGTGCAAAATAAATATCTCACCCGTGAAAATATTCTGTTGCAAGAGCACATCACTTTCCTCCGGAGCTTCGTCCATAGGCTGGAAAATCTCTTGATCATGAAGGACAAGATCGCTACTTTCATCACCACCACCTTCTTCTTCATCATTGAAAGAAAATTGAGTATCGGGTATGGGCACTCCCCTTGGCTTGCGCCAACCTTGGGGGAGGTGCCCCGGTATCGTATAACCTCCACTATCTTTTGCCTTTACTTATGTTAGTTCAATCCATAATTATCTTTTGCTTTAGATGAATAAAAAGTTTAGTTCGATCCTTTGTTTTCAAGTGGTTGCCTAGTGATCTATCTTTGTAATTGTGTGCGAGATATATAATAAAGTTTAGTTTGAGTTTTGCTTTCTTTACTTTCATGTTCCAATAAAAAGAAAGGAAATAAATGAAAAAGATCATATATTAATCTTATGGTAAGTAAGGACATCACATAAGGAAAAGTATAAGTAGAAAATTTTATTGGAGATTAACAAACATAGCATTGGTCAATGATGCAATTCATGAAAGAATTAATAAGGGAAAAGAAGATTCACATACAAATACACTATCTTGGAAATCTTTTGTGATTGTGAGCCCCCATCAAAATATTATATGCCAAAATTGTTGACATTGGATAAGGAAGACAACATAATGATTTATGTTTGTTCATATTCACATAGAAGTCATATTGTCATAGATCCTTCAACATGTGGTGCTTGCCCCCCATCTTTGCTAGCCAAAAATTCCGCACTAAGTAGAGATACTACTTGTGCATCCAAAAACCCTTAAACCCAAATCTTATTTTCAAGAGTCCACCATACCAACCTAAGGATTGAGTAAGATCCTTCAAGTAAGGTGTCATTGGTGCAATAAGGCAACAAAAATTGCTTCTAAAAGTGTTAGATCATTTAGTGTAAGAGAAAATTGAGCGTTGTACAAACTTGTGATAGCAAAGAATAAAAACGACAGACTGCATAATAAAGGTTGATATCATAAGGGGCAATACAACATGACGTTCTTTTGCACTAAGGGGTTGAGCATACAAACAAAAAGCGCATGGCAACCTCTGCTTTCCCCTGCGAAGGGCCTTGATACGTCTCCGTCGTATCTATAATTTATGATTGTTCCATGCCAATATTATTCAACTTTCATATACTTTTGGCAACTTTTTATACTATTTTTTGGGACTAACATATTGATCCAGTGCCCAGTGCCAGTTCCTGTCTGTTGCATGTTTTATGTTTCGCAGAAACCCCATATCAAACAGAGTCCAAACGGGATAAAAACGGATGGAGAATTATTTTGGAATATTTGTGATTTTTGGGAGGAAGAATCAACGCGAGACAGTGCCCGAGATGGCCACAAGACAGGGGCCCACGCCCACTCCAGGTGGGCGCGCCCCCACCCTCATGGGCCCCTCGTAAGGAGGTTGTAAGGGCATATTTATCCCCAAGATGTTTTGGTGATTGATGACAATGCTTGTGCGGACTAATCGCGTGCGTTAAGTTCTTTCAGAGATTCATCCTTTGGCATGAGACGATTTTCTCCCCTCGATGTTTTATTCAAGACAGTGTAGCTCCTTCGTTTCGTTGTTGGTGTTCTAGTCTCGTAGGAGTCACCGTAATATCAAGAGGGGATCCGCTTTGGTAAGACTTGGGTGGAATCAACACGTACACATCCATATCACACCCGTCGTTTTCTTTCCGCTTCATTGGAGCTGCCGTTTTCCCCTTAGTATGCTTTGCTCTGCCCCAGCGGTAGTACCGCGACCCACAGCGGTAGTACCGCCGAAGCTCCCCAGTGGTAGTACCGCTCTCAGAGCGGTAGTACCGCTCCAAACAGTAGTACCGCTCTCCGAACAGTAGTACCGCTTGGGACCTTCGGCCGTAGTACCGCAGTGCTTCCGGGCTACTGCCGGCTCGATTCAAGAACGATGTTTTTCGTGTCGGGTTTTGCGGTACTAAGGGTGGTAGTTGTGGCGGTAGTAGCGCTCCAAGCGGTAGTACCGCACCTACCCCCACGGTAGTACCGCCCTGGGGTCAGGCCCCTGTAAATGCGGCAGTACCGCTGGGTTGAGCGGTAGTACCGCCCGGAGTGGTAGTACCGCCCTTCCCTAGTGGTAGTACTGCTCTGTGCGGGACTGCTCAGTGGGATAATGGTTGGATTGTTCCCCCCACTATATAAAGGGGTCTTCTTCCCCAAAGTTGACCAACCTCTTTCCCCCAAAGCTCCATTGTTGCTCCAAGCTCCATTTTCGCCCGATCTCTCTCCCTAGCCAATCAAACTTGTTGATTTGCTCGGGATTGGTTGAGAAGGCCCAGATCTACACTTCCACCAAGAGAAATTTGATTCCCCCCACTTATCCCTAGCGGATCTTGTTACTCTTGGGTGTTGAGCACCCTAGACGGTTGAGGTCACCTCGAAGCCATACTCCATTGTGGTGAAGCTTCATGGTGTTGTTGGGAGCCTCCAAGTGTTGTGGAGATAGCCCCAATATTGTTTGTAAAGGTCCGGTTGCCGCCTTCAAGGGCTCCAATAGTGGATTCACGGCATCTCGCATTGTGTGAGGGCGTGAGGAGATTACGGTGGCCCTAGTGGCTTCTTGGGGAGCATTGTGCCTCCACACCGCTCTAACGGAGACGTACTTCCCCTTAAAAGGAAGGAACTTCGGTAACACATCCTCGTCTCCACCGGCTCCACTCTTGGTTATCTTGTCCCTTTACTTTTGCAAGCTTACTTGAGTTGTATCTATTGCTTGCTTGTGTGCTTATTGTCTTTGCATCATATAGGTTGTCCACGTAGTTGCACATCTAGACAACCTATTTCATTGCAAGGTTTAAATTGTTAAAGAAAAGTCTAAAAATTGTTAGTAGCCTATTCACCCCCCCTCTAGTCAACCATATCGATCCTTTCAGCGGTTGATGCCCTTCTTTGACTGCAAGAAAGCTAATTTCTAGAAAACAATCTGGGCGAAGGTTTCAATCCAATCGGAGTTACGGATCTCCATATATAAAGTAAACGGTGCCAAGGCAAAATCCCAGAACACAGAAACAGAGAGAGACAGAGAGATAGATCCAATCTCAGAGGGGCTCTCACCCCTCCCAAGCCATGGGAGCCAAGGACCAGAGGGGAAACCCTTCTCCCATCTAGGGAGAAGGTCAAGGAAGAAGAAGAAGAAGAAGGGGGGCTCTCTCCCCCTTGCTTCCGGTGGCGCCGGAACGCCGCCGGGGGCCATCATCATCACCGCGATCTTCACCAACACCTCCGCCGTCTTCACAAACATCTCCATCACCTTCCCCCATCTATATTCAGCGGTCCACTCTCCCGCATCCCGTTGTACCCTCTACTTGAACATGGTGTTGTATGCTTAAAATTATTATCCAATGATGTGTTGCCATCCTATGATGTCTGAGTAGATTTTTGTTGTCCTATCGGTGATTGAAGAATTGCTATGATTGGTTTGAGTTGCATGTTTTGTTATTGGTGCTGTCCTATTGTGCCCTCCGTGTCGCGCAAGCGTGAGGGATTCCCGCTGTAGGGTTTGCAATATGTTTATGATTTGCTTATGGTGGGTGGCGTGAGTGACAGAAGCATAGACCCGAGTAAGTAGGTTGTTTGTGTATGGGATAAAGGGGACTTGATGCTTTAATGCTATGGTTGGGTTTTACCTTAATGAATCTTTAGTAGTTGTGGATGCTTGCTAGAGTTCCAATCATAAGTGTGTATGATCCAAGAAGAGAAAGTATGTTAGCTTATGCCTCTCCCTCAAATAGAATTGCAATAGTGATTACCGGTCTAGTAACGTAGTCAATTGCTTAGGGACAATTTCACAACTCCTACCACCACTTTTCCACACTCGCTATATTTACTTTATTGCATCTTTATCTAAACAGCCCCTACTTTTTATTTTTGTGTTCTTTATTATCTTGCAAACCTATCCAACAACACCTACAAAGTACTTCTAGTTTCATACTTGTTCTAGGTAGAGCGAAAACTAAGCGTGCGTAGAGTCGTATCAGTGGCAGATAGGACTTGAGAGAATATTTGTTCTACCTTTAGCTCCTCGTTGGGTTCGACACTCTTACTTATCGAAAGATGCTACAACTATCCTGTAAGTGCATCTAGTGCCACCCCTAGTTGGTTTTGGAGTATTGACGACAAAGCTGGTTGAGGGACTAATGCGTTTGTGAGAATTGCAGGATAACGCAGGTAGTGTCCCTCATTGATTCGGTTTACCTACCGGAGATGACCCCTAAAAATGTATGAAGACATTGACGACAATGGTGGTATGTGAAGATATTCACATTGAAGACTATGACATGAGAAGACAATGAGTGAAGACTATGGAGCGCGAAGACTGTGTTGTTTCGTTGTTTCCTTTTCTTCTTTGTTGAGTCATAGGAACCACCGTACTGTTAAGTGGGGTCCAAGTGAACAAAGTCAGAATGACTGAAGTGATGCTCAACCCAAATCCTATGTCTTCGAGCGAAGACAATGAGAGCAAATCTTATCCAGAGCTGGATGAGTCAGCTTTGCTTGTAGCCCAAGTAAAGTTGCCGTGTGTGTTTGAAATCTGACTGTTGGAACACGTGTCAGTTCCTTAGTGACCCAGGGTCATTTCGGACATATCAGGTCGGGTTGCCTGGTGGCTATAAATAGCCCACCCCTACACCATAAATTGGTGGCTGCTCAGAGTTAGTTTACGGCTTTTGTCGTTTGAGAGCAACCCACCTTGAAGCCTTTGAGAGAGAGAAATCCTTGCGAGGACAAAGCCCAAACACCCAGAGCCAAAGAGTGTTAGGCATCACTGAAGTCTTTCTGTCTAAGTGACCTAAAGACTTATTACACTTGAAGACTGTGTATCCTCCAGCCGGTTAGGCGTCGCGTTCTGAGCATCCAAGAGTCATTGTGGATCGCCGGTGAACGAAGTCTGTGAAGGTTCGGAAGTCTACCTTGAAGACTTACTAGAGTGATTGGGCGAGGACTGTGTGTCCTTAGCTCAAGGGGAATAAGATGAAGACACGGTCTTCTGAGTTGAATCTCAGCCTCCCTAACCAGATGTATAGTTGTCACAGCAACTGGAACTGGTCCAACAAATCATGTGTCTTCAACAAGTGACTGGTTCTATCCTCTAACTCCCCTTACCTTAAGTTTGTCTTCGTGAAGTCATTGCCTGTTTGTCATAACTGTTTGACTTCATTGCTTGACTGCTATCATTGATTGGCTTCATACCATCTTCCATCCTGATCCTTACTACCAAGCTGCTATCAGTCTTTGTACTCTCACATTATTGCATACTTGACTATGGCTTGCTTGTTGTAGTTTATCTTCCGCTGCATATCAATTAGGTCATTTCTATTGTTTGTCTTCGAAACTTCCATGTTTTGAAGACTTTGATAAAAATCGCCTATTCACCCCCCTCTAGTCGATAACTAGCATTTTCAATTGGTATCAGAGCAAGGTACTCCCTTGTTCTGTGTGATTCGGTTTAACCACCTAGAGTTTAGCTATGTCGACTGCAGGGATAATCAAAGTCTCCGCTGCATGTCCCGTGTTCGATGGAACTGAATATCCCTACTGGAAGAATAAGATGCGCATGCATCTTGAAGCCATTGATGTCGACCTCTGGTATGTCGTCAAGAACGACATTCCCAAAAATGGTGAAGGTGTCACCCCTACTGATGTCAAGAAGTTCATTCAACTGGACTCCACTGCAAAGAACATCATTTGTGGTCATATGACCAAAGGACAGTATGGCCGTGTGAGTGCTCTGGAAACGTCAAAGCTAGTCTGGGATTGGCTATCCAAGGTCAACGAAGGCGTCTCTACACAGAGAGACCAAAGGATCAGTGTGCTTCGCAACCTCTTCAACCGCTTCAAGAGAAACGACAATGAAAATGTCCTGCTCACGTTTGACCACCTCACCGACATCACAAATGAGCTTCAAGCTCTCGGCGCCACTGAGATTACCAAGCATGAAATCGTCAAGACACTACTGAGATCTCTTGACAGCTCCTTTGACACCCTTGCCCTCATGATACAAGAACGCCCTGACTTCAAGACACTCGATCCGTCTGATATACTTGAGAGGCTCAACACACATGAGTTCCAGCTTTCTGAGAAAAGAGATATCTATGGTCCCAACTATGGCCGAACTCGCGCTTTGAAGGCAAAAGTTGTTTCCTCATCTGAAGAAGAATCTGACTGCGGTTCTGATGATCTTGAAGACATTGGAAAGGAACTTGCTATGCTTGTGAAGAAGTTCCAGAAGTTCACTAAGAAGAAGGGCTTTAGGAAGTCTTCACGATCTAGCTCAAGAAATGATGAAGCTTCCACTCATGATAACAAGAAGAGAACATGTCACAAGTGCAAGAAACTTGGACACTATATCTCTGAGTGTCCACAGTGGGACAATGAGAAGAAGAAGAAGAAGAGCAAGGAATATGATTCTGATGACAAGAAGAAGAAGAAATCCTCAAAGTCTTCTTCCAAGTCCTCATCAAGGTCTTCATCTCATAAGAAGAGCTCTTCTGGCAAGGCTCGTGCTTTTGTTGGCAAGGAAATGGACTCAGAGGAGGAGTCTGCTTCTGAGGAGGCAGAGGTGGAGTCTGAAGAAGAGTCCAACCCTGGTGTTGCGAGTCTGGCTCTAGCCACAACCTATGTTGCCAAGTCCATCTTCAACACTGAAGACAATGACTTCAACACCAACGCTGAAGCTGATGACATGGACGATCCTGCTCCCACCTACTGCTTCATGGCACGTGGTGCCAAGGGTATGACACCTCGTGCTTCAGAATGGATTATGGACAGCGGATGCACTAATCATATGACTGGTGATCGAAGTATTCTCATGGACTCAACCTTACGTCCATCCGACAAGAGTCACATCACATTTGCTGACACTGGTAAAAGCAAGGTATTGGGTCTAGGTAGAGTTGCAATCTCAAAGGATCAACACATGGATAAAGTGATGCTTATTGAATCCCTTGGGTTCAACTTAATGTCTGTCTCAATGCTTTGTGACTTGAACATGATTGTACTATTCGGAAAATATCATTGCCTTGTACTAATGGAATCTGACAAGTCTCTAGTCTTTGAAGGGTATCGGAAAGATGATCTATACATGGTAGATTTCTCAGCAGGTCCACAGCTTGCCGTATGTCTTCTTGCAAAAGCTTCAGAATGCTGGCTCTGGCATCGGAGGCTGGGGCATGCTGGCATGAGGAACTTACACACACTCGTCAAGAAGAAGCATGTCATAGGCATCGAGGGTGTCAAGTTCAAGAAAGATCATTTATGTGGTGCCTACGAAGCTGGAAAGATGACTAGGGCAAAGCACCCCTCGAAGACAATCATGACGACATCTCAACCCTTCGAGCTGTTACACATGGACTTATTTGGCCCTACTCACTACTCTACCCTCACAACAACAGCTTGTCTCTATGGCTTCGTCATTGTTGATGACTACTCAAGATATACATGGGTGCACATAATTCTCTACAAGACTGAAGTACAAGATGTCTTCAGACGCTTCGCCAATCGAGCCATGAACAATTATGGCGTCAAGATCAAGCATATTAGAAGTGATAACGACACTGAATTCAAGAACACCGGGCTTGATCTTTATCTGGATACAATGGGAATCACTCATGAGTTTTCTGCTCCATACACACCTCAACAAAATGGCATTGTAGAGTGCAAGAACAGAACCCTCATTGAGATGGCTCGAACAATGCTCGACGAGTACAAGACACCAAGAAAGTTCTGGCCTGAAGCTATTGATACAGCATGTCACATCATCAACCGTGTTTACATCCACAAGCTTCTGAGCAAAACATCCTATGAGCTCCTTACTGGCAAGAAGCCAAATGTCAGCTACTTCAGAGTCTTTGGTGCTAGGTGCTAGATCAAGGATCCCCATCACAAGTCAAAATTTGCACCGAAAGCTCACGAAGGCTTCATGCTCGGTTATGAAAAGGACTCACACTCTTACAGAGTCTTCAACCTCTATCACTACAAAATCGTTGAAACTGTGGACGTGTGATTTGATGAAACCAATGGTTCACAAAGAGAGCTCCTGCCAAGTACACTTGATGAAGCTCCGTCCAGCGAATCAATCAAGCTGATGGGGACAGGTGAAATCATGCCCTCTGAAGCACAGCCTGAAGAGGAACTTATCATTTCTGCACCAAACCAACCTGAAGACAATGCTCAAACTGAAGACAATCGTCCCAATGATGACAATGATCAGCAAGAGCAAGGTCTTCGTTTAGTTCATCCTGGTGTTGCTAATGAAGTACAAATTGAGAAGATAATTGATAGCATCAATGCGCCTGGTCCACTTACTCGCTCAAGAGAAACACATTTAGCAAATTTCTGTGGGCATTTTTCATTTGTGTCAATATCAGAACCCAAGAAAGTTGCTGAAGCCTTTATGGAACCTGAATGGATTCAAGCCATGCAAGAAGAACTTCAACAATTCAAGCTGAATAATGTTCGGGAACTTGTCAAGCGCCCTGACCCTCGCAAGCATAGCATTATTGGCACAAAATGGATATATCAAAACAAGCAAGATGAGCATGGTCCAGTCTTCAGAAACAAAGCACGTCTTGTGGCTCAAGGATACACTCAAGTTGAAGGAATTGACTTCGATGAAACATTTGCTCCTGTGGCTAGGCTTGAAGCTATTCGCATACTGCTAGCCTATGCAAACCACCATAACATCTTACTATATCAAATGGATGTGAAGAGTGCATTCCTCAACGGCAAAATTGAAGAAGTGTACGTTGCTCAACCACCTGGCTTTGAAGATCCAAAACATCCTGATATGGTGTACAAGTTAAACAAAGCACTGTATGGCCTCAAACAAGCTCCTCGCGCTTGGTATGATACGATCAAAGACTTCCTGAAGAGCAAAGGCTTCAAACCTGGATCCCTCGATCCCACACTCTTCACGAAGACATATGATGGTGAACTGTTTGTGTGCCAAATATATGTGGATGACGTTATCTTCGGCTGCACCAACCAGAAGTATAGTGATGAGTTTGGATACATGATGCAAGAGCAATATCAGATGTCCATGATGGGTGAGCTGAAGTTCTTCCTTGGTCTTCAAATTCGTCAGCAAAGGAATGGCATCTTCATATCTCAAGAAAAATATCTCAAAGACTGTCTGAAGAAGTTTGGAATGCAAGATTGCAAAGGTTACACGACGCCAATGCCAGCCAAACACCATCTTGGTCCCGACGACAATGGTAAAGAGTTCGATCAAAAGGTATACCGCTCCATGATTGGTTCCTTACTTTACCTATGTGCACCTAGGCCAGATATCATGCTTAGTGTTTGCATGTGTGCTCGATTCCAAGCGGCACCAAAGGAATCACATCACTTAGCTGTGAAGCGAATTCTTAGATATTTGGATTACACCCCAACACTCGGATTATGGAATCCAAAGGGCTCAAGATTTGATCTGGTTGGATTCTCGGATGCTGATTATGCTGGAGACAAGGTTGATCACAAGTATACATCAGGCACATGTCACTTTCTGGGGCGATCACTTGTCTGTTGGTCTTCAAAGAAGCAAAACTATGTATACTGCTGAATCTGAATACATTGCTGCTGGATCTTGCTGCGCTCAGCTTCTGTGGATGAAGCAAACTCTCAAGGACTATGGCATCAATCTGAAACAAGTACCTCTCTTCTGTGACAATGAAAGCGCTATCAAGATTGCCAATAATCCAGTCCAGCACTCGAAGACAAAGCACATTGAAATTCGTCATCACTTTCTCAGAGATCATGTCATGAAGAAAGATATTGACATCATTCATGTCAACACTTAAGAGCAACTGGCAGATATCTTCACAAAGCCCTTGGATGAGAAAAGGTTTTGCAAGTTACGGTGTGAGCTAAATATCTTGGAATCCTCAAATGTCCTGTGATCTGGCACACGTCCTAACACTTATGCATGTTGATGACTTAGATGTGCAACACATGAAGTAAAGTATATCTTCAATCAATGAAGACTTACATTCTGAGTGTGAATACATTAATGTGGAATTTGACTTCGGAGCACCACGATAATTGTGCGCCGTGTCTGGGTCTAATACTTCCTATACGATGGGTAACGCCACCACCAAATTTCTTGGTTTGAAGTGTTTCACTCATGGCGTTATTGTTGCAATATCTTCGCATTTGATTTGTCTTCAACTTTCAACTTATCTTCATGATTTACTTCACTATGTCGATTTGATTGCTTTCTCAGATATATACTAGTATTCTGTCCTCTACAGCATTCACTTATAGCTATGTCTTCCTTGTTGAATCTTTTGAACTAAGTGAATGTGATCGGACCCTAATCTCTCTATACTTACTATCTCAAAATCTATCTTTCCAAATCATATGCATTCTATTGAAACTGTCGAATGTCTTCTCTGCATCCTTGTCAGCAGAAGACACAGAGACAAACATCAAGTCTTTTTAAATGATTCATCATTATTTTTGAAATCCGGAGAAGCCGGAACAACCATTCGACAAACTTGGCGGGCGTGGGAACGTGGGACAACTCTGAGTATGTTGCATGCTTGCCACGTGTCCCTCAGATGTGAACAGGCAGGGGCACCTGTGTAATTGTGCTATGCCGCACACCTTCTTATAAATACGTGTCCCCCGCAGTCAAGAAAACCTTCTTCCACCTCTCCACCTCGTCAAAACCCTAGCGCCACCGCTAGCTCGCGACGACGCCGGCGACAAAGCGCTTAGCTGCCGCGACTTCTCTGACGCCGTCCTCACGCCGGTCGCGGACATCGTCCTCTCCTCCGCCGCCGTAGGTGTCCTCCGTCGCCAAGTTAGGGCACAGTGGATTGAACTGCTCGTCTCCTATTCATCCCATCTAGCAGTTCTTTGTGTGGTAAATATAACTCTATTTTTACCATCTTTTTGATCCTCAATGATTCATCCTATTTACCAAAATTGGTTTCTGCCTATATGATGTTAGATCTATTCTGTCTGCATCTCATACTGCCTAGTATATTCACTTAAGCTTCATATCTAGTTAGGTTCCTCACTTGTACTTATTCACGGATTTGTACAAATCTGGAACCAACTCTCAACATATAAGTGAATGTCTTCGCATCATGAGGTCAATGTCTTCAAACTGATTTATCTTCAAATCTTCTGAGAATGCACATGACCTCTTCCCCTTCCCTCGCATCTCTAATGCTGTCACACGTACATGTCCGTGGGATAATCCCTTGGTTCTCATAGTCTGCATTCGTTTGCAGAATTCCTAAAGCAACACATTAACTCTCCTGTAGCTAGTTCCTGTTTGACCAGCAAGCAAAAGCCCTTGAAGCCTTTGAACGTATTGAAGCCATTCAGTTTGAAGTTCATGGCTGCAGAGAAATCAGTAAGGAAGGGTGGCAGACAACATCGAGGGGGAACATCAAAAGATTTGCCTGATGACCTCGCAGAAATCTACAAGACAGATCCTGAAGAGGATTATAATCAGCGCAAGACCCAAATCCAATGGATTCGACGATATTGGGCTGAACAATGGTTCAAGTACAAGTTCGTGACCTAGGAATATGCTGAGAAGAATGCTATCAAAAGTCCTTGGGGTGATATTCTCTATCAAGGCCTTCCACCCAAGAACAGAGCTGAAGCTGTTGCACAGGATTTCTATCCTTGTATGGTCCGTGGACCTCAGCCTGAAAATGCCGACCCATCATCACTGCTCTGGTGTCGTGACGATAATCTCTTCAAGCGCAACTACCAGCACGCAAAGGCATCGGCCAGGGAAAACAAGAAGTCATTGGGATTAGACTTCAACCCTGGTCCCTCTGCTCCTCGTGCTGACGGCTCATGTGATGCAGAACCCAATGTCATCGGCCCCTTTTCAAACCTTGATGGCCTCATCACATACATCTTGGTCCAGGGTGCCAGAGTAGATCATTCTGATAATGATGCTGATACTGATGAAGCCCCTGCTCCTCCTCCAAGGCCGTAGAAGCCAAAGAAAACTAAGGCTTCACAATCAGCTGCTCCTCCAAAAGCTTCACGTGCGAAGCCACTGGACACTACACCTCCTGAAGACAGTGTGCAGTCTGAAGATCTTTCACGCATATCCAAGAAGACGGAGAAGAAAAAGGAAATTGTCAAGAATACTGATCAGACATTGACTCCTGCTGCCATTCTGCGTGAAGAGCACATTGATCTGTCCAGCGATGACGATCTTGCGGATGATGCTCTTGAGCAACTGATCAAGAGCAAGGAAGAAGCAGCGATCTTCAATAATTTGCCTCTCTTTGACGTGGCAATCATCCATAGCTTCATTGATGAGTGGTTTGACACACCAAATCTCAGCTTTGATGATTTGCAACTTCCCATTGGCCTCAGTATCTCCTTCAATGGCGCTATTGCTTCTGAGCTAGCTATTGCTCAGCGCATCGTCGAACTGAAGCACAAGATCGACTATGAAAAGGCTCAGTTCAAGAAGCATGTGGCCAAGCTCAGCGTGCAAGATGTCAAAAACTTCAAGATCATGTTGCACGAGCTCAAAGAAGCCTTTCACAAGAAGCGTGAAGAAGCTCGAGGCTCTCAAGAGCGCATGAAGAATCTGGCTGACAAGTGTGTGCTAGCCTACAATGAGGCTGAGAAGCGCAAGGCTCATGGTCGTCCTGGCATCGACCCTAGAATGGCTGCAAAGAAGAAGAAGCTATCAACTGTCCAACCTGCACCTTCGAGGCAGGATGAACCTCGCATAGTCTTCCCAAGCAGCATGACTGGCTCGAAGCCAAAGGCCATGTCAACCGCTTCAGAACAGAAGAAGGCGAGGGCTGTAGAGGCTCAAGCCAGAAAAAGGAAAACCTCAGAAGCCTCTGATGCTGCTCCCTCAAAAAAGAAGCGCAAGATCAAGAAGAATCGGGCTGCTCCCACAGAGCCCTTAGTTGTTGAACCTATCTCAGTGGTTCGCCCTGCATCTGAACACCAAGAACGACGGATGATTGTTCATGAGCCTGCTTCCACAGAGGCTTATGAAGCTGAAGACATTCCAGCAGTTGATCCCAACGCTGCTGAAGACATTGGTCACCATGACAATGTTGAAGATGATGACGTTCTTCCTCAGATCGAGCACAACTTGGTATCATCGCCTGTTCTCACGAACAGCGAAATCATCAGCATTGGTCGTCCTCTGACGCCAATTGCTCAGGATGCATCATTGGCTGATCGCCCACAACAACAAGACTCCCCCAGTACTCCCCAACAACAACAAGTCACACCACCTGTGCAAGTTGAAGAGGATGAGGCCCAGCCAACTCCATCTCCAAAGGCGTCGCCTGTACTACAAAGGCTTCGCAAAGGACCAAGGCCTCAAGCCCCTCTTCCGAGTGTTCCAGAAGGAGATGAGCACCACCAATCTGTTGCACGTCAAGTGTTTCCAGATGCCACTCCAACTGTGAATATCTTAGAGTCTGAAGCCAAAGCTGCTGAAGACAATCCGGCTGCATCAGCCGATGACGAACAAGAAGAAGGACGTGTCCCTACTCCCCCATTACCGAAGAAGTTGTTCCTGAAGTGAACATGCTAGTGCCAGACCCTCCAGCTCATCAAGTGGAGGTTGAAAATCTTGAGGCTGCCCCCACCAACACAAATGAAGCCCATGACGTTGTCATGACTGAAGCTAGTGTGGAGCCTGCACCAACCAATATGCCAGAAGCCAATGCTCCAACTGCTCCTGAAGCTTCTGACGTGCAGCTTGAAGCCACTGTTGTTGCCACTGCTCCTGTTCCACCACCAAGGCCCCATACAATTGAGCAAGCATACAGCCATGGCCAGCTAATCACTGTCAGATGGCCCGTTCTAGTTCCTCCGCCTCATGTCTCTGGTCCTCAGTTTGATTATCACATTGAGCATAGGCCTCAGATCTAGAAACCAAAGCCAAGACTGCCAAGGTTCCCAGGTACTGTCACATCTACAGGGTCCTTCAATGCAAATGGCTTCAAAAGCCACAACACCTTCTTTGACAGCGCAAAGAACCCCTACTCAAGGCCAAGAATATCATCTGATCGTTTTGGAGTCATCAACAACGAAGCTATTACTCCTGTGTTCTATATGATCAAGGGTGCATTTTCCCTCATATGCGCCTCGACACTGAAGCCATTGCAGGACTGCCATGCTTAGAAGAAGCACTTGTCTGCTTTCGTGATGCAGGTCTGCTCAGCTTTGTGACAGATAAAGAACATTGGAATGAGGAACTTCTGCTTCAATTCTATGCTACCCTCCACATTCACGGCTACAACAGGGATACAAAAACATGGGTTCTCGAGTGGATGACAAGAAATGTTCATCATGAAGCCAAAGCTCTTGACATCATTGAGATTACAGGGTTATCCACTCCCGGAGAGATGTACGAACCTGGTTGTCAACACCACCACAATGCACTGGAGAGCATCTTCCATAAGCCAGAACCCAACATGAGCCAGATGTTGAGCATGATGAAGCCTTTCCCACATGACGCTGAATACCCAAAGGAGTTCTTTGTTGATGACCTTGAGTATCTGCCGCGCACAATATATCACATCATAAGGAGGACTCTATGGCCTATCAAAGGGCATTCATCAGCTGCAAAACTTGAAGGAGCCATGAAGACATTGGTCTTTTACATCCTCAATGGCATCAGCTTCAATGCACAAGATTTCTTCCTCCGGCAACTGGCTGCGTCTGGATCTGACCTTTTTGGCCTGAAATTCTATGCTCCATGGGTCATGCGCCTCATCAAGCTACACTCTGCTATCAACTATCAGCCCTCTGCTCATGATCATGTGATCTTTCTACCAGAGGTTGATATGTCAGTTGAAGCCATATACCCTGAGCCTGCCAAGAAGCCTCTTTGTCTTCAAAATGCTGACCAAAGCTTCACTCAGCCTATGGAAGGAGTCCAAGCTGTAACTCGTGTCTATCCGATGGCTAGAAACACTCGTCTGCCTCATCATGCACCAACTAAAGCTACTGAGAGCACAATTGCTCAACGGCCTAAGAAGCGCTCTCGGGTCCTAAATGACCGAGAACTTCTTGTGGCACTGCATCAGAAACAAGACAAGCATCACTTTTGGCTCAAGCGACAGATGCAAAGCCTCTTGGTGGACGTAAATCGCATTCGAAATCTTGCCACCAAGAATGCATTTGTCACTCACGAAACCTGTCGGCGATCATGGAAGAGTTTGACATTGCTGAGTGCTGAAGCAGATCTTCAAGACGATGGCTTCACTAAAAGATTCAAGTTTGACTCCACTCCTCCATGGAATGCTGTCCTACGTCAAACTCCATCCCTTGAAGACTCTGACTATTCTTCCTCCACGGCAACTGTGAATGCCAACGTGATCGATGATGAAGACAATGCTACTTCACCACCCCCTACTCCTGCACGCATCGACACTGCACCAAGTTCGTCTGCACCGCCAACCAACAACGACAACCCTGCTGCTTCACCTACTCCTCGTGAGGACGAGTAGATGCTCTATGTCTTCAAACCTTTTTGGTCATTACTGACAAAAGGGGGAGAAGCATATGAGTTTGATAGTCTTCAAGTGGGTTCATATGGGCGGTTGCTTTATATTTTTCCTAGTGGTTACAACTCTTGCTTTTGATACATTTCGTTCGTTGAGTTGTAACACTTAAACTCGATGGTCGTCTGCTACTTATTTGCTCTTTCATGTGCGATGATAACTTCCGCACTTAGATCATTCCGCACTTAGATCATTCTGCAGACGTCCATTTTCCATTATGCATGTCATTCTTTTAGTTATATCGTTTCATGCATGATGAATTATCTTCATAAGTTGAAGAGGATCTCCACAAGTACAACCTGCCATGTGCATTTGCATTCCAAAAGCAAATTACTTATATGCACATCTTCAGGGGGATCCCTTGCCACTTATGAAGACAATACCCTATCCTTTACAATTTCACATACTTCATTCCCGTTGAAAACTTCAACCAGTTTGTCATCAATCACCAAAAAGGGGGAGATTGTAAGTGCATCTAGTGCCACCCCTAGTTGGTTTTGGAGTATTGACGACAAAGTTGGTTGAATGACTAATGCGTTTGTGAGAATTGCAGGATAACGCAGGTAGTGTCCCTCATTGATTTGTTTTACCTTAATGAATCCTTAGTAGTTGCGGATGCTTGCTAGAGTTCCAATCATAAGTGCGTATGATCCAAGAAGAGAAAGTATGTTAGCTTATGCCTCTCCCTCAAATAGAATTGCAATAGTGATTACCGGTCTAGTAACGTAGTTGCTTAGGGACAATTTCACAACTCCTACCACCACTTTTCCACACTCGCTATATTTACTTTATTGCATCTTTATCTAAACAGCCCCTACTTTTTATTTATGTGTTCTTTGTTATCTTGCAAACCTATCCAACAACACCTACAAAGTACTTCTACTTTCATACTTGTTCTAGGTAGAGCGAACACTAAGCGTGCGTAGAGTCGTATCAGTGGCAGATAGGACTTGAGAGAATATTTGTTCTACCTTTAGCTCCTCGTTGGGTTCGACACTCTTACTTATCGAAAGAGGCTACAACTATCCTGTAAGTGCATCTAGTGCCACCCCTAGTTGGTTTTGGAGTATTGACGACAAAGCTGGTTGAGAGACTAATGCGTTTGTGAGAATTGCAGGATAACGCAGGTAGTGTCCCTCATTGATTCGGTTTACCTACCGGAGATGACCCCTAAAAATGTATGAAGACATTGACGACAATGGTGGTATGTGAAGATATTCACATTGAAGACTATGACATGAGAAGACAATGAGTGAAGACTATGGAGCGCGAAGACTGTGTTGTTTCGTTGTTTCCTTTTCTTCTTTGTTGAGTCATAGGAACCACCGTACTGTTAAGTGGGGCCCAAGTGAACAAAGTCAGAATGACTGAAGTGATGCTCAACCCAAATCCTATGTCTTCGAGCGAAGACAATGAGAGCAAATCTTATCCAGCGCTGGATGAGTCAGCTTTGCTTGTAGCCCAAGTAAAGTTGCCGTGTGTGTTTGAAATCTGACTGTTGGAACACGTGTCAGTTCCTTAGTGACCCAGGGTCATTTCGGACATATCAAGTCGGGTTGCCTGGTGGCTATAAATAGCCCACCCCTACACCATAAATTGGTGGCTGCTCAGAGTTAGTTTACGGTTTTGTCGTTTGAGAGCAACCCACCTTGAAGCCTTTGAGAGAGAGAAATCCTTGCGAGGACAAAGCCCAAACACCCAGAGCCAAAGAGTGTTAGGCATCACTGAAGTCTTTCTGTCTAAGTGACCTAAAGACTTATTACACTTGAAGACTGTGTATCCTCCAGCCGGTTAGGCGTCGCGTTCTGAGCATCCAAGAGTCATTGTGGATCGCCGGTGAGCGAAGTCTGTGAAGGTTCGGAAGTCTACCTTGAAGACTTACTAGAGTGATTGGGCGAGGACTGTGTGTCCTTATCTCAAGGGGAATAAGATGAAGACACGGTCTTCTGAGTTGAATCTCAGCCTCCCTAACCAGATGTACAGTTGTCACAGCAACTGGAACTGGTCCAACAAATCCTGCGTCTTCAACAAGTGACTGGTTCTATCCTCTAACTCCCCTTACCTTAAGTTTGTCTTCGTGAAGTCATTGCCTGTTTGTCATAACTGTTTGACTTCATTGCTTGACTGCTATCATTGATTGGCTTCATACCATCTTCCATCCTGATCCTTACTACCAAGCTGCTATCAGTCTTTGTACTCTCACATTATTGCATACTTGACTATGGCTTGCTTGTTGTAGTTTATCTTCCACTGCATATCAATTAGGTCATTTCTATTGTTTGTCTTCGAAACTTCCACGTTTTGAAGACTTTGATAAAAATCGCCTATTCACCCCCCTCTAGTCGATAACTATCACTTTCATATCCCGTATACTTGCGGGTTATCAAGACCTTTTTCTGGCGCCGTTACCGGGGAGTCATAGCGTGGGGTGAATATTCTCGTGTGTGCTTGTTTGCTTTATCACTAAGTAATTTTTATTTGCTGTTCTAAGTTATTCTCTATCTTTAGTTATGGATATGGAACATGAAAAATTAGGTGTACTTGCTACTCATGGAGATGGAGAACCTCCTAAAACCCTCGATGATCGTTATGTGAAAGATATTATGTACTACTTTAATAATCCTGAGAAAACCCCATTCAACTATATAATGGGAGTAACGTTGGATCAACGTGAATACTTTAGGGATTATCGCTTGACATAAAAAGGGAAACTATTATGGGATCAAATTAATATGTTGCGTTGGTATGCCCGGGATCTATGCTTGAGATATGATATTACTTGTTGCTCTAGGATGAAGGCTCCACACCTTCCCTTTTCATGCAAATTTAATGATAATGAAATCTTAGCCTCTTATGCTAATGGTATCTATGATTACTATGATGTGGAACAAATAGAATAATTTGTTGCTTTTATGGGTGCTTATGAGATTGAATCTATGTTCAAAGTGTTTGACGATTTTGATGATTCAATTTATAGACCAGTAAATTTTGCTATACTTAGATACTGCTATGAAAATTATGAATACAATTACAATATTAATGCATTTATTGAGAAAGTCTCCGCCGTCCAAGAAGAGACTAATATTTTGCAGGAAGCTATGGAATAAGAAATTGATGAAACTATGAGCTCATTGGATGAAATAGATGATGAGGAGAGCGAAGAACAAAAGGAGGAAGAGCGGATTGATCACCTGTGCCCACCTTATAATGAGAGTAACTCTTCAACTCATACATTGTTTAATTCCCCTTCATGCTTACCGAAGGATGATTGCTATGATCCCTTGAATTTGTTTGAAATATCCCTTTTTGATTATGCTTGCTATGCTTGTGGCCAAGATGCCAATATGAATTATGCTTATGGAGATGAACTTGCTATAGTTCCTTATGTTAAACATGAAATTGTTGCTATTGCACCCACGCATGATAGTCCTATTATCTTTTTGAATTCTCCCGACTACACTATATCATAGGGATGGCAATTTTATCCATGGATCTAGATATCCATGGATAACCGACCCGGTTGGGCAAGGGTATGGAGCACATTTCCGTCCATGGATCCATGGATCTGGATACCCGCGAACGGTCGGGTTGGGCACGGTTACAATTTCTGCTCCATGGATATCTAGTGGATACCCTTATGACACATGGGACCGTATGTCAGGATGAAAATGACTCCATCATTACTGAAGACTAATTTGGAGCCAAGTGTGCTCATGTGGACAGTCGAATAGGTCTCCAATTACCAGTGCACATAATGTTGGTAGTGCATTTGAATTTAAATATGCTACGTACTTTATTTATGCAACTTCTATTTTGATTTGTTCTGTGGGAAGTCTTCATGCTAATTTTTCTATGCCCATGGAGCTCCATGGGTATCTGGGTATCCAGTGGATTTGGGCATGGGCACAAGTTGTGCCCATGGATACTTTGGTGGATGGGCAGAGGGCGGGAAGATGGGTCATGGGTTGGATTTGGACCAACTCCACCCGCCCCAAACCCAACCCATTGCCATCCCTACTATATCGGAGAAGTTTGTGCTTATTAAGGATTATATTGATGGGTTGCCTTTTACTGTTGCACATGATGATTTTGATGAATATAATATGCATGTGCTTGCTGCTCCTACTTGCAATTATTATGAGAGAGGAACTATATCTCCACCTCTCTATGTTTCCAACACGATAGAATTACAAGAAACTGTTTATACTATGCATTGGCCTTTACTTGGTGTGCATGAATTGTTCTTTTATGACATGCAGATGCATAGAAAGAGAGTTAGACTTTGTTGTTGCATGATATATGTTATTTTGTGCTCACTACTAAATCACAAACCATTGTTAATTAAAATTGGCTTTGATATACCTTGGGATCCGGGTGGATCCATTACTTGAGCACTATATGCCTAGCTTAATGGCTTTAAAGAAAGCGCTGCCAGGGAGACAACCCGGAAGTTTTAGAGAGTCATTTATTTCTGTTGAGTGTTTTTATACAGTTTAAAAACAAAAAATAAATAAAGAGGGGAACCTAAAAACTTTTCAAAAAGGAAAGTGAAAGTGAGAAAGACAAGCATTGTTGAAGTGGGAGCTAGCCTTGAACTTTGTTCATGCTCACGGAAACTTTGTGAATCTTGATTACAGAAACTTTTCATAAAAAATAATTATCCCCTTGTACAATTCCATTGTATTATAAAAATAATGTGCCAAGGTTTGCCTTTAGGATGTTTACAATGCTTGTTGGTTTGTACGGTGCAGGACAGAAACTTTGGCTGTAGTGCTTGATTTTACATTTTTTGCTGGAACGTCAAATGGTTATGATTCCTTTTGCACTGTCTTTATGAACAATTTTTTTATTTTTCCTAATTTTGGTAGAATTTTTGGGGTCCCATAAGTATGGTGAATGTTCAGATTGCTACAGACTGTTCTGTTTTTGACAGATTCTGTTTTTGATGCATAGTTTGCTTGTTTTGATGAATCTATCAATTTATATCAGTGGATTAAGCCATGGAAAAGCTATATTACAGTAGACACAATGCAAAAACAAAATATGAATTGGGTTGCTACAGTACTTGGAGTGGTGATTTGCTTTATTATACTAACAGATCTTACCGAGTTTTCTGATGAAGTTTTGTGTGGATGAAGTGTCTAATCGAGGAGGTCTCGATATGAGGAAAAGGAAGAGAGGCAAGAGATCAAGCTTGGGGATGCCCAAGGCACCCCAAGTAAATATTCAAGGATACTCAAGCGTCTAAGCTTGGGGATGCTCCGGAAGGCATCCCCTCTTTCTTCAACAAGTATATGTTTTCGGATTTGTTTCGTTCATGCATTATGTGCAAGTCTTGGAGCGTCTTTTGCATTTAGTTTTCATTTTTATTTTATGCACCATGCTGGTATGAGATAGTCCTTGGTTGATTTATAGAATGCTCATTGCACTTCACTTAAATCTTTTGAGTATAGCTTTATAGAATGCTTCATGTGCTTCACTTATATCATTTGAAGTCTGGATTGCCTGTTTCTCTTCACATAGAAAAGCACCATTTGTAGAATGCTCTTTTGCTTCACTTATATTTGTTAGAGCATGGGCATATCTTTTGTAGAAAGAATTAAACTCTCTTGCTTCACTTATATCTATTTAGAGAGATGACAGGAATTGGTCAATCACATGGTTAGTCATAAAATCCTACATAAACTTGTAGATCGCTGAATATGATATGTTTGATTCCTTGCAATAGTTTTGCGATATAAATATGGTGATATTAGAGTCATGCTAGTGGGTGATTGTGGATTGTAGAGACACTTGTGTTGAGGTTTGCAAGTCCCATAGCATGCATGTATGGTAACCGTTGTGTGACAAATTTGAAGCATGGGGTGTTTCTTTGATTGTCTTCCTTATGAGTGGCGGTCGGGGACGAGCGATGGTATTTTCCTACCAATCTATCCCCCTAGGGGCATGCGTAGTAGTACTTTGCTTCGAGGGATAATAAACTTTTGCAATAAGTATATGAGTTCTTTATGACTAATGTGAGTCCATGGATTATACGCACTTTTACCTTTCCATATTGCTAGCCTCTTCGGTACCGTGCATTGCATCCAAACCCCGTGATACGATACACTCTATCACACATAAACCTCCTTATATCTTCCTCAAAACAGCCACCATACCTACCTATCATGGCATTTCCATAGCCATTCCGAGATATATTGCCATGCAACTTCCATCATCATCATATACATGACTTGAGCATTCATTGTCATATTGCCTCGCATGATCGTAAGATAGATATCATGATGTTTTCATGGCTTGTCCATTTTTTGATGTCATTGCTACGCTAGATCATTGCACATCCCGGTACACCGCCGGAGGCATTCATATAGAGTCATATCTTTGTTCTAGTATCGAGTTGTAATATCGAGTTGTAAGTAAATAAAAGTGTGATGATCATCATTATAGAGCATTGCCCCATAAAAAAAGAGAAAAAAAAGGAAAGGCCAAAGAAGCCTAAAGAAAAAAGGGGGCCAAAGAAGCCCACCCAAAAAGAAAAAAAAGAAAAAAAGAAAAAAAGAAAAAAAGGGGCAATGTTACTATCCTTTTACCACACTTGTGCTTCAAAGTAGCACCATGTTATTCATATAGTGAGTCTCCTATATTGTCACTTTCATATACTAGTGTAAATTTTTCATCATAGAACTTCGCTTGTATATTCCAACGATGGGCTTCCTCAAATGCCCTGGGTCTTCATGAGCAAGCAAGTTGGATGCACACCCACTTAGTTTCTTTTGTTGAGCTTTCATACACTTATAGCTCTTAGTGCATCCGTTGCATGGCAATCCCTACTCCTCGCATTGACATCAATTGATGGGCATCTCCATAGCCCATTGATTAGCCGCGTCAATGTGAGACTTTCTCCCTTTTGTCTTCTCCATATAAACCTCCACCATCATATTCTATTCCACCTATAGTGCTATATCCATGGCTTGCGCTCATGTATTGCGTGAGGCTTGAAAAAGCTGAAGCGCGTTAAAAAGTATGAACCAATTGCTCGGCTTGTCATCGGGGTTGTGCATGATGGGAGCATTTTGTGTGACGAAAATGAAGCATGGCCAAACTATATGATTTTGTAGGGATAAGCTTGCTTTGGCCTTGTTGTTTTGAAAAGACATGATTGCTTTATTGGTACGCTCGAAGTATTATTGTTTTTTATGTCAAATGATAGACTATTGCTTTGAATCACTCGTGTCTTAATATTTATGCCATGATTAGACATATGATCAAGATTATGCTAGGTAGCATTCCACATCAAAAATTATCTTTTTATCATTTACCTACTCGAGGACGAGCAGGAATTAAGCTTGGGGATGCTGATATGTCTCCGTCGCATCTATAATTTTTGATTGTTCCATGCCAATATTATTCAACTTTCATATACTTTTGGCAATTTTTTATACTATTTTTTGGGACTAACATATTGATGCAGTGCCCAGTTCCAGTTCCTGTCTGTTGTATGTTTTATGTTTCGTAGAAACCCCATATCAAACGGATTCCAAACGGGATAAAACGGACAAAGAATTATTTTGGAATATTTGTGATTTTGGGGTGGAAGAATCAACGCGAGACGGTGCCCGAGGTGGCCACGAGACAGGGGCCCACGCCCACTCCAAGTGGGCGCGCCCCCACCCTCGTGGGCCCCTCGTAAGGTGGTTGATGCCCTTCTTTGGCCGCAAGAAAGCTAAATTTTGGAAAATGATCTGGGTGAAGGTTTCAATCCAATCGGAGTTACGGATCTCCAGATATAAAGGAAATGGTGCCAGGGCAGAATCCCAGAACGCAGAAACAGAGAGAGACAGAGAGATAGATCCAATCTCGGAGGGGCTCTCGCCCCTCCCAAGCCATGGGAGCCAAGGACCAGAGGGGAAACCCTTCTCCCATCTAGGGAGAAGGTCAAGGAAGAAGAAGAAGAAGGGGGCTCTCTCCCCCTTGCTTCCGGTGGCGCCGGAACGCCGCCGGGGGCCATCATCATCACCGCGATCTTCGCCAACACCTCCGCCATCTTCACCAACATCTCCATCACCTTCCCCCATCTATATTCAGCGGTCCACTCTCCCGCATCCCACTTTACCCTCTACTTGAACATGGTGCTTTATGCTTCATATTATTATCCAATGACGTGTTGCCATCCTATGATGTCTGAGTAGATTTTCGTTGTCCTATCGGTGATTGATGAATTGCTATGATTGGTTTGAGTTGCATGTTTTGTTGTTGGTGCTGTCCTATTGTGCCCTTCGTGTCGCGCAAGCATGAGGGATTCCCGCTGTAGGGTTTGCAATATGTTTATGATTTGCTTATGGTGGGTGGCGTGAGTGACAGAAGCACAGACCCGAGTAAGTAGGTTGTTTGCGTATGGGATAAAGGGGACTTGATGCTTTAATGCTATGGTTGGGTTTTACCTTAATGAATCTTTAGTAGTTGTGGATGCTTGCTAGAGTTCCAATCATAAGTGCATATGATCCAAGAAGAGAAAGTATGTTAGCTTATGCCTCTCCCTCAAATAGAATTGCAATAGTGATTACCGGTCTAGTAACGTAGTCAATTGCTTAGGGACAATTTCACAACTCCTACCACCACTTTTCCACACTCGCTATATTTACTTTATTGCATCTTTATCTAAACAGCCCCTACTTTTTATTTACGTATTCTCTATTATCTTGCAAACCTATCCAACAACACCTACAAAGTACTTCTAGTTTCATACTTGTTCTAGGTAGAGCGAACACTAAGCGTGCATAGAGTCGTATCAGTGGCAGATAGGGCTTGAGAGAATATTTGTTCTACCTTTAGCTCCTCGTTGGGTTCGACACTCTTACTTATCGAAAGAGGCTACAACTATCCCGTATACTTGCGGGTTATCAGGCCTATCTTTTACTTTTATGTATCTACTTTCATGCAAGAGTCTAAGTTTCTCTCTCTATTCCTTTTTATTTTTATCTTTTGGCAAGCATCATGTGGTGAGGAAAGATATAGGCACATATATACAGTTGGATATGGATAGTATGAGTTATTATTGTTGACATCACCATTGAGGTGAATATGTTGGGAGGCAAAACTATAACCCCCTATCTTTCTATGTGTCTGGTTGAAATGTTTTGCTCATGTGTATGCGGTGAGTGTTAGCAATCATAGAAGACTATATGATAGTTGAGTATGTGGACTTGCCAAAAAGGCTCCGATACGTGACCCTTCCTGAAAAGATGATGAATTGTAGTTGCAAAGCTGACTGAGAACATAATTTGTTGGTTTCTAATAGAGTTTATGCTTTATACTTCGATGTTGTGATGAATTGTTACTTATTCATGATAATTCTATGATAAAAGTTTTATGCTAAAGTTTGTTGCTGTTACAATAATTTACATGATGCTTCTATGTCCGTATTTTGTTTTTGTCAACACCTCTCTCTCTCTAAGCATGTGGACATGTTTTTCGATTTCAGCTTCGCTTGAGGACAAGCGATGTCTAAGCTTGGGGGAGTTGATACGTCCATTTTGCATCATGTTTATCTACTGTTATTTATAATAATTTTAGGCATAATAATGCTTTTTGGAGTAATTCTAATGCCTTTTCTCTCATAATATGCAAGGTACACACAAAGAGGGAGAATTCTGGCAGCTGGAAATCTGGACCTGAAAAAGTTACGTCAGTCTACCTATTATGCACAACTCCAAATGAGTTGAAACTTCATGAGGAATTTTTATGGAATAAATAAGAAATACTGGAGCAAATAACTATCGGAGGGGGGCCACCTGGTGAGCATAAGACACCTGGGCGTGCCTGGCCCCCAAGGCGCGCCCTGGTGGGTTGTGCTCAGCCCAGCCCACCTTCGGTGCCCCTCTTCTGGTATATAAGTCATTTTAACCTAAAAAATAAGGAGAGAACTTTCGGGACGAAGCGCCGCCGTCTCAAGGCGGAACTTGGACAGGAGCACTTTTACCCTCCGACGGAGCGATTCCGTCGGGGGAGCTTCCCTCCCGGAGGGGGAAATCATCGTCATCATCATCACCAACAACTCTCCCATCTTGGGGAGGGCAATCTCCTTCAACATCTTCAATAGCACCATCTCCTCTCAAACCCTAGTTCATCTCTTGTGTTCAATCTATGTACCATAACCTCATATTGGTACTTGTGGGTGACTAGTAGTGTTGATTACATCTTGTAGTTGATTACTATATGGTTTACTTGGTGGAAGATTATATGTTCAGATACAATATGCTAATTAATACCCCTATGATCTTGAGCATGATTATCATTTTTGAGTAGTTACTTTTGTTCTTGAGGTCACAGGAGAAATCTTGTTACAAGTAATCATGTGAACTTGATATGTGTTCGATATTTTGATAGTATGTATGTTGTGATTACTTTAGTGGTGTCATGTGAACATCGACTACATGACACTTCACCATATTTGGGCCTAAGGGAATGCATTATGGAGTAGTAATTAGATGATGGGTTGTGAGAGTGACAGAAGCTTAAACCCTAGTTTATGCGTTATTCCGTAAGGGACCGATTGGATCCAAAAGTTTAGCGCTATGGTTAGAATTTATTCTTAATAATTTTCTCGTAGTTGCGGATGCTTGCAAGAGGGTTAATCATAAGTAGGAGGTTTTTTTCAAGTAATAACAACACCTAAGCACGGGTCCACCCACATATCAAATTATCAAAGTATCGAACACGAATTAAGCCAACATGATGAAAGTGACTAGATGAAAATTCCCGTCTACCCTCAAGAACATTTTGCTTATCATAAGAAATCGTTTTGGCCTGTCCTTTGCCTCAAAATGATTGGGCTACCTTGCTGCACTTTTGTTGCTATTATCGTTACTTGCTCGTTACAAATTATCTTGTTATCAAACTACTCTGCTACTTACAATTTTAGCGCTTGCAGACATTACGTTGCTGAAAACCACTTGTCATTTCCTTCTTCTCCTCGTTGGGTTCGACACTCTTACTTATCGAAAAGGCTACAATTGATCCCATATACTTGTGGGTCATCAAGGCGCCTCAAGAAAGCGGTCAAATTGGACAAGGGGGAGGAATGCCCCTGCCCCTCCTAGGCCTGCGCCCCAAGGGGGGAAACTTTCCCCTTGGTGGCTGCCCTCTCCCTCTCCTCCAACCTATATATATATACTAGGTTTTTTGCTCTTTTAGATATACAAGTTTTGAAGGCTCCTCTAATAGTTCTAGTTCTAATTGGTCCTAGTTGACTAGTTACACCGGGACGCGTCGGTGCTATACAAATGGTTTTTAACCCCTTTCCACGACGGTGTTCGGAACCATCACCTAGTGAGTGACTGCGATAGGGGGAGGGTCCTTCCCACACGACCCAGAAACCGTCGGGGATGTTCCCTCCTGGCACACACGCTCGGCAAAATGAGGTCGTGTGCGACCGGTGAGCGACCAAATACGGTTATACGTACAGTAGTGCTAAAAAATACAATTATACATGCGAAATCATTTCCGGTTGTAAGTACATCCCACACAGTCAGTCCCTGCTAAAAGTTTCCGTTCGTATATACATCCCACATAGTCCCTCCAAGGAAAACATTTGCGCAAGGTGGCGTAACGCAAACAGTTTTCAAGAGAATGTCATGTGTGATTGTTCATTGATCCAACACGGGTTATTCCTAGAAACTGTGTGCGTTGTCTGAGGTCATCACCCACGGTGTTTTCTCAATAACTGTTTGCAATAGGAAAACCCAATTAGCAGGCTAATTGCCCTATCATTAATAATCCATTTATTAATCTAATTGACATTCATATCAAGCACATGATATATTTCATTTCTATATTAAGGAAGCAAGATTTCATAATTGAAATACATCCGAGTACAACATGATATAGCTTCAGCACTCAGCTACCCCATTACACAACTGCACCAGCACCAAGTTTCACATGCAACATCTAGAACCTTTTTAAATTAGCTTCATAGACGGTACACAGACAGATGCATCTCATCTAGAAAACTGCTGAAGCGGAAGGCGAATATTGAGCCTTCATTCATGTTGAAGGTCTTTGCAACTTTAGGCCTGTGCCTGTGGATGATTGACCATCCATCCTTCGTCCTCTTCAGGAACACTTCAATATAGAACCGTGGGTGTTGTATGAAAACTTTCCTTGCCTCCTGACTATAGAGGTGGTTTGAGAGGTAATCATCAATGAACTGCTTTGGAAAGGCCTGAAAACAAGGATGTGCATAAATATCTTCTCTATATTGGAAATGGGGCAAAGGAATGAAAAAAGGCAAGGTATAATAGTTAGTACCATATTGTAAACCTCAGTGGTCCCATTATTTCCCTGCAACACATATAAGGTAGTTAGTCATCAAGTTAAGTGAGGGTTCGCATGCTATCAGTACTAGTAAATTGTACGTGCTTTGCATGTCATTTAAATATATATAAAAAACATGGAAAAATACATTTTAATATGTACTTCATTTTCTAGAATCGTACTAGACAAGATCCAACTTGGTTCTTACCTCTCTATAATCCAGATTATTCTAACCTCTTTTTATTAGAGTATTAGATAAGCATGTGGATAGATACTTCTAGAACACATGAGATGGTAGAGTTGGGATTTCAATTAGAAGGTGTAGGATCGAAAGTATGTCTAGAGGGGGGGTGATTAGACTACTTGACCTAATAAAAAACTTGCCTTTTCCCAATTTTAATTCTTGGCAGATTTTAGCAACTTAGCACAAGTCAAGTAACCAACCTACACATGCAATTCTAGAGTATAGCAGCGGAATGTAACACAATTGCATATGAAGGTAAAGGGGAGGAGTTTGAGGAGGCAAACGCAATTGGAGACACGAAGATTTTTGAGCCGTGGTTCTGATAGGTGGTGCTATCGTACATCCACGTTGATGGAGACTTCAACCCACGAAGGGTAACGGCTGCGCGAGTCCACGGAGGGCTCCACCCATGAAGGGTCCACGAAGAAGCAACCCCGTCTATCCCACCATGGCCGTCGCCCACGAAGGACTTGCCTCACTAGGGGTAGATCTTCACGAAGTAGGCGATCTCCTTGCCCGTACAAACTCCTTGGTTCAACTCCACAATCTTGTCGGAGGCTCCCAAGTGACACCTAGCCAATCTAGGAGACACCACTCTCCAATAAGAAACAAATGGTGTGTTGATGATGAACTCCTTGCTCTTGTGCTTCAAATGATAGTCTCCCCAACACTCAACTCTCTCTCACTGGAGTTGGATTTGGTGGAAAGAAGATTTGAGTGGAAAGCAACTTGGGGAAGGCTAGATATCAAGATTCATATGGTAGGATTGGAATATCTTGACCTCAACACAAGTGTAGGTGGTTCTCTCTCAGAAAATGTAAGTTGGAAGTGTAGGCATGTTCTGATGGCTTTCTCCATGGATGAAGAGAGGGTGGAGGGGTATATATAGCCTCCACACAAAATCTAACCGTTACCCACAACTTACCAATCTCGATGGGACCGAATTGAGAAACTCGGTCGGACCGATTTAGCAAATCATATGACCATTAGGATTTTCGGTGGGACCGACATGCAACTTGGTAGGACCGATATGGTTAGGGTTAAGGCATAACGTAATCTCGGTGAGACCGATTACACAAACTCGGTGAGACCGATTTTGGTAATAAGCTAACCAGAGAGTTGGTCAGGCAAACTCGGTGGGACCGATTCGCTCATCTCGGTGGGATCGAAACGTTATGAAAAGGAAACAGAGAGTTTACATTGCAATCTCGATGGGACCAATCGCTCATCTCGGTGAGACCGAAACGTTACAAAGGGAAACAGAGAGATTACAATCCCATCTCGGTGAGACCGAGATCCCTATCGGTGAGACCGATTTGCCTAGTGTTTGTGGTAGTGGCTATGACATCTGAACTCGGTGGCGCCGGATAGAAAGAATCGGTGGGGCCGAGTTTGACTTTTGGTTTAGGTCATAGGTGGATGTGAGAAAGTAGTTGAGGGCTTTGGAGCATATCACTAAGCATTTTGAGCAAGAACCTCATTAAGCAACACCTCATCCCTCCTTGATAGTATTGGCTTTTCCTATAGACTCAATGTGATCTTGGATCACTAAAATAGAAAATGTAGAGTCTTGAGCTTTGAGCTTGAGCCAATCCTTTTGTCCTTAGTATTTTGAGGGGTCCACTTTTCTCATCCATGCCATGCCAATCACTGAGCTTTCCTGAAATATTTATCTTGAAATAGCATTAGCTCAATGAGCTATATGTTGTTAGGAATTACCAAAACCACCCAGGGATAGTTGCACTTTCAATCTCCCCCCTTTTGGTAATTTATGACAACATATAGATCAAAGCTTCGACAAATGATAATAAGATTGAAAAACATTGTCGCTTTGAGAAGTATGTGGTAAGTAAGAGCTCCCCCTAAATTTGTGCATTATTTAAAATTTGCTTTGGACTGCAAATGCACAATGAGTTAGGATCATGGGTCACTCTTTCATGTCACATACATCTTGGTGGAGCGCTCAAAATGATAATAATTAAATACATGCACTCGTCACCAAGCAAAGTGGATGATCATATGAAAATGCAAGAGATAATATCATCCAACAAGCATAAATGTAGCATATCATATGATGTAACACATGATCATTCAAGTATCTCACAAATGGCATAGAGTATCTCAAACAAGCAAATAATGAAGTTCAACCACCAAAAACAAGAGAGAACAAAAGCAACACTCTCTCTCGAAGCCTATGATCTATACATTTTCTCCCGCTTTGGCAACAAGTTACCAAAAAGTTCATAAAAATGCATAGTGCTAATCGACTCTCAGGCTTGGTCTTGATGAGGTGGTGTAGAGATGAATCCAATGATGAAAGCATCAGTTGATGTAGATGGAGCTGGTGGAGTGGCTGCTGGAGCTGGATGCACTGAAGTTGTAGCTGGTGCAGATGTTGTAGCTCTGGTGTTTGTTACTGGCACTGCAGTAGATCTCTGTCCTCTGGGCACCCTAGCAAAAGCATCCGTAGTTGACTTTCCCTTCTTCTCCTCCACATCCTCCTGAAGTTGCTCAACTGCAGTTTGGATCTCTGTCACTTTGACATCAAGAGCATAGAACTTCTGCTCTATGATTCTCTCCAAGCTCTCCTGGTTTTGAGTCAGGGTGGCCAAGCCCTTCTCAATCCTCAGAGTGGAGGCAATCAAGTAGCCAAGGTGATCTTGCTTGCTCTTTAGGAAATACTAAGATGCCTCTTCAGCAGTTGGCATCTTGGCAGCCTTCTAAGTCCTTGCCTTCTGCTTCTTCTCTTGTTCTTGCACAGATGATGGTTCATCTTCATCCATCACGACAGTGTTGTCCTCAAAGTCAGGGTAGATGTGCAGGTGTTCCTTGTCCAAGAGATATGTGCCAGTGCCCATCTTGGAGTTTATAAGCTCCTGAATCCATGGGGCATACCCACAACTCCTCTTCTGATCAGCAGCAGTCCTTTTGATTGTTTCCACAATTAGGCTCATGACTTTGAATTTCTAAGGCACATCAAATATATGAAGCAAGTTGATTGCATAGCCTCTGATCATCTTGTGATCACCTGACTTGGGCAATAGAGTATGCCTTAGGATCCAGTTGATAGTGGGCAGACCTGATAGGAGAAAATGTACGGATCCAAGCTTGTGTGTCTCATGTGCAGCATCTGGGATCTCGCTGTACATGTGAGCCATGGAGTTGTGATCTTTCTTCTTCTTGGCATAGACATCCAAGTCATCCTCTTTTTCCTTTGGAGCATTGATCAATTCAGACCATTCTTCAACTGTTGATTGGTACCTTGTACCCTCAGACATCCAGACTATCCTCCCATCTGGGTAGAAATGAGCTATGGAGTAGAACTGCATAATGAGCTCATCATTCCACTTTGTGAGCTTCTGCCCAACAAAGTCTACTACTCCACAAGACTTGAAACTGTCATAAACTCCAGGATAGTGCTCTTCATTCTTCTTGATATAGTCCCAGTCCACCCATCTCATATCACAGACTATGGGCTTCTTGTCAAGCAGCACTGTCTCATAGAAATCCTGATGTTCCTTAGTATGGAACCTGTAGTCCACAACAGTTCTTCTCCTGGCAGCATAGGGGTCACTCAGTCTCCACTGTCTAAGTCCTGCATCCTTCCTGAGCTTCATGTCTTCAGCTACTGGATGAGTATCATTATGATCTGGGATTTTGGGCTTCAACTTTCTCAAGACCAGTGAGTCTTCTTCTTCTTCTTCAGCAGCTTCAGGCACTGGGGCCTTGTTCTTCTCTGCAGCTGGAATACTCCTGGTGTTCCTCTTGGTTGCAGACTTGGGTTTTGGAGCAGCAGCCTTGGGAGAATCTTTGGGCTTAGATGGAGCAGCCCCTGATCTTATAGCATCTCCCATTAGCTTTTGAGCTTTAGGTGCTGGTGCAGCAACCTCTTCCTCTTCATCTTCCATCATTGAGGGCTTTCCAACAACTCTGGCCACTGTCTTCTTGACCCTTTCTTTCCTTTTCTTCTCAGCCACAACTGCTTATTTGGGTTCAGATCCAAAGTCTCTTGAGTGGATGCTCTGACCTTTAGCATAGGAACTCTCTTGGCTGGAGCTTTCCTGTTCATTCCTGGCTTTGTTGAAGCTGCAGTTCCAAACTCTTTCTTTATCACTTTCTTCTTTGAGGTGGCTTCATCCTCAGTTGCAATGTAGTCCTCATCCTCAGAATCAGATGTTCTCTTCTTCCTTGTCCTAGTAGCTGCCTTGGGCAAGTTACTAGGTGTGCTCCTGCTACCCTCATCATAGCTGCTTGAGGGACTAGTGCCCTCACTTAACTGAGCCTGCTCCTCTGACTTGTTCTGACTATCACTTTGATCTGACATCTTCAAGCACAACTATCAGCAGACCCTGTGAATAGGTTGTAGATGAGGTAGAGTAGATGAGCATCACAAAGCACAGAGGTTTTTGCAAAACAATTGAGTCAAAAACTTAGTTTTAGTTTTCCACAGAAAGCATTTCAGAGCTACCGATTTTGTAAACTCGGTGATGCCGAAGCAACTTTTGGAACCTAAACTAGTGAACTCGGTCAGACCGAGTCACAGTTCGGTGGCACCAAGACTGCTTGGGTTTCACAAAGTCCTGAACTCAGTCACACCGATTTGCAATTCTCGGTCAGACCGAGAATCACATGTGCACTGGCCTGAGCCAAATCGGTGGGACCGATTTCTACAACTCCGTCGGTCCGAGATGAGTTCGGCGGAAACCTAACCCTAAATTTTCAATCCAAAACTAATCTACGGAGTGATTTCACTTGATAAGATGATCTCAATCGTGGCAAGATACATGGCAATGCAATGTGCTAGGAATCGGAGTGAGAATAGCACAAAGATCAAGTCCATACCCTAATGCAGCGGTGGACTTGCTACGGCGGCAACGACGGTGACGAATCCCGTTGACGACGGCGGAGACCAGTGGCGGGAGGCAGCTGGCGACGTGGAGGACGACGCGGAGACCCGAGGAGGTAGAGCATGCTATGCACGGGCGAAGAGGTTCGGAAAATTTTCCAAAATTTGGCCCGGGGATATATATAGCCTGACCCTGTCGGTGTGACCGAGTGGAACAACTCGGTTGCACCGAGATGCATAACTGAAAGCAGTTACTGCAACTCGGTGTGACCGAAAAGTTCAAATTGGTTGCACCAAGATTGAAAACCTAGATCAACTTAGTGATCTCGGTATGACCGAAATGGATGGATCGGTCAGACCGAAACGCACAAAGAGGTTTTGGAAGGTTTAAGTCTATGACGAATCGGGGACTCCGAGTGCTCCTCACATAGAGTGGTTCCAATCTGACTTGATCAAACTTTGTGATATAGCATGAATAGAGTTTGAGACAAGAATATCATAGATATCTAGAGAAGGTTCTTAGGCATTCTTGTCCATCCACTTGGCAAAAGAAAAGAAGCCAAATAAGCAAAACAACAAGTGGATGTCCTTGAATGAGTAAAATATGCAAACGACATGCTCACACAATAAAATGGCAAATAAAATATGTGACAAAGCATGCACAACCAATTCTAGCATCTATCAAGCAATTGGCGATGACTAGGTCATCTATATATGAGTATATTGACTTAGGAGTCAAATGAGAACATTTGATCATAGGTCATACTCATCGTTTAAGCTCAAGTGGGGTTGCCACTTTTACATAATGCATTGTTGTGTTCACACCTTTTGAGTTGCTTTAGCTCAATTCTTAGATTAAAGCTCCCCCTAGATGTGAGATCCCCCCTAAGAGGGATGAACTAACCTTGGGTTTTGTCGATGATGACTTCATGTAGGTGCTGAAGATGCGGATGCTCTATGTTGATGTAGATCATTTGGAGCAATCCTTTGGAGTGAGTTGTACTTTCAATACCTACACGGGTTAGTCCCACAAGGAACAAACAAGGATATCCATAGACATAGAGTAATGCACACACAAGATGATGTCTATGAAAGCATTGGGTTACCTTGTCCCTTGTCTTACCAACAAGAGGGTTTGTGACTCCATGAACTAGTGCAAGATGTGGAAGTTGATTGCACTTGTTCTTGCCAAAATGATAAGAGTGAAGTATGTTGGCGGAGTCACCCTCAAGAACTCTCTAGTTCTTCTTCTTTGGGATCCACACCATCTTGATGGGAATCCTTGGAGTTGTAGTCGTGCTTGATGAAGTAGAACTTGATGTAGTCTTGGGAACCCACTTGACCAAGGCCTTAGGAGCTTCTTCAAATGCATCAATCTCCTCTTGAAGCTTGTCCTTGCCTTTCTGCTTGTGGTCTTGTGGTGGAAGATCATCTTGAGCTTGTGTCCCTTTGAAAGAAGTAGGATCATACTTCTCTTACTGAGGAACAAACTTCGTCTTGGGGTATTGATCTTCTTCCCACTCAACTCCATTGGCATTGAACTTTCATTCAAAACCAACACCTTGGTTCTTCCAGTGCCTTCCTTGCTTGCGTACAATTTCCTCGAATTGCTTACTTTCGGCAAGGCTCTTGTAAACACCTTTCTCTATAATTCCCTTCAATAAGTTGTTTTCTTGCTCAAGTGTAACTTGGCTAAGAGAATCGTTAGTGGAATCAAGAGAACTAATAGAAGCAACAACATTGGATTTTGCATGATGATTGTTGTTACTACTAGAGGAAGAATCTTTCTTGTACTTGTTACTAGACTTGACTTGAGGCATGTAAGTAGATAAGAGTAAACGCTTGGCAATGTAAGAAGAACTTTTCTTGAGAAGATCATCATTGATAGCCTTTAAAAACTCATGTTCTTGCTCAAGGTTGAGCTTTTCAAAATATAATTTCTCATGAGTCCTTAAAAGTTCTTGATGATCTCCTAAGATAGTTTCATGAGCTAACTTAAGAGTGTTTAGTTCTTTAGTTAGAAGCTCAATCTTCTCCTTATCATTGTCATTCATTTCATTTTGATTAGCATGATTATTTGACGTTTCATCATAGTATTCATCACTAGAGTTGTCAATAAGTAAATCATCATCACCTAGCAAGTCATCTTCATCACTATTGAAATCAACATACTCGAGGTGTGATACCTTTGGGCCTTTAGCCATGAAGCATCTTCCAAGTCCTTCATTTGGTGAATCAAATATGTCATAGGAGTTGGTTGACACAAGTGCTAGACCGGCAACACCTTCATCTTGAGTATGTTCTGAGTCGGAGTGATAGCTTCTCTCGGAGTGATGTTCGGAGTCAGAGCCGGATACCCATTCACCAACATGAGCTTGATGTCTTTGTTTTGTGTCGCTCTTTGATGATTTGTCCTTCCTTTCCGAATCCTTGCTTCTCCGGGATGTTCTTCATTCATAACGATCATCTCTACTCCTTCTCTCTCTTGGTGGTGATTCTTCTCTTCTACTTATTCTCTTTGGTGATTCTTCTCTTCTTTTGTAGGGAGCCGTACACTCATTGGAATAGTGTCCGGGTCTTCCACAATTGTAGCAATTACGCTCTTGACTCGAAGATCTTTTGTCATTGTAGGACCTTGACTTGGAACTTCTTTCCTTGCTTCTACTCTTGTAGAACTTGTTGAAGTTCTTCACCATTAGGCTCAATTCTTCATTGAAGGTTTGTTTCTCACTTGATGATGTGGGAGCTTCACATGAGGCTTTGTAAGCACCACTTGACTTGTTATGGAGCTCTTCCTTATCCTTGAGTGACATCTCATGAGCAACAATTCTTCCGATGACCTCCGTTAGCTTGAGATTCTTGTAATTGGGCATCATTTGGATCAATGTGCACACTGTATCATATTTTCCATCCAAGGCTCTTAGCATCTTCTTGATGATGAATTTGTCAGTCATCTCTTCACTTCCTAAGCCAGCAATCAAATTTGTGATGAGAGCAAGCCTAGAGTACATTTCAGCGACGCCTTCACCATCCTTCATCTTGAACTTGTCAAGTTGACTATGAAGCACATCCAATTTGGATTCCTTGACGGAGTCGGTACCTTCATGCATGTCAATCAAAGTGTCCCAAATTTCCTTTGCATTCTCAAGACGGCTGGTTTTGTTGAATTCTTCGGGGCATAATCCGTTGAAGAGGATATCACAAGCTTGAGCATTGTATTGCAGCATCTTCAATTCTTCCGCGCTAGCTTCACGGTTCGGTTCTCTCCCATCAAAGAATTCACCTTGCAAGCCAATACACACAATAGCCCATACGGAAGGGTTATGTCCAAGAATATGCATTTTCATCTTATGCTTCCAACTAGCAAAATTAGTTCCATGAAAGTAAGGACCTCTATGGTGATAATTTCCCTCGCTAGACGCCATACTCTCCTAGGTTGTGCAACCAAGGCTATAACTACCAAAAGCTATGGAAATCAAAGCAAATGGAGACCAAAGCTCTGATACCACTTGTAGGATCAAAAGTATGTCTTGAGGGGGGGGGTGATTAGACTACTTGACCAAATAAAAACTTGCCTTTTCCGAATTTTAATTCTTGGCAGATTTTAGCAACTTAGCACAAGTCAAGCAATCAACCTACACATGCAATTCTAGAGTATAGCAGCGGAATGTAACACAATTGCATACGAAGGTAGAGGGGAGGAGTTTGAGGAGGCAAACACAATTGGAGACACGGAGATTTTTGAGACGTGGTTCCAATAGGTGGTGCTATCGTACATACACATTGATGGAGACTTCAACCCATGAAGGGTAACGGCTGTGCGAGTCCACGGAGGGCTCCACCAACGAAGGGTCCACGAAGAAGCAACCTTGTCTATCCCACCATGGCAGTCGCCCACGAAGGACTTGCCTCACTAGGGGTAGATCTTCACGAAGTAGGCGATCTCCTTGCCCGTACAAACTCCTTGGTTCAACTCCACAATCTTGTCGGAGGCTCCCAAGTGACACCTAGCCAATCTAGGAGACACCACTCTCCAAGAAGTAACAAATGGTGTGTTGATGATGAACTCCTTGCTCTTGTGCTTCAAATTATAGTCTCCCCAACACTCAACTCTCTCTCACTGGAGTTGGATTTGGTGGAAAGAAGATTTGAGTGGAAAGCAACTTGGGGAAGGCTAGAGATCAAGAATCATATGGTAGGATTGGAATATCTTGACCACAACACAAGTGTAGGTGGTTCTCTCTCAGAAAATGTAAGTTGGAAGTGCAGGAATGTTCTGATGGCTTTCTCCATGAATGAAGAGAGGGTGGAGGGGTATATATAGCCTCCACACAAAATCTAACCGTTACACACAACTTATCAATCTCGGTGGGACCGAATTGAGAAACTCGGTCGGACCAATTTAGAAAATCATATGACCGTTAGGATTTTCGGTGGGACCAACATGCAACTCGGTAGGACCAATATGGTTAGGGTTAGGGCATAACATAATCTCGGTGAGACCGGTTACACAAACTCGGTGAGACCGCTTTTGGTAATAAGTTAACTAGAGAGTTGGTCAGGCAAACTCGGTGGGACCGATTCGCTCATCTCGGTGGGACTGAAACGTTATGAAAAGGAAATAGAGAGTTTATATTGCAATCTCAATGGGACCGATCGCTCATCTCGGTGAGACCGAAATGTTACGAAGGGAAACAGAGAGATTACAATCCCATCTCGGCGAGACCGAGATCCCTATCGGTGAGACCGATTTGCCTAGGGTTTGTGGCAGTGGCTATGACATCTGAACTCGGTGGCGCCGGATAGAAATAATCGGTGGGGCCGAGTTTGACTTTTGGTTTAGGTCATAGGTGGATGTGAGAAAGTAGTTGAGGGCTTTGGAGCATATCACTAAGCATTTTGAGCAAGAACCTCATTAAGCAACACCTCATCCCTCCTTGATAGTATTGGCTTTTCCTATAGACTCAATGTGATCTTGGATCACTAAAATAGAAAATGTAGAGTCTTGAGCTTTGAGCTTGAGACAATCCTTTTGTCCTTAGTTTTTTGAGGGGTCCACTTTTCTCATCCATGCCATGCCAATCACTGAGCTTTCCTGAAATATTTATCTTGAAATAGCATTAGCTCAATGAGCTATATGTTGTTAGGAATTACCAAAACCACCCAGGGATAGTTGCACTTTCAGAAGGCCACGTGGCAGTATCCTTTGAGTTAAAAAATATATCCAACGGATGATAATGTTCGGATTTTCCATCTCTTAACTGTTGGATGGGCATATCCAACGACTAATATTTGAAGCTATTGGCACACTATATAATGGTATAGAAAATATGTTGATGAAAAATAAGCACATTGCAGATTCATTAGATTAATTCAAGCCACATGGAAAACCCATTTATCCAAACCAAGCATTATTAAGAACTAGGAAATATAACACTTGTATATGTTTCTCATGTATTAAGTGCAGCCAAATTTGATTTATTCCTCACATGGTATACAATAACAGAATGCAGCCACAACAATTGAACATCGCATTGCAGAATTGAACCAAGCAGTTAACTAAACACCACAACAAATGAACCAAACATTAACTGAGCACCACATTGCACAATAGAACATACTCCTAATATAAGACCAGACAGTCAATCAAACCAAGCATGCTTAACAACTTAGAAATATAGCAATTGTATTTGTTTCTCATGTATTTAATACAGTGAAATTCGATTTATTTCTCACATGGTATACAATAATAGAATGCGCACACAACAATTGAATATTGCATTGCAGAATTGAACCAAACAGTTAACTAAACACCACAACAAATGAACCAAACATTAAATGAGCACCACGTTGCACAATATGACATACTCCTAATAGAAGATCAGATAGTTAACCAAACCAAGCATGCTTGACAACTTGGAAAATTGCAGCCTAAAGAATTGAACATCACATTTGCAGAATTGAACCGAACAGTTAACTGAACACCACATTGCACGACATATAGAACATATACACTAGAGCAGAAGATTGCATGGTAAAAGTAGATAACACAATTTGTTAAGGAAAGGGAGTAGCTAGCAAACTGAACATGAGTCCTTATAGTTAGCTAATAAGACAAGCTACTCATTGTCGGAGATATCGATGACGATTGGCTCCTTGGACATGGAAGAGGGCGAGGCCTCCGCGTCGTGGGTGCCCTCGTCATAGTGGTGAGTTGCCTAAGCCGCTTTGGGCACCAACCTGTTGGCTCTCGATATGAGGTAAGCACATGCACGCTGAGAAAACACCTCGTAGTCTTCGTTGAAGGCACTGACGATGGCCTCGAGAAAATGCCACGAACTGACATTTAAAGCAGCCAACCGCATCGCAGCATCGGTGCGCAAGGCATCGACGGTGGCCTCGATGGCGAGGTGCTCCTCCAAGATCTGGGGGTCGGCACGAATGGCAGCCATCGCGACCTCATCCGCGCGTGCGGCCGCGATTTGCTTCTCCGCTGCCAAATGCTCCTTGAGATCCTGGCTATAATGTGTGCACCATGGATTAGGGTGGCGCTTATTTGGTGGAGGGGTCGGCGATTTGGGTGGAAGGTGTCATTCTCGCACCGGCGGTCGGGGCATGTGGGATGTGGAAGGAGGAGGAGGATGGGGGTCGAGTGTGGATTACCTGCCTGGATAGGCGAGGCCTAGCAGTGGGAAGGAGGGTCGTCGGCGAGGAGGAGGCGCTGCAAGCAAGGAGTGAAGGTTTCAACTTAGAAAGGAAGGCGGAAACAGGGTAAATGTGGCTTTTGGTAAGGGGGAGGGGTCGGGGAGGTAGATATTTCTGCGGAAGCCGAAAATTTGGAATCGCTTCAGCAAAAAAACTGGCGCGAAAAGTGTCATCAGACACAGTCCCTTATTCAGAGCGGGCTGTAGACTGTATCTGTCGCACCTTCTCGCGTAAGGTGTATGTGTACTATACTCTGACGATGCTCCAAGATATTTTGTGCCGCATCTCACACGGTTGGTTATAATAAACTGTGTGGGATCTACTTGATTTTTCTTCTTGATTTGAATTACATAATGGGATCACATCAGCAATGGACGGTGTTTGAATTGCTAGACCATTTATCTGCAGTGAACATGCAACTATATGTGTGTCATAAAAGAATTGGAATTATTCAGGGTTTGTTTGGACATTTTATACATTAAATTGGTTTTCTAGCCTTTTCAGGTGCACAATTCAAAATTAAACTACATGCACATGCTCTGATGCACCAACATGGGTTGTAAAATCATATATGTGTCCATGGGTTTATGCTTATGTCCCCTGCAAGAAATGGGGATGAATTTTGAACACCACGACACTGTGGCTCTCCAGCAAACTTCGACCTACTTGTTTTTGTAATTCTAGTAAATCCAAAAGTCGTCCGAAATTCATGAAACTTGACATGCTATCATGGAGCAACATCAACATGTCATGGTAAATTTTTTGTCCCATTTGGGGCAGGTTTGGGTATAAGCTTCTCATAAACCAGAGCTTCTGACAACAAGTGTGATGGTTTCGGTAGGGAATGGTTCACCTTTCTGGACGAAATGATATCAGTTGCCTCTTTTCGATTTCAAATTGTTTTCCTAGTGTTAACATAGAACAACACGAGTGTTGTGTCAATTTTTGGGATTTTTCAGGGTTTGCTTGGACATTTTTATACATTAACTGAGTTTTCTATGCATTCATGTGCATAATTCAAATTTGAACTACATGCACATGCTCTAATGCATATAAATTAGTTGGAAATTCAAATATGTGTCCTTGGTTGCATGCTTAGGTCCCATGCAAGAAATGAGAATGAATGTCAAACACCCTACCACCGTCACTCGGCCGCAAACATTGAGATACCTGGTTTTTAAATTCTAGTAAATCCAAAGCTCGTCTGAAATTCATGAAACTTGGCATGCTGTCATGGAGAGGCATCAACATGCCGTGGTAATTTTTTTGTCCCATTTGGGGCAGGTTTGGGGATATGCTTCTCACAAACCAGAGTTTCTCACAACAAGCCCGATGGTTTCAGTAGGGAACATTTCACCTTTATGGACAAAACGATATCCATTGCATCTTCTCGATTTCAATTTTTTCCTAGTGTCAACATAGAACATCATGAGTGTTGTGTCAATTTTTGAGATTTTGGGGGGTTTGCTTGGACATTTTCATAAAATAACTGAGTTTTCTAAGCATTCATGTGCATAATTCAAATGTGAACTACATGCACATGCTCTAACATATAAATTGGTTGAAAATTCAAATTTGTGTCCTTGGTTGCATGCTTAATTAGGTCCCATGCAAGAAATGGGAATGGATGTCAAACACCCTGCCACCGTCACTCGGCCTCAAACATTGAGATACCTGATTTTTAAATTCTTGTAAATGCAAAACTCGTCTAAAATCCATGAAACTTGGCATGCTATCATGGAGCAGCATCAACATGCCATGGTAAATTTTTTATCCCATTTGGGGCACGTTTGGGGATATGCTTCTCACAAACCAGAGCTTCTCACAACAAGCCTGATGGTTTCGGTAGGGAACGTCCCACCTTTGGGGATGAAACGATGTCCACTGCCTCTTATTGTTTTCAAAATGTTTCTTGTGTAAACATAGAACAACACGAGTGTTCTGGGAATTTTTTGGGTTCGTTTGGACATTTTTATGCATTAACTGAGTTTTCTATGCATTCATGTGCATAATTCAAATTTGAACTACAGGCACATGCTCTAATGCATATAAATTGGTTGAAAATTCAAATCTGTGTACTTGGTTGCATGCTTAGGTCCCATGCAGGAAATGAGAACGAATGTCAAACACTCTGCCACTGTCACTCGGTCGCAGACATTGAGATTCCTTGTTTTTAAATTCTAGTAAATCCAAAACTCGTTTGAAATTCATGAAACTTGACATGCTATCATGGAGCGGCATCAACATGTCGTGTAAATTTGTTATCCCGTTTGGGGCAGGTTTGGGGATATGCTTCTCACAAACCAGAGCTTCTCACAACAAGACTAATGGTTTCGAAAGGGAACGTCCCACCTTTGGGGACGAAATGATATCCGCTGCCTATTATTGCTTTCAAAAATTTTCTAGTGTCAACAGAGAACAACAAGAGTGTTGTGTCAATCTTTCGGGGTTCGTTTGGATATTTTTATGCATTAATTGAGTTTTTGATGCATTTATGTGCATAATTCAAATTTGAATATGATACGTCTCCAACGTATCTATAATTTTTTATTGTTCCATGCTATTATATTACCTGTTTTGGATGTTTATGGGTTTTACTTTACACTTCTATATCATTTTTGGGACTAACTACTAACCGGAGGCCCAGCCCGTATTGCTATTTTTTTTTGCCTATTTCAGTGTTTCGAAGAAAAGGAATATCAAACAGAGTCCAAAAGGAATGAAACCTTCCGGAGCGTGATTTTTGGAACGAACGTGATCCAGAGGACTTGGAGTGCAAGTCAAGAAGCTGCCGAGGCGGCCACGAGGGTGGAGGGCGCCCCCCTACTGGGCGCGCCCCCTATCTCGTGGGTCCCTCGAGCATCCACCTGCGTACTTCTTCCTCCTATATATACCCACGTACCCCAAAAACATCAGGGGCGACCACGAAAAGCTATTTCCACCACCGTAACCTTCTGTATCCGCGAGATCCCATCTTGGAGCCTTCACCGGTGCTCCGCCGGAGGGGGAATCGACCATGGAGGGCTTCTACATCAACACCATAGCCTCTCCAATGAGTTGTGAGTAGTTTACCACAGACCTTCGAGTCCATAGTTATTAGCTAGATGGCTTCTTCTCTCTCTTTGAATCTCAATACCATGTTCTCCTTCCTCTTCTTGGAGATCTATTCGATGTAACTCTTTTTGCGGTGTGTTTGTCGAGATCCGACGAATTGTGGGTTTATGATCAAGTTTATCTATGAGAAATATTTGAATCTTCTCTAAATTATTTTATGTATGATTGAGTTATCTTTGCAAGTCTCTTCGAATTATCAATTTGGTTTGGCCTACTAGATTGATCTTTCTTGCAACGGGAGAAGTGCTTAGCTTTGGGTTCAATCTTGCGGTGTCCTTTTCCAGTGATAGCAGGGGCATAAAGGCACGTATTGTATTGTTGCCATCGAGGATAAAAAGATGGGGTTTATATCATATTGCATGATTTTATCCCTCTACATCATGTCATCTTTCTTAATGCGTTACTCTGTTCTCATGGACTTAATACTCTAGATGCATGCTGGATAGCGGTCGATGTGTGGAGTAATAGTAGTAGATGCAGGCAAGAGTTGGTCTACTTATCACGGACGTGATGCCTATATACATGATCATGCCTAGATAATCTCATAATTATTCGCTTTTCTATCAATTGCTCGACAGTAATTTGTTCACCCACCGTAATACGTATGCTATCTTGAGAGAAGCCACTAGTGAAAGCTATGGCCCCCGGGTCTTCCTTTTATCATATAAGCTTTCATTCTACTTTTATTTGCATCTTTACTTTTCCAATCTATATTATAAAATACCAAAAATATATTTATCTTATCATATTATCTCTATCAGATCTCACTTCCACAAGTGGCCGTGAAGGGATTGACAACCCCTTTATTGCGGTTGGTTGCGAGTTCTTTGTTTGTTTGTGTAGGTGTGTGGGACTTGTGAGGAGCCTCCTACTGGATTGATACCTTGGTTCTCAAAAACTGAGGGAAATACTTACGCTACTGTGCTACATCACCCTTTCCTCTTCAAGGAAAACCAACGCAAGCTCGAGACGTAGTAAGAAGGATTTCTGGCGCCGTTGCCGGGGAGGTCTTCACTCAAGTAAAGACATACCAAGTACCCATCACAAACTCATCTCCCTTGCATTTACATTATTTGCCATTTGCCTCTCGTTTTTTCCTCTCCCCCACTTCACCCTTGCCGTTTTATTCGCCCTCTCTTTCCCAACCTTCTCTCTCTTTTGCTTGCCTTTCCGTGTGCCTACTTGCCCTCTTCTTCCTCTTCGCTTTCGTTTGCCGTTATGTCTGAAATTGGGGAGATTATCGCGATATAGACAATAATGATAACATGGAAAATTCTGATGCTCTTGCTGAAGAACCCCCTATCTTGCATACTAAAAAGTTTCAAATTGGTAGTGGTAAAATTATTGGAAAAGGGGTTATTCAAGACTTCTTTACTTGTGCCGGTGCTTTACCTTCTATGGGTGGTTCTATTCTTCATAGAACTAGTAGTCTTGCGGATGCTATAGCCATGCTTGTAGTTGAGCTTGAAAGACAATTTATGCATATGCATCCTTGCATACAAAGAATTTTTCTGGAATTTTCTAATATTGAGCACTCGTCTGTTAAGCACGCCGCTACTATCTTTGTGCCACATGAGTTTAGATTTATAATAAAAGACGCCAAAGAAATCTTTGCGCACTATAGGGTGGACGCCGGCCGTCCTCCCATCGGAGCGATCCTCTTCGATCAAGAGGAAATTAGGCGTTTCCAATCTTTGGACTATGTTGCTTTTAATGAAAACCTTAGAAAAAAGGTTCCTACCAATGTCCTAGTTGATAGAATTTCTGAACTTAATAATGATTTTGCTCTTCGAAACAATGAGCTAGGATACTCTCTTGAGTATAGGCTCACGAAGTTCTGCCAAAAGAATGCTTATAATGACGAATTAGTTGTGCAATATGAAGGGCCAAAGGAGGAACCCATACCTCCTGAGATTGATCTTGGGGACTTTTGTCCCATTAAATTTAGCCCTTCTGATTAATTTTTCTTGCCTCAAAGAAAACTTGCCACTGAACATAGAGAATATGAGATGAGTTTTCGTGATCTATCTTATTATTATGGCACCACTTAGATCTATCCTCGCTTTTATGCCTAGCTAGGGGCGTTAAACGATAGCGCTAGTTGGGAGGCAACCCAATTTTATTTGTGTTTTTTGTTTTTGTTCCTGTTTAGTAATAAATTTTGCATCTACCTTCTGTTTAGATGTGTTTTCTTGTATTATTTAGTGTTTGTGCCAAGTAGAACCTATAGGATAACCTATGGTGATAGTTAATTTGATTCTGCTGAAAAACAAAAACTTGGCGCTCACGAGAAAAATTCAATAAATCACATAAACATGCTTTTGCGTTTATTCTTTTTTCTGTAGATCAATAGAAAAATTGCCTAAGACTTCCTATTTTGGTAGGAATTTTGGAGTTCCAGAAGTATTCAAAAGTTACAGATTGCTATAGGCTATTCTGTTTTTGACAGATTCTGCCTTTCGTGTGTTGTTTGCTTATTTTGATGCATCTATGGCTAGTATGGAAGGGTATAAACCATAGAGAACTTGGAATATAGTAGGTTTAACACCAATATAAATAAGGAATGAGTTCATTACAGTACCTTATGTGGTGGTTTTTCTTTCGTTCACTAACAAAGCTTATGAGATTTCCTGTTGAGTTTTGTGTTGTGAAGTTTTCAAGTTTTGGGTAAAGATTTGATGGACTATGGAATAAGGAGTGGCAAGAGCCTAAGCTTGGGGATGCCCATGGCACCCCAAGATATTCAAGAATAGCCAAAAGCCTAAGCTTGGGGATGCCCCGGGAAGGCATCCCCTCTTTCGTCTTCATTCATTGGTAACTTTACTTGGAGCTATATTTTTATTTGCCACATGATATGTGTTTTGCTTGGAGCGTCTTGTATGATATTAGTCTTTGCTTTTTAGTTTACCGCAATCATCCTTGCTGTACACACCTTTTGGGAGAAGCCCACTTGATTGGAATTTATTAGAATACTCTATGTGCTTCACTTATATCTTTTGAGCTAGATAATTTTTGCTCTAGTGCTTCACTTATATCTTTTAGAGCACGGCGGTGGCTTAATTTTGAAGAAATTGTTGATCTCTCTTGCTTAACTTATATTATTTTGAGAGTCTCTTAGAACAACATGGTATTTGCTATGGTTATAAAATTGGTCCTAGAATGATGGGCATCCAAGTTGGGTATAATAAAAACTATCATAGAAAGTGAATTGGATGCTATGATCAATTTGATACTTGATAATTGTTTTGAGATATAGAGGTGGTGATATTAGAGTCATGATAGTTGGGTAATTGTGAATTTAAAGAATACTTGTATTGAAGTTTGTGATTCCCGTAGCATGCATGTATGGTGAACCGCTTTGTGATGAAGTTGGAGCACAATTTTATTTATTGATTGTCTTCCTTATGAGTGGCGGTCAGGGACGAGCGATGGTATTTTCCTACTAATCTATCCCCCTAGGAGCATGCGCATAGTACTTTGTTTTCAATGGCTTGTAGATTTTTGCAATAAGTATATGAGTTCTTTATGACTAATGTTGAGTCCATGGATTATACGCACTCTCACCCTTCCACCATTGCTAGCCTATCTTCTGTCGTGCAACTTTCACCGGTACCATACACCCACCATATTCCTTCCTCTAAACAGCCACCATACCTACCTATTATGGCATTTCCATAGCCATTCCGAGATATATTGCCATGCAACTTTCCACCGTTCCGTTTATTATGACACGCATCATCATTGTCATATTTCTCTTTGCATGCTCATGTAGTTGACATCGTATTTGTGGCAAAGCCACCTCATAATTTTCCATACATGTTGTCGGTGTCAAAACCGGCGGATCTCGGGTAGGGGGTCCCGAACTGTGCGTCTAGGCGGATGGTAACAGGAGACAAGGGACACGATGTTTTTACCCAGGTTCGGGCCCTCTCGATGGAGGTAAAACCCTACTCCTGCTTGATCAATATTGATGATATGGGTAGTACAAGAGTGGATCTACCACGAGATCAGAGAGGCTAAACCCTAGAAGCTAGCCTATGGTATGATTGTTGTTCGTCCTACGGACTAAAACTCTCCGGTTTATATAGACACCGGAGAGGGCTAGGGTTACACAGAGTCGGTTACAATGGGAGGAGATCTTCATATCATATCGCCAAGCTTGCCTTCCACGCCAAGGAAAGTCCCATCCGGACACGGGACGGAGTCTTCAATCTTGTATCATCATAGTCCGGGAGTCTGGCCAAAGGTCATAGTCCGGCCATCCGGACACCCCCTAATCCAGGACTCCCTCAGTAGCCCCTGAACCAGGCTTCAATGACGATAAGTCCGGCACGCAAGTTTGTGTTCGGCATTGCAAGGCGGGTTCTTCTCCAAATTCCATGTACCTGTCGAATAGTGTCTGGCTTCTAGTGCGTGCTGCTCTCCTCGGCTTCTATGCCCCATAATGACCATCTTCCACGTGTTAAACGAATGTGAAAAGCCAATTTTTTTCATTTACCCCCCCAGTTGCGTTAATGAGCCGCCCATAAAAGAGACGGGGATTTAGATCCAATTCACACCACCCTTCCTCCGCGAGTATCCATCAGAGCGCTTTCGACAGAGATCCATTCCACCATGGCCGGTCGGAGCAGCTCCTCCTCTCGCCTCTCCAGCCCTCGGCCTGGAGATTGGGAGCGGTGTTCCGTCCCGCATAGCAAGCTAGTAGTGCTTCAGTCCAAGGGGCTCCTCCCCCCAGCATATATGGTCCCAGTTCGAGCCGGGATTGCCACTTATAGCGGCGGAGAGCAGGCGGAGAGCGTCCCCAATCCCTCTCAAGGAGAGCGAGCATGCCTAGTCCCTTACTTAATAAGAGGACTCGGATTTCCAATTCATCCGTTTTTCCGAGGGTTGCTGGAGTTCTACGGCCTCCAGCTACACAACCTCACACCTGCCTCCATTCTGCATATTGCGGGCTTCGTGGCCCTCTGCGAGCTGTTTTGGGCGTCGAGGCCCATTTCGCGCTGTGGAAGAGGTTGTTCTGTCTTGTGGCCCGCTCTCAGGAGGGGTCAATTTATCAAGTGGGCGGAGCCGAACTATGGCGCATCGCCGGGACCGGATATCTATCCGGTACCCCAAAGAAGGCATCCGAGGACTGGCCTTCGGAATGGTTTTATATGGATGACGTTCCCCTGCCGGACCCTGTTCGGATCGGCCTCCCTGAGTTTAATAATGCTCCGTTGAAGAAACGCCTGAGCTGGCGCATACGAAACCCTCAGAGGGAAACTGATAGGGACGTCCTTTACCTGATGAGCCGGATAAGATTGCTGGCTCATTCCGGATTGACCATGATCGAGGTCATGGCCACATGCATTACGCGAGGGGTGCAGCCGCTTCAGTACAGAGGCCACCCCATGTGGGATTTCAACGGGGAGGACGACGCCACCCGGTGCGGTCGCAAGGGGCCGGATTCGGCTGCCACTCTAACGAAGATCTTATCCGCCTTGTACAAGGGAGAATAAGAGGAATTCCTCCGGGTCAATCCATGGGGCAGATTCTCCATGTACAGTCCTCCAAGCTGGGTGAGCGAACATTTTCACTTGCCTACCCGCTTTCGAAATTCCCATAATTGAGTACTTAGTCTAGCTATGTTAACGCAGGAGCTGCGCCAGACTGTGAGGGAGATAAACAACCCTCCTCCACAACCCGAGGACCCGGAACGGCCCCTCGATCCGGACTCCCAAGAGGACCCGGACTTATGTGTGGAGTTAACTGATGGGGTGTTTCATCAATTGAGTAAGGACAACACCTTAGTGGCCATTACGGCCGACTATCCCGGACTACTTCCAGCCTCAAAGGTAACCGAGACCGAAGTCCCAGTACTTTCAAGGAGATCCATCCATGCTTTATCTTGAATGTCATGAACTAATAGTGTTTCTTTCGCAGGGTAAATCCTCGAGGCGGAAGGCCGAGCCCGCGGTGGGCAGCCAACAAGGGCCGCTGAAGCTAGGCAGGCCAAAAAGAAGTGCGGACCAGATCGAGATTCTGGTGCAACGGTACGGCGTGCGAATTTAACGCCTAGGGTTTATGCCCTCAAGTCATACTAACGCTCATGCTCTTCTTAGAAAGAAGTGAGCCCGCCGGACTGTATCCACCAGCCAGGGTTCAAGGCCGGGTCCGAGAGCGGAGGTGGACACGGGGCGCGCTTCGGGTGTTCCTCCGACAGAGGACGCAGACGGGCTATCTGCCACCAATTCAGAGGTGGAGAGTGCCATGAACCACAGGCGTCGCCGGACTGTTCTCCGTGACGCATGTTTTTCCCCAGAGGCGTTGGACGCCTTTAATACAGGAGATGCGTACCTCCGTGCCGCTCAAAATGGTCTAGCCAGAGCCACAGAGCAGTATGTAAAAGACATACGGGTGAGTAAAATTGAAGGTTATATATGTCAGTAGCCCCCGAGACTTGAAACAGTTAAAATAACTGTTTTAAGGATCATATGCTATGCAGGGTCTTACAAAGAAGAACACGCAATTGTCCCAGGAGCTTGAAGAGTGCAAGGCCCAACTCGAGGCCGCACTGGCCGCTTCAGATAATGCCAAGGGGACCTCCTCAGGTAATATATGCTTCGAAAGATAATTCCGTTGCGAAGTGCGGCATGTGTGCAACTCTGACGATAATAGTGCAGATGGGGCCGGAGTAAATCCGGACAAGCAACAACTCCTACGCCAACTAAAGGCTGGCGAGAGCATGCTGACGAGGGTGAGGCAAGAGAAGAACAAACTTCAAGACGCCAATACCCAGCTGGGCGAGGAACTAAAGGATGTTCGTATTCAGCTATCTGCTTCCGTAAAGGAGAATCGGCGACTTAGACGCGACATTTTTAGTAAGTGCTTGAACGAATCTTCAAAAAAAGAATTCGGCGAGGAAGTCGATTGACAGAGCTATGTTTGTAGGTCTGCTGACAGGTCATCCTATGGAGGAAATGCCCGGTTCAACGGGGGACCTTCTTCCTGAGATGTTGCAACTGCACGAACGAGTTCGGCAGGCAATGCAGGGCGTCGTTGTAACGCCCCGGATGCAACTTTCCATATTTGTAACTCCAACTCTTGCCTTTTCCGGAGATGCGATATGTTATTTCCTCCGTGGTTGGGTTTTTGTCTGTTGTTTTGCATTTTGTTCTTGTTATGCATCTCATCTCATGTCATCACTTGCATTTCATCCGCATGTTTTCAAAACTTGCATCCGTTCGTGTTCCGCCGGTTCTCTCCGTTGTCCGTTCTGAGTCCGACCACACTCGCACGCGCCCGCGGCACCTCTGAAATATTATTTTATAAGTGGCATAAAAATGTTCTCAGAATGGGTTGCAACTTGTCGTGCAGTCTTATTACAGTGTAGACAGAGCGCCTGCCAAGTTTCATCGCATTCGGAGTCCATTTGATAGCCCAACCGTTAAATATATAGCGGCACCGTTGCCAGTATTATTGTCGGATGTTTTCGGTCTTCGGAAACAGCTACCGGGTTGCACTCCTTCCCTCTCACCTCATCCCAACTCCTCTTCACAGCCCACCTGCAGCCACCTAGTCCCCCTCTCTGTCCGGAGCGCACGATCGCGATCCGAGGGTTCGGAAACCCCTCCTAACCCCTAACCCTAGACCCCTGCCTATTTAAGAAGCCCCCCTTGCCATTTTTGAGTGCCCATAGCCTTTCCCTACCCTGAGCCGCCGCATCCCCCTCGAAAACCGCGCCACCAGCCAGATCCATCCACCTCCTCCCTGTTTTCTGGTGCCCTCCACCTCACCCGTGCCACTTGGCAGCGCCCCATTGGCCAGCCGTCGCCGCGCAACCTCCCGCAGCAAACCGCAGGGCGCCACGCGTCCTCCCGCGCCCCGCAGCCCCCAGCGCCGCCGCGGCCCGCCATGCCCGCACCAGGCCCGCAGCGGACCGATCTGGGCCCGGCTCCCACTCTCTCCACCCGAGCTCGGGAGCCGCCTCTGCCGTGGAAGCGCGTCACCGCCGCTGTTCGTCGCCGGATCTAGGACCCCTGCCCTCGGATCCGTCCGTTCCGAGCCTCGTCGGCCTTCCCTGCAGCCGCTGCCGCTCAAGTCCGGCCGTGGCATCACCGCCCGCATCTCTGCATCGAGCAGAGGATGAGCAGCTCGCCCGCTCTCCCCGTTGACCGCGCGCCTGGGCTGCCTCACCTCCAGCGCCAAGGCCCAGCGCCCCGCCAGCCTACCTCTTCCACCGACTGGGCCTCAGCTCACTAGGTGAGGCCACCCCCAGCGCCCCCTCCTTTTGTTTGTTTTTCCTCTTGGGCCAGCTATATCCGGCCCGATGTGGTTTTTTTTACCGTCTGTGAATTTGCTATTTATCCAGTGAATTAACAGTTTTACAGAAAACCCCTCAATATTCATGCATTTAATATCTCTCAAACTGTGCATCGGATTAAAATGATTTATATATGTAAAATGCTTAGAAAATTGTGTAGATTAATAATATGCCATTTTCATCCATGTTTAAAATGTTTAAATTTCTGTTTGCATTAATTTGCTTAACTGCCATGCTAAAATGTTTTATTTCATAACTAAATAACCGTAGCTCGGTTTTAAATAAACTTTATATGTAAATGGGGTGGAAAAATGCCTAGATGAACATGGTGCACTTTATTTTCCTGTTTAACAACAATAAAATTGTGTTTAGGGCAGAACAGTACCGAATCTAAAATATGCATATGGGGATTTTCCGGACTTGTTGTTTGTTACTTCCGGCCTCATTTAAACTTGCTTAGATAGGTAGTTTTATTATGTTTCACGTGTTGCCATGTTTAAAAACATTTAATATTGTTGTGTACCTAACCGAGAGAGAACTAAATAATTGATGTGGTGTTTCGTCAATATGCAACAAGTTGCATATTGATCTCCACTTAACTTGTAGTATTGTTTGTTGCACTTGCCATGCCATGCCTCATTAAACCGGACATGCATCATACTTGTTTGCGCATCATGCCATGCTTATGCTTGTTGGTTTACCATGTTGTTTGTTTCTTTCCGGTGTTGCTTCTTAGTTCCGGTAACATTGCATTCGTGAGGATTCGTTCGACTACGTTGGTTCGTCTACTTCATGGACTCGTTCTTCTTCCTTGCGGGATTTCAGACAAGATGACCGCTACCCTGGATCTCACTACTATCATTGCTATGCTAGTTGCTTCGTTCTATCGCTATGCTGCGTTACCTATCTGTTGCTCTTCAAGCCCCCCCAAAATGCCATGAACCTCTAACCTTTGACACCCTTCCTAGCAAACCATTGTTTGGCTATGTTACCGCTTTGCTCAGCCCCTCTTATAGCGTTGTTAGTTGCAGGTGAAGTTGAAGATTTCTCCATGGTGGACAGGATTTTTGGTTGGGATATCACAATATCTCTTATATTATTAATGCATCTATATACTTGGTAAAGGGTGGAAGGCTCGGCCTTATGCATGGTGTTTTGTTCCACTCTTGCCGCCCTAGTTTCCGTCATACCGGTGTTATGTTCCCGGATTTTGCGTTCCTTACGCGGTCGGGTGATTTATGGGACCCCCTCGACAGTTCTCTTTGAATAAAACTCCTTCAGCAAGGCCCAACATTGGTTTTACCATTTGCCTCACCACAACCTATATTTCCCTTGGGAGTAATTAACCCAAGGGTCATCTTTATTTTAGCCCCCCCGGGCCAGTGCTTGTCATAGTGTTGGTCCGAACCGAGTATACTGCGGGGCCACCTCGGGGCAACTCGAGGTCTGGTTTTACTCGTAGGATGTCTCATCCGGTGTTGCCCTGAGAACGAGATATGTGCATCTCCTATCAGGATTGTCGGCGCATCGGGCGGCTTTGCTGGTCTTGTTTTACCATTGTCGAAATGTCTTGTAAACCGGGATTCCGAGTCTGATCGGGTCTTCCTGGGAGAAGGTCTATTCCTTCATTGATCGCGAGAGCTTGTCATGGGCTAAGTTGGGACACCCCTGCAGGGTATAATCTTTTGAAAGCCGTGCCTGTGGTTATAGGCAGATGGGAATTTGTTAATGTCCGGTTGTAGACATCTTGACACCAGATACGAATTAAAACGCATCAACCGCGTGTGTAGCCGTGATGGTCTCTTCTCGGCGGAGTCCGGGAAGTGAACACGGTTTCTGTGTTATGTTTGACGTAAGTAGGAGTTCAGGATCACTTCTTGATCATTACTAGTTGACGACCGTTCCTTTTGCTCTCTTCTCGCTCTTAATTGCGTATGTTAGCCACCATATATGCTTAGTCGCTGCTGCAACCTCACCACTTTACCCCTTCCTTTCCCTTTAAGCTTTGCTAGTCTTGATACCCATGGTAATGGGATTGCTGAGTCCTCGTGGCTCACAGTTTACTACAACAATAGTTGCAGGTATAGGTTTTGCGATGATCATGACGCGAGAGCGATGTTTGCTTGTGTTGGAGTTCTTCTTCTGCTTCTGCTTCGATCAGGGGATAGGTTCCAGGTCAGCAGCCTGGGCTAGCAAGGTGGATGTCGTTTGAGTTTCTGTTTGTGTTTCATCCGTAGTCGGATGATGCTCTTATGTATTGTGATGTTGTATTCATGTGGCATTGTATGCCTTATGTATGTATCCCCATCTATTATGTAATGTTGATGTAATGATATCCACCTTGCAAAAGCGTTTCAATATGCGGGTCTATCCTTGGTGGGACCTTCGAGTTCCTTTTGGATAGGATCGCATATTGGGCGTGACAAGTTGGTATCAGAGCCTCGACCGACCATAGGAGCCCCCTTGATTGTTGGCCGTTGTTGAGTCTAGAAGAAAACTATTTTGAGTCTTAGGATTATATATATCGGAGAGTAGGATTCTTTTTACTCCTCAGCCCCTTCGTCGCTCTGGTGAGGTCTCCTGACGTAGATGTTTTGTCTTTCCTCTCCTCAAATTTCACTAAATTTTTTTTAGGATCACGCGGGTATCTTGGAATTGTTCCGATGGTTTTGTGATGAGAACATTGTTCTTGGTGCCTCCTATCTATTATGTGGCATTGACCCGGGGAGTTGAGCTCCGAGGTGTTGTCGTCACAATTTTATCATTGCAGTTCTGGAATACCTGAGTTTTGCCGACATCGATAATCTCTTTTATGCAGTTGTTGGTGAGATAACCTCGACGTCACCCAGTACTGGGGAGTTTGGGAGTATTTCCATAACTCGTATAACGGATGCTTTTCGAAGGTTGAGGTACACGATTTCCAAAGGTTTCTTGGTTATGTGTTGACGGACGGATACAGCTTGGATGTAGGTATTGTTAGTTTGGGTGAGATATATTGCTTCCCCTGTATCCCCAACACCAGATTGCATAACTAGAAAGTTTCAGAAGTTTATAGGTGGGAATTCAAGTAGCTCTAGTTTTATCTTTCCAACAGACACTTGATACGATATGGGGTCTATCATATGTTTGTTCCGGCTTATTCTGCAAGCCAAACCCTTTGTATTATTTTATTTGTGGTATTCGAGTTGCTTCAAAGTCAAATGTTGAATCCATACCTTTCCTAAACGGTGTTCTCATATTCCTATGTGAATACTAATCCTTCTTGATCATCGAGGTCGTCATGTTAATTCGTTTTCAACCGGTGTGCTTCTCTTCAAGTGGTTCCAATCATTTTCAACATCCGCAAGATCAACTCTAAGTTTTCTCACCGGTGTTTTTTTCGTTCATCCCAAGTTGTCTTTGTTTTTCCCCACCCTCCCACCCTTTTCTTCAAGGACTCATATATTTTAATCAAGTATCCATTTATTCATATGAAGTCTCTTCACTCTTTTCAATCAATGTCCCTATCTGGTGATTCTTACGAAGATACTAACGGAGTTTCAAGTTCATCATCCTTCGTTCTTTTTTCTTCTCCGGTGGATCCAATTCAAGCTTTCAGTGTTGATCATATTCCTTTGCTCGTGTCAAATGCTTTCTCATGCTGGTGCACCTCTTAATTGTTCACCTCTCTCTATTCTTATCCGGAGTGCTCAAGATATCTCAAAAGACTTGTGTTTCCATTCTCAATCAGTTCAAGATATTTCGAGGTTGTTATCTCATTCAAGCCATTTAATTCAACCGGTGCAATCTCTCTTCAAAATCGTTCAACGGTGTTTTCTTTTGAGTGGGCCCTAACCCACAGGTCTTTTCCCAGGATCTTACCTGACTCTTCTAGTTTTCCCAGAGCTTCTAAAATTCCTTTCAAAGTTTGATGTAAGAATGAATTATCATCAGTCACATGCCTTCTCCAAGGTCGCTTTCAAATTCTTTTCATCTTTGGCTCAACCTTTCCTCTTTTAATCCTTCCGGAGTTTCTCAACAATTTGGTGGTGGTTCTCGTCATCATTCTCAACATGGGAAGACCGAAGAAGTGTTTCCTCTAAATCTTGGTCCGCTCTCTTTAAGATTCATAGTTCAAGCTTGATGCCATCCTCTCATAATTGTTTTCGATTGTCATAATTCTTTTCACCCATCCGGAGCATTTGTGAGTTCTTTCCATTTTATTCCTATGAAGGCCATCATTTCGGGTTTATTCATTCTCAGCTTTTAGCTCTCCTTCTCCATATCTTACCGGTGCATCGCTCAAGTATTCTCTAATCAGCTCATGATCTCTTTGTTCTCTTGTATCAAATTCCCTCAAGTATCTTCATTCATTCTCTAATTCTCACCGGTGATTCACCCCTTTACTTCGTTCGTTTTCTATTCTTACGGTGGTTCGTTCAAGATTTCTCTTCATTCGTCATCGTATCAATTCATTCATTCATTTGTTGTTTCCAAATCCCACCGGTGGTTCCATCAAGACCTTCTCAAGTTTGCTCTATATCTCTCTTAATCCTTTCTACGAGAATAAGTAGTATGCCAAATCCATTGCTTGTCATCAATTTAATTTGATGAAGGATAAGCATGCAATAAATCTTATTCTTATTTCCTCGAGGTGATTCAATTCTTTCTTCCGGAGATTGTTCATGATGAAGTAATTCTCGGTTCCAGTGTTTCATCTATTCTTTTCCGGATTTCCAAGTTTTCCGCATTATCTCGTCGCGAAGATCCATCTAAATCATTGCAAGGTTTCACCTTGTGTTTTCAACTTCTTTTTCTTTTCATCATCCTTTTATTACCGGAGTTCTCCATGGAGGCTCTACATGATGGTTCGTCAAGGATTCTTTTCATTCTTCAATTGTTCTTCAAGATTTCTCTTGAAGTTATGATCCATCAAGCTATACTCTAAAATAAACATGGTGCTCAACACATGTTTTGTTTTGAGGAGTTCAAGTATTCTTCATCTTGCATTCCAAAGTGCAATTCTTTTGAGGTGGTGTTATATCATTCTTGACAATTTTCATGTTTCGTGATTCAACAATTGTCAAGAATGAAGTAGTTAAACCCATCAACTCCTTCGAGCATGAGTCCTTCTCAATCCATCAATCTCTTCATTGGAGTTATCTTGGTATAGATTTCACCTAAAGCCTTCCCTAAGGAATGTTGCTATTTGTGGTGCTTATCAATGATCCAAGCTTTCTCCATATCCTTCTCGGTGAAAGAGGTTTTTCATCTCTTCGATGATCTCAAGGAAGCAATTGTTTTTCGTTAGTGGCAGAATGTCATCTCATAGTCTTGAGATGTTTCCATAAGCCCATAATAAGCTTATTATTTTCATTGTTGGTTTTGCAACAACTCCGTTATAACCTTCTTGGAAGGGTGCTTTCCAAGCTCATTTGTGGCAGAAGTTGGCATTTTCTCCTACATTCTGTTATTCCAACGATCTATCTTCTATCCTTTCTCCCGGAGGCATTGTGATGTTGCTCTTTTCACTCATCATCTCGAATTGTGAGGATTGTGTTCTTTTCTTTCTTATCCATTTAACCGGAGTGTTGTGTCATCTCTTCAAGTTCTTTCATCTTATCAAGTTTTGCCTCTCTTTTCAACCTGAGTGCTGTCTGAAATCCTTCTTACCCATTATGCCATTCTTTCAATAGTTTCGGAGGCAGTGTGTTGTTGATTTCATCAAGTATCATCCCATCTTCTCAAGTTCATGTTCAATTTCTTCCATTTACAGTCGGAGTGCTGTCAAAATTATATCATTCTTATTCATTCTTATCTCGTTTCAACCAGAGTGGTTTCAATTCCTTCTTGTCCATTGTGCTCATCATTCATGTCTTGGCAACCTTCAAGTTGTCGTAATGTTCCTTGTTCCTCTTTTCTAACGGATTGTTTGCAATCTCGTTCATCTCTAATTGCTCAACCTCTCAAGGTTCGTGGTTTCACTCATTGGTCGAAGAAGCAACTTAGTTTTACCTCTTCTCTTCCTCTTCCTTTTCCCTTTGGTGCCATCCTAGATCTCGGGACGAGATGCTCTCGTAGTGGTGGAGTGTTGTAACGCCCCGGATGCAACTTTCCATATTCGTAACTCCAACTCTTGCCTTTTCCGGAGATGCGATATGTTATTTCCTCTGTGGTTGGGTTTTTGTCTGTTGTTTTGCATTTTGTTCTTGTTATGCATCTCATCGCATGTCATCATCTGCATTTCATCCGCATGTTTTTCAAAACTTGCATCCGTTTGTGTTCCGCCGGTTCTCTCCGTTCTCCGTTCTGAGTCCGACCACACTCGCACGCGCCCGCGGCACCTCCGAAATATTATTTTATAAGTGGCATAAAAATGTTCTCAGAATGGGTTGCAACTTGTCGTGCAGTCTTATTATAGTGTAGACAGAGCGCCTGCCATGTTTCATCGCATTCGGAGTCCATTTGATAGCCCAACCGTTAAATATATAGCGGCACCGTTGCCGGTATTATCGTCGGATGTTTTCGGTCTTCGAAAACAGCTACCGGGTTGCACTCCTTCCCTCTCACCTCAGCCCAACTCCTCTTCACAGCCCACCTGCAGCCACCTAGTCCCCCCTCTGTCCGGAGCGCACGATCGCGATCTGAGGGTCCGGAAACCCCTCCTAACCCCTAACCCTAGACCCCTGCCTATTTAAGAAGCCCCCCTTGCCATTTTTGAGTGCCCCTAGCCTTCCCCTACCCTCAGCCGCCGCATCCCCCTCGAAAACCGCGCCACCAGCCAGATCCATCCACCTCCTCCCTATTTTCCGGCGCCCTCCACCTCACCCGCGCCACTTGGCAGCGCCACATTGGCCAGCCGTCGCCGCGCAGCCTCCCGCAGCAAACCGCAGGGCGCCACGCGTCCTCCCGCACCCCCGCAGCCCCCAGCGCCGCCATGGCCCGCCATGCCCGCACCAGGCCCGTAGAGGACCGATCTGGGCCCGGCTCCCGCTCTCTCCACCCGAGCTCGGGAGCCGCCTCTGCCCTGGAAGCGCGTCACCGCCGCCGTTCGTCGCCGGATCTGGGACCCCTGCCCTCGGATCCGTCCGTTCCGAGCCTCGTCGGCCTTCCCTGCAGCCGCTGCCGCTCGAGTCCGGCCGTGGCCATCGCCGCCTGCAGCTCGCCCGCTCTCCCCGTTGACCTCGCGCTTGGGCTGCCTCCCCTCCAGCGCCAAGGCCCAGCGCCCCGCCAGCCTACCTCTTGCACCGACTCGGCCTCAGCCCACTAGGTGAGGCCACCCCCAGCGCCTCCTCCTTTTGTTTGTTTTTCCTCTTGGGCCAGCTAGATCCGGCCCGATGTGGTTTTTTTTACCGTCTTCGAATTTGCTATTTATCCAGTGAATTAACAGTTTTACAGAAAACCCCTCAATATTCATGCATTTAATATCTCTCAAACTGTGCATCGGATTAAAATGATTTATATATGTAAAATGCTTAGAAAATTGTGTAGATTAATAATATGCCATTTTCATCCATGTTTAAAATGTTTAAATTGCTGTTTGCATTAATTTGCTTAACTGCCATGCTAAAATGTTTTATTTCATAACTAAATAATCGTAGCTCGGTTTTAAATAAACTTTATATGTAAATGGGGTGGAAAAATGCCTAGATGAACATGGTGCACTTTATTTTCCTGTTTAACAACAATAAAATTGTGTTTAGGGCAGAACAGTACCGAATCTAAAATATGCATATGGGGATTTTCCGAACTTGTTGTTTGTTACTTCCGGCCTCATTTAAACTTGCTTAGATAGGTAGTTTTATTATGTTTCACCTCTTGCCATGTTTAACAACATTTAATATTGTTGTGTACCTAACCGAGAGAGAATTAAATAATTGATGTGGTGTCTCGTCAATATGCAACTCGGTGCATATTGATCTCCACTTAACTTGTAGTATTGTTTGTTGCACTTGCCATGCGATGCCTCATTAAACCGGACATGCATCATACTTGTTTGCGCATCATGCCATGCTTATGCTTGTTGGTTTACCATGTTGTTTGTTTCTTTCCGGTGTTGCTTCTTAGTTCCGGTAACGTTGCGTTCGTGAGGATTCGTTCGACTACGTTGGTTCGTCTACTTCATGGACTCGTTCTTCTTCCTTGCGGGATTTTAGGCCAGATGACCGCTACCCTGGATCTCACTACTATCATTGCTATGCTAGTTGATTCGTTCTATCGCTATGATGCGTTACCTATCTGTTGCTCTTCAAGCCCTCCCAAAATGCCATGAACCTCTAACCTTTGACACCCTTCCTAGCAAACCATTGTTTGGCTATGTTACCGCTTTGCTCAGCCCCTCTTATAGCGTTGTTAGTTGCAGGTGAAGTTGAAGATTTCTCCATGGTGGACAGGATTTTTGGTTGGGATATCACAATATCTCTTATATTATTAATGCATCTATATACTTGGTAAAGGGTGGAAGGCTCGGCCTTATGCATGGTGTTTTGTTCCACTCTTGCCGCCCTAGTTTCCGTCATACCGGTGTTATGTTCCCGGATTTTGCGTTCCTTACACGGTCGGGTGATTTATGGGACCCCATCGACAGTTCTCTTTGAATAAAACTCCTCCAGCAAGGCCCAACATTGGTTTTACCATTTGCCTCACCACCACCTATATTTCCCTTGGGAGTAATTAACCCAAGGGTCATCTTTATTTTAGCCCCCCCGGGCCAGTGCTTGTCTAAGTGTTGGTCCGAACTGAGTAGATTGCGGGGCCACCTCGGGGCAACTCGAGGTCTGGTTTTACTCGTAGGATGTCTCATCCGGTGTTGCCCTGAGAACGAGATATGTGCAGCTCCTATCGGGATTGTCGGCGCATCGGGCGGCTTTGCTGGTCTTGTTTTACCATTATCGAAATGTCTTGTAAACCGGGATTCCGAATCTGATTGGGTCTTCCTGGGAGAAGTTCTATTCCTTTGTTGATCGCGAGAGCTTGTCATGGGCTAAGTTGGGACACCCCTGCAGGGTATAATCTTTCGAAAGCCATGCCTGCGGTTATAGGCAGATGGGAATTTGTTAATGTCCGGTTGTAGACAACTTGACACCAGATACGAATTAAAACGCATCAACCGCGTGTGTAGCCGTGATGGTCTCTTCTCGGCGGAGTCCGGGAAGTGAACACGGTTTCTGTGTTATGTTTAACGTAAGTAGGAGTTCAGGATCACTTCTTGATCATTACTAGTTGACGACCATTCCTTTTGCTCTCTTCTCGCTCTTAATTGCGTATGTTAGCCACCATATATGCTTAGTCGCTGCTGCAACCTCACCACTTTACCCCTTCCTTTCCCTTTAAGCTTTGCTAGTCTTGATACCCATGGTAATGGGATTGCTGAGTCCTCGTGGCTCACAGTTTACTACAACAATAGTTGCAGGTACAGGTTTTGCGATGATCATGACGCGAGAGCGATGTTTGCTTGTGTTGGAGTTCTTCTTCTGCTTCTGCTTCGATCAGGGGATAGGTTCCAGGTTGGCAGCCTGGGCTAGCAGGGTGGATGTCGTTTGAGTTTCATCCGTAGTCGGGTGATGCTCTTATGTATTGTGATGTTGTATTCATGTGGCATTGTATGCCTTATGTATGTATCCCCATCTATTATGTAATGTTGATGTAATGATATCCACCTTGCAAAAGCGTTTCAATATGCGGGTCTATCCTTTGTGGGACCTTCGAGTTCCTTTTGGATAGGATCGCATATTGGGCGTGACAGTCGTCCAGGCTATGTGGCCATCCCTCTCCATGCCAGAAGGCCTTGGGAGCTTGCAAATAAGCTGGAGGGAGTGCGGCAGCGCTTCCGGTTATGGAAGATATCGGCCTACCGTCAAGGTGCTAGGGAGGCTTGGGCCATGGTGAAGACTCGGTACACGAAGGCTGACCGAACCACATGGCCGAGGTCAGCCCTATGGGTCCTGACGGAAAGGAGATCCCTGTCAGCTTAGTATATGGCCAGGTAGAGCTGGCTGCAAAGTATTCTCAACAGGACTGTAAATTAGACCGCCTGTTGGATGGTATTGAAGAAGAATATACCGAGTCGGATTGACTCTGTAATTCAAAATGACATGAAAAATGCCTTCTAGCCAGATTGTAGATAGTTTGTCATTGCGGACCTTTACGCTTCGACCTCTGGACCCTATAGTCCGGAGTGTGTCAGAATACCCTCTCGGTTATGTAAGAATCAGGGCACGCATGGAGACAAGGCGTAGGGGTCATAATTGCTTTAGCAGACAAGTGCCCAACTAGTTATGCTATATTACATGGTTAGTAAGAAACATCTTCTAGGGAGAATAGTTCCGTTAGGGGTTCCTTTCCCTGGGAGGCATGCCCTAAAGTGCATGTCCGAACTGCTAAAAAGAGCAGAAAATCATCTGGGGGCAGATAGATAAACAAGAAAAATCATCTTTTAGTTCACTGACCGAATATTCCCTTAAGAACGCTAGCTTTCGGCTTCACCCAGTCTGAGGTACACATCCGGCTGACCCGGCAGTAATAATCGCAGAGGTGCTGCCTTTACCACCTAGCCGAACGAACGAGAACGTAGGGGTAAGCATAGGAGCCAGGCAACCCAGCTTGGACAAAACTTAAGTCATATCGATGCATATAATGGTGTATAAAAGGTTCATGCGGAAGTGTCACACATGTTTTGGGCATGAGGCCCGTTTATATAAACTTCTGATAAAGAAGCCCCCAGGTATGATGAGCGCGGGTGGCACGTCAAGTATGTGCAAACAATGCACAGGCAAGCCCCTAAGGGCTTGGGAGAAAAAAAGGTAGAGAGAAGGAGAGAAATGCCAGACAACTAATGTGAAAAATAAAAATAAAAAAGGGACAGAGGAAGGAGATGAACACGGAGTCCGGCGCTAGGCGTAGAATCTTCGTAGGCGCGCTGCGTTCCATGGGTTTGGCTCAAGTCGGTTGTCCGATGCATTTCGCAGACGGTACGCTCCACCAGTCAGGACTTGGTCTATTATGAAGGGACCCTCCCATTTGGGTTTTAGTTTGTCCTTTTTCTTGTCCGGCAGGCATAGAACTAGTTCGCCAACGTTATAAGTTTTGGCCCATACTTCTCTGCTTTGATATCTTCGAGCCTACTGTTGATAGAATGCGGAACGGGCTTTTGCCATGTCGCGCTCCTCATCCAATGCGTCCAAGCTATCCTGCCGATCAAGCTCGGCTTCTCTTTCTTCGTACATGCGCACGCGAGGTGAGTCATGAATTATGTCACAGGGCAGGACTGCCTCTGCGCCGTATACCATAAAAAATGGTGTGAATCCGGTAGTGCGATTCGGCGTGGTCCGCAGCCCCCAGAGTACGGAGTCAAGCTCCTCTACCCAGTGCGTGTTAGATTCCTTGAGGGATCGCACTAATCTGGGTTTGATGCCGCTCATAGTGAGACCGTTGGCTCGCTCGACTTGACCGTTGGTTTGAGGGTGATAGACTGAAGCGTAGTCGAGCTTAATGCCCATGTTTTTGCACCAGAGTTTAACTTCGTCAGCCGTAAAGTTTGTGCCGTTGTCAGTTATGATGCCGTGGGGGACGCCGTAACAGTGTACGACCCCGGATATGAAGTCTATCACCGGTCCGGATTCGGCCATCTTTACAGGCTTGGCCTCTATCCATTTGGTGAATTTGTCCACCATGACTAGTAGGTATTTTTGCTTGTGGGTTCCTCCTTTAAGGGGTCCAACCATGTCAAGCCCCCAGACCGCAAAAGGCCAGGTAATGGGTATGGTTTGTAGGGCGGTAGGCAGCATGTGGCTTTGGTTAGCGAATAATTGGCAACCGACGCATTGCTGCACTAAATCCTGAGCGTCTGCCCGGGCCGTCGGCCAATAAAATCCAGTACGGAAGGCCTTGCTTACAAGGGCCCGGGCTGCGGCATGGTGCCCACCGAGTCCGGCGTGAATTTCAGCCAGAAGGTTTCGCCCTTCCTCTTCGGCGATACACCTTTGAAGGACTACGGTTGTGCTTTTCTTATAAAGCTCTCCCTCATGGACTTTATAGGCTTTAGATTGCCGCACTATGCAGCGGGCCTCGTTATGGTCCTCGGGAAGTTCCTGCCTAGTTAGGTAGGCTAGGAATGGTTCTGTCCACGGGGCAATGACTGCCATTATTGTGTGGGCTGACGGTGTTGTTTCGGTGGTGGAGCCACCAACCGTGTCAGAATGTTCGGTGAGGGCAGTGTGGTTGTGTCCGGGCTATTGTTTCCGGACTCTCCCTCCCATGATACGGATGGCTTGAACAGCCTCTCTAGGAAGATGTTGGGAGGGACGGCATCGCGCTTTGCGCCAATGCGTGCCAACACGTCTGCTGCCTGGTTATTCTCCCGGGCTATGTGGTGAAATTCGAGCCCCTCAAACCGGGCCAACATCTTTAAGACGGCATTGCGATAAGCTGCCATTTTTGGATCTTTGGCATCAAAATCTCCATTTATTTGGGATATCGCGAGGTTTTAATCCCCGTGGACCTCTAGGCGCTGAATGCCCTTGGAGACTGCCATCCGGAGACCATGTAGAAGGGCCTCGTATTCGGCCGCATTGTTGGAGTCCGTGTACATTATCTGAAGTACGTATTGGACTGTATCTCCGGTTGGGGACGTCAGAACAACGCCAGCCCCCAGGCCAGCCAACATTTTGGAGCCGTCGAAGTGCATGATCTAGTTGGAATATGCGCCGTACTCTTTAGGGAGCTCGGCTTCAGTCCATTCGGCGATGAAGTCGGCCAAAACCTGCGACTTAATGGCTCGCCATGGCTTGTAAGTTGTGTCGAACGGGAGGAGCTCAATGGCCCATTTGGCAATCTGGCCTGTTGCGTCACGGTTGTTTATAATGTCATTAAGAGGTACTTTGGAGGCTACTGTTATTGAACACTCTTGGAAATAGTGTCACAGCTTCCGGGATGCCATGAACACTGCGTATGCTATCTTTTGATAATGCGGGTACTGTGACTTGCATGGGGTTAGGACAGTGGACACGTAGTAAACTGGTTTTTGGAGAGGGAACTTGTGTCCGTTCGTTTCTCGTTCGACAACGAGCACCGCACTTACAACTTGATGGGTTGCCACGATGTATAATAGCATTGGTTCGCCCGTGTTGGGCACGGCCAGGACCGGATTTGTTGCCAATATGGCTTTGATTTCGTCGAGTCCGGCCGTAGCGGCATCCGTCCACTCGAAGTGTTCGGTGCGTCGCAGGAGGCGATAAAGGGGTAATGCATTTTCTCCTAAGCGGGAGATAAAGCGGCTTAGAGCCGCCACGCCTCCAGTCAATTTTTGTATTTGTTTGAGGTCTTTTGGGATATCCAATTGTGACAGAGCTCGGATCTTGGCTGGGTTTGCTTCAATTCCTCTACCGGATACGATGAAGCTCAAGAGCTTTCCGGCTGGTACGCCGAAAACGCATTTTTCCGGGTTGAGCTTAATGTCATATGCTCGAAGATTGTTGAATGTGAGCCTCAAGTCGTCTACTAGAGTATCGACGTGTTTGGTTTTGACGACCACGTCATCTATGTATGCTTCAACTGTTTTGCCGATCTGGTTAGCCAGACATGTCTGAATCATGTGCTGATATGTTGCGCCGGTGTTTTTGAGCCCGAAGGGCATCGTGTTGAAGTAGAATGGGCCGTATGGGGTGATGAATGCCGTTGCGGCTTGGTCTGACTCTGCCATCTTGATTTGGTGATAGCCAGAGTATGCATCGAGGAAACACAATGAATCGTGTCCTGCAGTGGCGTCGATGATTTGATCAATTTGGGGGAGGGGGAAGGGATCCTTTGGGCAGGCCTTATTTAGGTCTTTGAAATCGACGCATAGGCGCCAGGATTTGTCCTTCTTTGGTACCATCACCAGGTTTGCTAGCCAGTCCGGATGTTTTATATCTCTGATGAATCCGGCTTCCAGTAGTTTTGCTAGCTCCTCTCACATGGCTTGTCTCTTGGGTTCGGAGAAATGCCAAAGAGTCTTCTTAACGGGCTTGAACCCTTTTAGGATGTTCAGGCTGTGCTCGGCCAGCCTGCGTGGGATTCCTGGCATGTCTGAAGGGTGCCAGGCGAAAATGTCCCAATTTTCTCGCAGGAATTCTCTGAGTGCGGCGTCTACATCAGGTTTTAGTTGTGCCCCGATGGAAGCCGTTTTTGTGGGGTCCATTGGATGGACTTGGAATTTGACTATTTCGTCCGCTGGTTTAAAAGAGGTGGACTTGGATCTCTTATCTAGTATCACATCGTCCCTATCCACCATGGAGCGCAACACAGTTAGTTCCTCGACTGCTAGGGCTTCAGATAATGCCTCCAGGGCCAGTGCGTCTATCTTGTTTTCGGCGCGGAGCGCTATGTCCGGATCACTAGCGAGAGTGATGATTCCATTGGGTCCGGGCATTTTGAGCTTCATGTACCCGTAATGGGGTATGGCTTGAAAACTTGTAAATGCTTCTCGCCCTAACAGAGCGTGATATCCACTGCTGAATGGGGCCACTTGAAATGTGACCTCCTCGGATCTGTAATTATCCGGCGTGCCGAACACCACATCCATTGTGATTTTCCCTGAACAACACGCTTCCCGGCTTGGTATTATTCCTCTAAAGGTTGTGTTGCTTCGCTCAATGCGGCTCCAGTATATTTCCATTTTTTGCAGGGTTTCCTCGTAGATGAGGTTGAGTCCGCTGTCGCCGTCCATGAGTACCTTTGTAAGTCGGAAGTCGTCCACTATAGGACTGAGGACCAATGCGGCTGGTGCTCGGGCTGTCCGGAATTTAGGTTCGTCACTGGCATTAAAGGTAATAGCCGTGTCACTCCATGGGTTTATTGTTGCTACTTGGTAGACTTCGGTAAGGCTGCGGAGCGTTCATTTCCTCGCATTGTTTGATGTGAAAGTATCGAAGACTGTCGACACCGTACTGGCGTTTCTGGGGTGGTGCTCTGCGGATTCTGGAGTTAGAAGCTCCTCGCCACTTCTGGCCACCTGCCGGAGTATCCAACATGCTCTAAGGCTGTGAGTTGGTGTGACTTCCCCTGAACTATGAATTTTACAGGGTCTATTGAGCCATCCCTCCAGTACGGTCCCATACCCTGTAGAGGGTTTTTGTTTTTTGCTGTTTGGCTCAGGTGCCTAGCGATAATGCGCCTTTTTGTTTCGGACTGGTATTGTATTCAGGGCCAGATTGTCCCAGAATTTAGTTTCGGTTTTCTGAACGCTTTCTGTCACACAGTACTTTCATACTATGGATGTCAAGTCGGCGAAGCGTGTAATTTCACGGCGACTTATGGTGTTGAGGATTCTGATGTCCGTGTAGTTGTTACAAAAGAATGAATTGCGTCTTTCTCACGACACTCCTTTATCCTGTTCATAACCAGGAGGAATCTGGCCCAGTAGTGGTGTACTGTTTCCCCGGGCTCTTGCCGTATTTGGAATAGATCCCTTATATTTGGGTGGGCGGGTGGATTTAAATCCGGAACCTCGCCTGATATAAGATTCAGGGGCCAAGAAATTTCCGAATTCGGAAGCTTGTTTTCTTGGACGTTATTCAATGAATCAGGCCTACTGCCTGACTTTAGGTTCAGAGCTTGGGTAACATCTTCCCCTCCGCGGGTGTCCGGCTTGGAGGGGTCGGGAATCCGGACACATCTGGTCCTTAGGATGGGCGAAGATTAGCCGCATTGTTCTTCCACCACTTCAACGTGGTGGGTGACCTGGGGAGAGTCGATCTCTCTCTGATCGGGTTTAAGCCCTATCTAGCCGTAATCTGTAGCGACTCCCAGGGCGGCAATGCGATCCAAGAGCTCGTTTAGGGAAGAGAGCTCCATCGGATCTAACTGCTCGGCAAGTTCCGAGCTGATGTGGAGGTTGCTTTCGATGGCCCGAGAGGTCATCGTCGGCGCGGCGGCCGAACAGGCGGTCATAAAAAAACTGCCTAGCCGGAGAGTTTGGCCGACATCCAAAGCTCCTTTAGCAACAGCGCTGTCTTTAAATACGGGGTGCGGCATCCTTCCTGACAGTGACGACAGAGAGGAACTCTCAATGAAAGCACCAATGTCGGTGTCAAAACCGGCGGATCTCGGGTAGGGGGTCCCGAACTGTGCATCTAGGCGGATGGTAACAGGAGACAAGGGACACGATGTTTTTACCCAGGTTCGGGCCCTCTCGATGGAGGTAAAACCCTACTCCTGCTTGATTAATATTGATGATATGGGTAGTACAAGAGTGGATCTACCACGAGATCAGAGAGGCTAAACCCTAGAAGCTAGCCTATGGTATGATTGTTGTTCGTCCTACGGACTAAAACTCTCCGGTTTATATAGACACCAGAGAGGGTTAGGGTTACACAGAGTCGGTTACAATGGGAGGAGATCTTCATATCGTATCGCCAAGCTTGCCTTCCACGCCAAGGAAAGTCCCATCCGGACACGGGACGGAGTCTTCAATCTTGTATCATCATAGTCCGGGAGTCCGGCCAAAGGTCATAGTCCGGCCATCCGGACACCCCCTAATCCAGGACTCCCTCACATGTCACTATTGATTCATTACATATCCCGGTACACCGCCGGAGGCATCTATATAGAGTCATATCTTGTTCTAAGTATCGAGTTATAATCTTGAGTTGTAAACAAATAAAGTGTGATGATATTCATTATTAGAGCATTGTCCCAGTGAGGAAAGGATGATGAAGACTATGATTCCCCCACAAGTCGGCATGAGACTTCAGACTTTATAAAAATAAAAGAGGCCAAATAAGCCCATGAAAAAAAGAGAGGCCAAAGAAGCCCACCAAAAAGAAAAAAAAGAGAAAAAAGAGAAAAAGAAAAAATGAGAGAAAAAGAGAGAAGGGACAATGCTACTATCTCCTTTTCCACACTTGTGCTTCAAAATAGCACCATGATCTTCATGATAGAGAGTCTCATATGTTGTCACTTTCATATACTAGTGGGAATTTTTCATTATAGAACTTGGCTTATATATTCCAATGATAGGCTTCCTCAAAATGCCTAGGTCTTCATGAGCAAGCAAGCTGGATGCACACCCACTTAGTTTCTTTTGTTGAGCTTTCATACATTTATAGCTCTAGTGCATCCCTTGCATGGCAATCCCTACTCACTCACATTGATATTTATTAATGGGCATCTCCATAGCCCGTTGATATGCCTAGTTGATGTGAGACTATCTTCTCCTTTTTGTCTTCTCCACAACCACCATTCTATTCCACATATAGTGCTATGTCCATGGCTCACGCCATGTGTTGCATGAAAATTGAAAATGTTTGAGATTATTAAAGTATGAAACAATTGCTTGGCTTTTCATCGGGGTTGTGCATGATTAAATACTTTGTGTGATGAAGATAGAGCAACAACCAGACTATATGATTTTGTAGGGATAACTTTCTTTAGCCATGTTATTTTGAGAAGACATGATTGCTTTGATTAGTATGCTTGAAGTATTACTATTTCTTATGTCATTATGAACTTTTATTTTGAATCATTTGGATCTGAACATTCATTCCACAATAAATAAAGTACATTGAGAAATATGCTAGGTAGCATTCCACATCAAAAATTCTGTTTTTATCATTTACCTACTTGAGGACGAGCAGGAATTAAGCTTGGGGATGTTTGATACGTCTCCAACGTATCTATAATTTTTGATTGTTCCATGCTATTATATTACCTGTTTTGGATGTTTATGGGCTTTACTTTACACTTTTATATCATTTTTGGGACTAACCTACTAACCGGAGGCCCAACCCGTATTGCTGTTTTTTGCCTATTTGAATGTTTCGAAGAAAAGGAATGTCAAACAGAGTCCAAACGGAATGAAACCTTCGGGAGCGTGATTTTTGGAACGAACGTGATCCAGAGGACTTGGAGTGCAAGTCAAGAAGCTGTCGAGGCGGCCACGAGGGTGGAGGGCACCCCCTACTGGGCGCGCCCCCTATCTCGTGGGCCCCTCGGGCGTCCACCGACATATTTCTTCCTCCTATATATACCCACGTACCCCGAAAACATCAGGGGCGACCACAAAAAGCTATTTCCACCACCGTAACCTTCTGTATCCGCGAGATCCCATCTTGGAGCCTTTGTCGGTGCTCCGCCGGGGGGGGGGGGTCGACCATGGAGGGCTTCTACATCAACACCATAGCCTCTCCGATGAGTTGTGAGTCATTTACCACAGACCTTCGGGTCCATAGTTATTAGCTAGATGGCTTCTTCTCTCTCTTTGAATCTCAATACCATGTTCTCCTTCCTCTTCTTGGAGATCTATTCGATGTAACTCTTTTTGCGGTGTGTTTGTCGAGATCCGATGAATTGTGGGTTTATGATCAAGTTTATCTATGAGAAATATTTGAATCTTCTCTGAATTCTTTTATGTATGATTGAGTTATCTTTGCAAGTCTCTTCGAATTATCAGTTTGGTTTGGCCTACTAGATTGATCTTTCTTGCAATGGGAGAAGTGCTTAGCTTTGGGTTCAATCTTGCAGTGTCCTTTCCCAGTGACAGCAGGGGCAACAAGACACGTATTGTATTGTTGCCATCGAGGATAAAAAGATGGGGTTTATATCATACTGCATGAGTTTATCCCTCTACATCATGTCATCTTTCTTAATGCGTTACTATGTTCTTATGAACTTAATACTCTAGATGCATGCTGGATAGCAGTCGATGTGTGGAGTAACAGTAGTAGATGCAGGCAGGAGTCGGTCTACTTGTCACGGACGTGATGCCTATATACATGATCATGCCTAGATAATCTCATAATTATTTGCTTTTCTATCAATTGCTCGAGAGTAATTTTTTCACCCACCATAATACTTATGCTATCTTGAGAGAAGCCACTAGTGAAATCTATGACCCCCGGGTCTATCTTTTATCATATAAGCTTTCAATCTACTTTTATTTGCATCTTTACTTTTCCAATCTATATTATAAAATACCAAAAATATATTTATCTTATCATATTATCTCTATCAGATCTGACTTTTGCATGTGGCCGTGAAGGGATTGACAACCCATTTATTGCGTTGGTTGCGAGTTCTTTGTTTGTTTGTGTAGGTGCGTGGGACTTGTGAGGAGCCTCCTACTGGATTGATACCTTGGTTCTCAAAAGCTGAGGGAAATACTTACGCTAATGTGCTGCATCACCCTTTCCTCTTCAAGGAAAACCAATGCAAGTTCAAGACGTAGCAAATTACATGCACATGCTCCAGTGCATATAAATTGGTTGGAAAATCAAATATGCGTCCTTGGGTGCATGCTTATGTCCCATGCAAGAAATGGGAATGAATTTCAAACACCAGAACACCGTTGATTGCCGGCAAAACAGTGAGATACTTTGTTTTTAAATTCTAGTAAATCCAAAACTCATCTAAAATTCATGAAACTTGGCATGCTATCATGGAATGGATCCCGACATGCTGTGGTGTTTTTGGTGTCCATTTTGAGAGAAGGCGCACTCGAATAACAACCAACAAAGGCATTTTGAAACAAATAGTTGCCACTTTAATATCTCAAACGTTTGTATAATTCAAATCGTGTGCGTTCTGTTAACCATTTACGTGACGCCATGTGTCTAGGTTTTAATGGATATAGGAGGTGCGTGCGGGCAGCTGCTTGACTGAACGAGAGGTGTGCGAGCGCAGTCCGGTGCGCACGCTGACCGAGAGGCTCACCGAGAAGCATGCGAGCTGTTCAACGCAGGATTTGTGCATCTCTTCAATGCAAACGGTTCAGACTGAATATAATATGCAAATTAAAGCCAGACTTCGGCGCTAAGCCAAGAGACACTGTGATTTGTCAAAATATGCAGCTAAAAATCACTAGCACTATCTAATTTTTGCAACTAAAATCACTACCACTATCTAATTCATGCGCGTGTTCGCTATGCACTCACTGTACGGGGCGTGTTAGTAGCTGTGTGAAATGACGGTAGGCGTGCCAGTAGTCCATCGCGCAGGCTCACCGGGAGGCAAGCCAGCCCTTTGACCGCCGCCCACCTTGCTCACACTCCTCCATATTAATGGCGCGTCTGCCTCGCTCCGTGAAATGATGGTATAGGAATGCCAGAAGTCCGCCGCGCAGGCTCACCGGGAAGCGAGACAGCCTTTGACCGCCACCGCCTTACTCCCACTGGTCTGTATTAATGGCGCGCCCGAGCGGCCGCACCCCCATCCTCGCCACACACACAATCATCTCTCTCCGCCCGCATCCTCGACGCCGCTCTCAGTCCTCAAAGTGCACCGGAGCATGGTGTAAATATGGAGATAGAGGTTTCCATCGCCACCGTCGAGGTGGAGAACGAGGCTGCCAAAAAGCTGAGGCGGGTCGAGAAAGAACCGCAAGCGTCTCCAGCAGGCCTAGACTTCATCTGCAACCTCCCCGATGATATGTTGAGAGTCATCATATCCCTCCTCCCAATCAAATATGGGGCGAGGACAGCCGCCCTTTCCTGACTGTGGCACCCCCTATGGCTCCTCACCCCTGTCAACCTCCTCGACGCCCACAAGCTCTGCCATGGCTATCGCAAAAGATTGGATGCGTTCTCCCAGATCCTCGGCAGTCACCATGGCCCAATCAGAGGCTTTATCACGGGCAAGTTCCGTTCCAATGGCAGGGACCGAGCCAAGCTTGACGAGTGGTTCCAATCCCCCGCCATAGATCAGCTCGAGAAGCTCAGTTTTAATGATGGTCATATGCGCTCGCTGCCAACATCCGCGCTCCGCATCGCACCCACACTGTGCCTCGCCAAGTTCATGAACTACCATTACCCCCCCCTTAATGATGCGCCCGCTCTTTTTCTACCACGACTGAAGCACCTCGATCTCGTCATCGTCCGCATCCCAAAGGATGACATGGAGCACATGCTCCATGGTTGTACTTCACTCGAGTTCCTTCGTCTTCAGGCGATGAATTGGTCGAGTACCTTCCGCATCACCTCCAGGACTCTCTAGACTATTTATGTGTGTTGCTGGTGCTGCAACGAGAGATCACAAAAGGTGGACCACAATATGGTCATTGAGGACACACCTTCACTTGAGAGATTACTTGTAGTTGATCAACAAGATCCAACAAGAATCAATGTCATTTCTGCATCGAAATTGGCTGTGGTGGGTTACTCGTCTGTCAAATACTACTACTTTCAGGTACAACAGTCGCCTTATACCTCTCTTTCTTAATATCAACATTATTTCTAGTTTTGAAGATGTATGTTCGTTTGTCATCCAGCAAAGCTTCACCCAAATTCTGGGCACAGTGAAGGTCTTGGCACTAGAATCTGTCGGCCCCAACCTGGACCAAGTTGTCAGTTGCCTGAGATGCTTTCCGTGCCTGAAGAAGTTGTATATCAAGGTGATGTTCCTTTCCTGTTAAATGTTAACCATAAGGGAGTTCAATTTTTTTGCACCTTTTCCCAAGTTTACAATGACAATGTACTATGATTTCTGAAGGAATTTTGGAGGATTTCAGGACATACACCCCCACCACATATTGGTTGCTTGATTCATATGGTTACAATCCATAAGCATTTCTCCTTTGGATTCATCTGTACTAGTTTTCTTAGGGAATTTTTGATCCAATCCAACCTCTTGTGAAGAAGGCTACATGTTTCTTGATTGTAATCAAATGCCCATGTTAATCATGTCAGATCGAAGATGGCACGTTGGTGCATTTTACAAATCCTGCAAACCAAATAGGCGTGTGGTAGTGTTCAAAACTACATGTAGATAGTAACACGTTCTCTTCTTTTGCAGATAATAATAGGCCCGGAGGTGGATAATGTTTATAACGACAATCACATCGAATGCCTCGATCTGCATCTCTCAAATATAACTTTGAACTCCTACCAAGGGACCTTACCGGAGATTACACTCGCCAGGTTCTTTCTTGCCAGAGCAAAGGTGCTGAGGGTACTAAGGTTGAACATGCATTTAATTAGGAAAGATGAATGGTATGTTGATCAGAGCCGGCTCCAAAAAAGCTAAACTTTGTTTTGGAAGAGCATATGGTAGAGCAATTGGAAGTCATTGTGTCAAACCCATACATGACTTGTTAGCGGTTGATCCCTTTGCAGAAATGTCGACGTTTGCAATGTTTGAATTTGGGCATTGTAATCTTTGAATTTGAACCTTACAATATTTATGGTATTTGTTATATAACGTAATTGGATGTTTAATTTGGTATTGCAATCATGTCATGTTACAAGTATGTATATGTTGTTCTTTTGTACACAGAGCATAGATGTTCTGCAGACAGAGCATATCACAACACACACTGACCGCACTAGGTAAGCCATCAGCGATGAATTCATCAATCGCAAATAGTTCATCCGAGTGAACCGTATGCTCTAGATCGCACACGCCTTCATCTGGAAGCCCGTTTATTTTATTCACCCTCATTGCAAACAGTTAATTGAATTGAACCGTATGCCCTGAATCACAAATGCAACAAAAATCTGAACCGTGTTTGATGCATCCATCATCCCAAATGTTTTGCACCTTTTTTGACGGTTCTTTTACACCATCGTCTACGATTAATGCATCGCACACAGTTCCGTGAAAGGGTCTCTGATCGTAGTGTCACGTTAGCAGCATCCTGCAGTAGTGTTAGAGCTAGACTAATTCTCTTGTCCTCATAATTAGAAGCCCCATGTGGTTCTAATCTTCTCCCTAATTCTTCGGTGATGATTAGCTCTAGACGGCGAATCGCTGCCGGATCATGAAGGTTGCACGCTTGTGATACGTCTCCGTCGTATCTACTTTTCCTAATGCTTTTCCTATTGTTTTGGACTCTAATTTTCATGATTTGAATGAAACTAACCTGGACTGATGTTGTTTTCAGCAGAACTACCATGGTGTTGTTTTTTTGTGCAGAAATAAAAGTTCTTGGAATGGAACGAAACTTTGCGAGGATTTTTTATATCAATAAAGATAATTTCTGGAGCCAAGACCCACCGGAGTGGGGCACCTGGGTGGGCACAACCCACGAGGGCGCCCCCCTCCAGGCGCGCCCAGGTGGGTTGTCCCCACCTGGTGGCCCCGCAGACCCTGAAACCAACTCTATAAAATCCTTTTTTCCTGAAAAATATCAGAGAGAAAGAATTACCGCGTTCCATGAGATGACGCCATCGTCACCTCCTATTCTTCATCGGGAGGCTAGATCTGGAGTCCGTTTTGGGCTCCGGAGAGGGGGATCTTCGATCTTCGTCATCACCAACCCTTCTCCATCGCCAATTCCATGATGCTCCCCACAGGGAGTGAGTAATTCCTTCGTAGGCTCGCTGGTCGGTGAGGAGTTGGATGAGATTCATCATGTAATCTAGTTAGTTTTGTTAGGGCTTGATCCCTAGTATCCACTATGTTCTGAGATTGATGTTGCTATGACTTTGCCATGCTTAATGCTTGTCACTTTGGGCCCGGGTGCCATGATTTCAGATCTGAACTATTTATGTTATCACCATTATATCTATGTTCTAGATCCGATCTTGCAAGTTATAGTCACCTACTACGTGTTATGATCCGGCAACCCCAGAGTGACAATAGTTGGGACCACTCCCGGTGATGACCATAGTTTGAGGAGTTCATGTATTCATCGTGTGTTAACGCTTTGTTCCCGTTCTGTATTAAAAGGCAGCCTTAATATCCCTTAGTTTACAATAGGACCCCGCTGCCACGGGAGGGTAGGACAAAAGATGTCATGCTAGTTCTTTCCATAAGCACGTATGACTATTTACGAAATACATGCCTACATTATATTTATGAACTGGAGCTAGTGCCATATCGCCCTAGGTTATAACTGTCACATGATGAATATCATCCAACAAATCACCGATCCAATGCCTACGAATTTCTCTTATATTGTTCTTGCTAAGTTACCACTGCTATCGTTACTGTTGCACTTGCTACAAAATTACTGCTATCACTGTTACCGTTACTATTGCTGCTGCTACTATTATCAAAACTATCATACTACTTTGCTACTGATTACTTTGCTGCAGATAATTAATCTCCAGGTGTGGTGAATTGACAACTCAGCTACTAATACTTACAAATATTATTTTTCTCCCCTTGTGTCGAATCTATAAATATGGGTTGAATACTCTACCCTTGAAAACTGTTGCGATCCCCTATACTTGTGGGTTATCAAGACCTTTTTCTGGTGCCATTGCCGGGGAACATAGCTATATTTGTTGAGTCACTTGGGGTTATTATCAAATTATCACTATGAAGAATCTAAAGGATGCTAAGACTATGAGTTTTCCCTCTAAGACGAGGGGATGTAAGGAACTGCCATCTAGCTCTGCTTTAGATTCACCTTCTGTTATAAGTAAACTTGCAACACCACCACATGCTATCAATCCTTATATGTCGAAAGTTATTGATGATGCTACCTCTGTTATGAATGATGCTTATGATGATGCTAGTACCTTGCTTGATGATAATGTGCCACTAGGTGAATTTCTTGATGAACAAATTGCTAGAGTAAGACAACATGATATTGTCGAAACTGATGATGAGCTTGAAACTGAAAATCTTGAAACACCTATTAGAACTAGTCCTCCTAGATATGAATTGCCTAAGGTACCAGAAGGTTATGTTATGAATGAGGAGACAACTAGAGATATTCTTGCTTGTAAGGCCAGAGATTATCTAGAGAAATTATTATGCAAGTATAAAGAGAAATCTCTGAATGCTAGAATGAAATGTGATCCTAAGCTTGCTACTTCACCTATCTTTATTGATGATAAGGATTATGAATTCTCTGTCGACCAGAGTTAATTACTTTGGTTGAATATGATCCTTTCCATGGTTATGAAACTAAAACTGTTGTGGCACAGCTTACAAAGTTGAATGACATAGCCACCCTTTTTGTTCATGATGAGAAAATTCACTATTACTATATCCTCAAATTATTTCCATTCTCATTAAAGGGTGATCATAAAGCTTGGTACAATACTCTTGCTCCTGGTTGTGTGCACAGTCCCCAGGATATGATTTATTACTTCTCTAAAAAATATTTTCCTACTCATAAGAAACAAGCTGCCTTGCAGGAAATATTTAACTTTGCACAAATTGAAGAAGAGAGTCTACCATAAGCTTGGGGGAGGCTTCTCCAATTGCTTAATACTTTGCCTGATCATCCTCTTAAGAAAAATGAAATACTTGATATCTTCTATAATGGACTAATTGATGCTTCTAGGGATTTCCTAGATAGTTGTGTTGGTTGTGTTTTTAGGGAATGGACTATTGGGCAAGCTGAAAAATTATTGAACAACATATTGAAAAATTATGATGATTGGACTCCTCCTGGACCACCTACTAAACCCACTCCGAAGAAGAGGGGTATTTTATATCTCAGTCCTAAAGAAATGGAAGAGGCAAAGGAATCTATGAAGGAAAAAAGTATTAAAGCTGAGGATGTAAAAAATTTACCTCCTATTGAAGAAATACGTGGGCTTGATACACCACCACTGCCTAAGGTGGTAGAGGTAAATTCTCTAATGAAATTCAATGATAATGATAATCCTCACAATATGCACCCTAGCCAATGCCTTTATGAGTTTGAAAATTACATTAGAAAGCAAGATTACTTCAATGCAAATGTCATGAAACAATTGAAATACAATTCTGATATGATTGCTCGCTTGAGTGACTTGTTATTTAGAATCTCAAATGATGTTAGAGGTGTAGGGAAGCATGCTTCTATGGTTCAAACTCAGTTAGAACAAGTTGCTAAATCTCAAACAGAGTTGCTTGATGAAATGAATAATAATATAAGTGACTTTGCTGTTAGACCGGAGAGACACCCAAAAAGAATTGAACAAGACTCTCAAAGAGTTACCACTGATGCACGTAGTCCTTCTAACGAGAAAAAGAAGAAGAAAAATGATAGGACTTAATACGTCCATTTTGCATCATGTTTTCCTACTGTTATTTATGTTGTTTTATTGTATAATAATGCTTTTTGGAGTAATTCTAATGCCTTTTCTCTCATAATATGCAAGGTATGCACCAAGGGGGAGAATTCTGGCAGCTGGAAATCTGGACCCGAAAAAGCTACATCAAGCTACCTATTCTGCAAAACTCCAAATGAGCTGAAACTCCCTGGGGATTTTTTATGGAATATTTAATGAATATTGGAGCAAATAAGTACTAGAGGGGGGCCACCAGGTGGCACAACCCAACTGGGCACGCCAGGAGGCCCAAGCGCGCCATGGTGGGTGATGCCCTCCTCGGCCCACCTCTGGTGCCCATCTTCCGCTATATAAGTCATTTTGACCTAGAAAAAATAAGGAGAGGACATTCGGGACGAAGCACCGCCGCCTCGAGGCGGAACTTGGGCAGGAGCACTTTTGCCGTCCGGCGGAGCGATTTCGCTGGGGAAACTTCCCTCCAGGAGGGGGAAATCATCGTCATCATCATCACCAACAACTCTCCATCTTGGGGGGGGGGCATCTTCACAGCACCAACTCCTCTCAAACCAGTTCATCTCTTGCGTTCAATCTTTGTATCAAAACTATAGATTGGTGCCCGTGGGTGACTAGTAGTGTTGATTACATCCTGTAGTTGATTACTATATGGTTTATTTGGTGGAAGATTATATGTTCAGATCCATTATGCTATTTAATACCACTCTGATCTTGAGCATGTTTATCATTTGTGAGTAGTTACTTTTGTCCTTGAGGTCACGGGAGAAATCATGTGAACTTGATATGTGTTTGATATTTTGATTGCATGTATGTTGCCATTCTCTTAGTGGTGTCATGTGATCTGCTAGCTCTTGAGCATGCGTTGGTTTTCCCTTGAAGAGGAAACGGTGATGCAACAAAGTAGCGTAAGTATTTCCCTCAATTTTGAGAACCAAGGTATCAGTCCAGTAGGAGACGGCACACAAGTCACCTAGTACCTGCACAAAAATCAAGAACCTTGCAACCAACGCAATAAAGGGGTTATCAATCCCTTCATGGCCAATCACAAAAGTGAGATCTGATAGAGATAGTAAAGTAAATATTTTTGGTATTTTTGTTGTATAGATTGGAAAGTAAAGATTGCAATAAAAAGGAAGGGCGATAGAAATTGGCAAGTTGACGGGAAACTAATAGATTCAATATAATGGAAAAGAGACCCTGGGGGCATAGGTTTCACTAGAGTCTTTTCTCAAGATAGCATGTATTACGGTGGGTGAACAAATTGCTGCCGAGCACTTGATAGAAAAGCGCATAATTATGATGACATCTAAGGCAATGATCATGAACATAGGTATCCCATCCGTGTCAAGTAGACCGAAATGATTCTGCATCTACTACTATTACTCCACACATCGACCGCTATCCAGCATGCATCTAGAGTATTAAGTTCATAAGAATGGAGTAACGCATTAAGCAAGATGACATGATGTAGAGGGATAAACTCAAGCAATATGATATAAACCCCATATTCTTATCATCGATGGCAACAATACAATACGTGCCTTGCTGCCCCTACTGTCATTGGGAAAGGACATCGCAAGATTGAACCAAAGCTAAGCACTTCTTCCATTGCGAGAAAGATCAACATAGTAGGCCAAACTAAACCGAAAATTCAAAGAGACTTGCAAAGATATCAAATCATGCATATAAGAATTCAGAGAAGTACCAAATAATATTCATAGAAAATCAAGTTCATAAATCCACAATTCATCGAATCTCGGCAAACACACCGCAAAAGAATATTACATTGAATAGATCTCCAAGAACATCGAGGAGAACTTTGTATTGAGAACCAAAGAGAGAGAAGAAGCCATCTAGCTAATAACTATGGATCCGAAGGTCTGTGGTAAACTACTCACGCTTCAGCAGAGAGGTAATGGTGTTGATGTAGAAGCCCTCCGTGATCGATTCCCCCCCGGCAGATAGCCAGAAAAAAGGCCCCTAGATGGGATCTCACGGGTACAGAAGGTTGCGGCAGTGGAAAAGAGTTGCATGAGATTCATCATGTAATCTTGTTAGTTTTGTTAGGGCTTGATCCCTAGTATCCACTATGTTCTGAGATTGATGTTTCTATGACCTTGTCATGCTTAATGCTTGTCACTTTGGGCTCGGGTGCCATGATTTCAGATCTGAACCTTTTATGTTATCACCATTATATCTATGTTCTAAATCCGATATTGCAAGTTATAGTCACCTACTACATGTTATGATCCGGCAACCCCGGAGTGACAATAGTTGGGACTACTCCCGGTGATGACCGTAGTTTGAGGAGTTCATGTATTCACGTGTGTTAATGCTTTGTTTCGGGTTTCTATTAAAAGGAGGCCTTAATATTCCTTAGTTTTCAACAGGACCCCGCTGCCACGGAAGGGTAGGACAAAAGATGTCATGCAAGTTCTTTCCATAAACACGTATGACTATTTACGGAATACATGCCTACATTATATTTATGAACTGGAGCTAGTACCGTATCACCCTAGGTTATAACTGTCACATGATGAATATCATCCAACAAATCATCGATCCAATGCCTACAAATTTCCCTTATATTATTCTAGCTAAGTTACCACTGCTATCGTTACTGTTGCACTTGCTACAAGATTACTGCTATTACTGTTACCGTTACTATTGCTGCTGCTACTATTATCAAAACTATCATACTACTTTGCTACTGATCACTTTGCTGCAGATAATAAATCTCCAGGTGTGGTTGAATTGACAACTCAACTGGTAATACTTATGAATATTCTTTGGCTCCCCTTGTGTCGAATCTATAAATTTGGGTTGAATACTCTACCCTCGAAAATTGTTGCGATCCCCTATACTTGTGGGTTATTGATGTCTACTACAAAACCTTCTTCTTGTAGATGTTGTTGGGCCTCCAAGTGCAGAGGTTTGAAGGACAGTAGCAAATTTACCTCAAGTGGATGACCTAAGGTTTCTCAATCCGTGGGAAGCGTAGGATGAAGATGGTCTCTCTCAAACAACCCTGCAACCAAATACAAAGAGTCTCTTGTGTCCCCAACACACCCAATACAATGGAAAATTGTATAGGTGCACTAGTTTAGCGAAGAGATGGTGATACAAGTGCAATATGGATAGTAGATAAAGGTATTTGTAATCTGAAATTATAAAAACATCAAGGTAACTAATGATAAAACTGAGCGTAAACGGTATTGCAATGATAGGAAACAAGGCCTAAGGTTCATACTTTTACTAGTGCAAGTTCTCTCAACAATAATAACATAACTGGATCATATAACTATCCCTCAACATGCAACAAAGAGTCAATCCAAAGTCACTAATAGCAGAGAACAAACGAAGAGATTATGGTAGGGTACGAAACCACCTCAAAGTTATCCTTTTTGATCTATCTATTCAAGAGTCCGTAGTAAAATAACATGAAGCTATTCTTTCCGTTCAATTTATCATAGAGTTCATACTAGAATAACACCTTAAGACACAAATCAACCAAAACCCTAATGTCACCTAGATACTCCATTATCACCTCAAGTATCCGTGGGCATGTTTATACGATATGCATCAATCTCAGATTCATCTATTCAACCAACACAAAGTACTTCAAAGAGTGCCCCAAAGTTTCTACCGGAGAGTCAAGACGAAAATGTGTGCCAACCCCTATGCATAAGTTCACAAGGTCATTGAACCCGCAAGTTGATCACCAAAACATACATCAAGTGGATCACGTGAATATCCCATTGTCACCACAGATAAGCACGGCAAGACATACATCAACTGTTCTCAAATCCTTAAAGACTCGATCCGACAAGATAACTTGAAAGGGAAAACTTAATCCATTACAAGAGAGTAGAGGGGGGAGAAACATCATAAGATCCAACTATAATAGCAAAGCTCGCGATACATCAAGATCGTGCCATAGAGAGAACACGAGAGAGAGATCAAACACATAGCTACTGGTACATACCCTCAGCCCCGAGGGTGAACTACTCCCTCCTCGTCATGGAGAGCGCCGAGATGATGAAGATGGCCACCGGTGAGGGTTCCCCCCTCCGGCAGGTTGCCGGAACAGGGTCCCGATTGGTTTTTGGTGGCTACAAAGGCTTGCGCCGGCGGAACTCCCGATCTATCTTCGTATTCGGTGGTTTTAGGGTATATGGATGTGACGCCCGGATAATTAAGCTACAGTAACCCTCACCAAATGATGCCACGTCACCTCGATTACTGTTGTTAACCACGCGTAGTTCAAAAATGATTCAGAATTCAAATTTAAAATAAAGTCAAACCAGTAAAGTTTTCAAATGTCAAAACTAAAAAGTACAAATGGTGCCAAATAAGCATAAGTAATAATGGTGGAGAAACCAACATTCTTTAAAAGTGTTTGAATGTCCTAAAATAAATAAAATAGTAGCAAAAGAATTTAATTGAATGCCTTTTATAATTAATAAAATGTTAAACTATTTTAATTGGAGGTTTAAACTTTTTTTGTAGTAGAGGTATAATTAGTGGTACAAATTTAGGTACAACTTTTGCATTTTATAAAACTAAATAAGACAAAGTAGTAAAAGGAAAAGTAAACGAAAAGAAAAGACAAAACAAAATTAAAATAAAAGGAGAAGGGACCCCCACCCCCTCTCTGCCTGGGCCTTCACTGGGCAGGCCCAGCCGGCCCAGCAGACAAGGTCGGCCCAGCCGGCGCCTACATCACCCTGGGGCGACCGAATCCTAGCGGTCCCTCCCCAGTCGCCCCACTCCCCACTCGTCTCGTCCCCACTCCCCCCCACGATCCACCTCTCCTCTTTCCCCCCGACCCCCCTGGATCTGGATCGGGAGCACCTTGGGTCGCTGCCCCCGACCACGGCGCGCATACGCTACTCGTCTCCGGCGCCGCCCTGTCATCGCCGGACTTCCTCCCCATCGCCCTCTTCGTCGCCTACTCGTCCCCGTCGTCACTCGCGTCGTCCCCGTCGTCCTCCCTGCGCCCCGTTGCCAAGTCCCCTACGAACCCCCATGAGGTCCCCCTCCTTCTCTTCCCCGCACCACGCTGATCGCCGTCACCGCGAACACCGCGCGCCCTCGCACCGGCCACGCCCGCTCGTCGCGCCCGTGCATCGCCGCCTCCCCTGCTCGTCCCTTGCGCGGGATCCCAACCGCGCCTAACTGCGCCCGAAGCCGTCCACTCCTGCGGCGGCCGCTGCCACCCGTGGCCCCTCTGGCCACTGGCCCACTACTGCGCCCGCATCCCCCTCGCCGAGCCGCCCCACCACAGCCACTTCCCTCTCCGTGCGTCGCTCCGACCTCGCCTTCCCTGTCCGTGCGCCATCGTCTCGTCCCCCCCACCTCCGCCTCTGGCCCCGCAGGCCACCGCCACGCCGAGGGCCAGTTCCGGCACCCCACGACGTCTCGGGTCTGCCCTGCGGGTGCGAACGCCCGGGCACCCGCTGCCCGTTTCGCCCGCTAGGCCCCGAGGGGCCTATGACAAAGGGGCCCCACCCCCAAAACATTTTTGTAAAAAAAGGAATTAGAAAAATATATATAATAAATAAAATATTAATTAATTAACTAATTAATTAAGTAAGTAATTAATTAACTTAGTTAATCCTTATTAGACTAACCTAAGCACTTAGGTTAGTTAATTAATCTGTTAGGTTAGTCAACAGTCAATGACGAATGGGACCCACACGTCAGTTCGACCCAGTCAATGTCATGTTGACTGCTGATGTCATGCTGACGTCATGATGACGTTAGCATACACTATTCTGGATAATGTCGATCTAAAATAATTAAATAAATTCTAAAACTGATTAAATGTTTTAAAATTAATATAAAATAAACCGTAGCTCGGATGGAAAAACTTTGTACATGAAAGTTGCTCAGAACAACGAGACGAATCCGAATACGCAGTCCGTTCATCCACCACGCGTCCCTACCATAGTGAACATGCAACATTTCACCTTCGGTTCATCTGTCCGAAAACACGAAACATCGGGAATACTTTCCCAGTTGTTTCCCCCTTTTGCCGGTATCACCTACTACCGCGTTAGGGCACACCTAGCACGGCTCATTGTCATCGTCATGCTTATACTTGCATTGTATTTACTATTTCTTCCCCCTCTTCTCTCCGGTAGACTACGAGACCGACGCTGCTGCTGCCCAGTTCGACTACGGAGTTGACGAGCCCTCCTTCTTGCCAGAGCAACCAGGCAAGCCCCCCCCCCCTTGATCACCAGATATCGCCTATTCTTCTCTATACTGCTTGCATTAGAGTAGTGTAGCATGTTACTGTTCGGTTACTCCTAGTCTGTTGCATAGCCTGTCATTGTTGCTACAGTCATTGATACCTTACCCGCAATCCTAAATGCTTAGTATAGGATGCTAGTTTATCATCATTGGCCCTACATTCTTGTGAGTCTGCCTTGCTATACTATTGGGATGTGATCACTCGGGAGGTGATCACGGGTATATACTATACATTTATACATACTATACAGATGGAGACTAAAGTTGGGTTGGCTCTTTGAGTACCCGCAAGTGATTCGGATATGGGGGCTGGAAGGACAGGTGGCTCCATCCCGGTAGAGGTGGGCCTGGGTTCCCGACGGCCCCCGACTGTTACTTTGTGGCGGAGCGACAGGGCAGGTTGAGACCACCTAGGCGAGAGGTGGGCCTGGCCCTGGTCAGCGTTCGCGGTTGCTTCATAATAACATGCTTAACGAGATCTTGGTATTTGATCTGAGTCTGGCCACTGGCCTATACGCACTAACCAACTACGCGGGAAAGATATGGGCACTCGACGTCGTGGTATCAGCCGAAGCCTTCGTGACGTCAGCGACTGAGCGGCGCGCGCCGGGTTGGACTGTGTTAATGCAACTTCCTTTGTAATGGAGGTTGCTAGGTATGTTTCCGGCCGCCCTCGCAACGTGCAGGTGTGCAATGGGCGATGGGCCCAGACCCCTGCGTGCATAGGATTTAGACCGGCGTGCTGACCTCTCTGTTGTGCCTAGGTGGGGCTACGACGTGTTGATCTTTCGAGGCCGGGCATGACCCAGGAAAGTGTGTCCGGCCAAATGGGATCGAGCGTGTTGGGTTATGTGGTGCACCTCTGCAGGGAAGTTTATCTATTCGAATAGCCGTGTCCCTCGGTAAAAGGACGACCCGGAGTTGTACCTTGACCTTATGACAACTAGAACCGGATACTTAATAAAACACACCCAGACAAGTTCCACAGACAACCCGGTGATCGCTTTTTCACAGGGCGACGAGGGGAGGATTGCCGGGTAGGATTATGCTATGCGATGCTACTTGGAGGACTTCAATCTACTCTCTTCTACATGCTGCAAGATGGAGGCTGCCAGAAGCGTAGTCTTCGATAGGACTAGCTACCCCCCTCTTATTCTGGCATTCTGCAGTTCAGTCCACCGATATTGCCTTTTTACAGATATACCCATGCATATGTAGTGTAGATCCTTGCTTGCGAGTACTTTGGACGAGTACTCACGGTTGCTTTTCTCCCTCTTTTCCCCCTTTCCTTTTTATCTGGTTGTCGCAACCAGATGCTGGAGCCCCGGAGCCAGACGCCACCGTCAACGACGACTCCTACTACACTAGAGGTGCCTACTACTACGTGCAGGCCGCTGACAACGACTAGGAGTAGTTTAGGAGGATCCCAGGCAGGAGGCATGCGCCTCTTTCGACCTGTATCCCAGTTTGTGCTAGCCATCTTATGGCAACTTGTTTAACTTATGTCTGTACTCAGATATTGTTGCTTCCGCTGACTCGTCTATGATCGAGCACTTGTATTCGAGCCCTCGAGGCCCCTGGCTTGTATTATGATGCTTGTATGACTTATTTTACTTTTAGAGTTGTGTTGTGATATCTTCCCGTAAGTCCCTGATCTTGATCGTACACGTTTGCGTGCATGATTAGTGTACGATTGAATCACGGGCATAACAATGGAGATATATAGGCGAAATAAGTCAGTCAGGGGACGCTCGAGGGGCCCACGAGATAGGGGGCACGCCCAGTAGGGGGGTGCGCCCCCCACCCTCGTGGCCACCTCGAAGCTTCCTTGACTCCAACTCCAAGTCTCATGGATCACGTTCGTTCCAAAAGTAACGCTCCCAAAGGTTTCATTCCGTTTGGACCCCGTTTGATATTCCTTTTCTTTGAAACACTGAAATAGGCAAGAAAACCACAATATGGGATGGGCCTCCGGTTAATAGGTTAGTCCCAAAAAGAATATAAAAGTGTAAAGTAAAGCCCATAAACATCCAAAACAGGTAATATAATAGCATGGAACAATAAAAAATTATAGATACATTGGAGACGTATCAAGCATCCCCAAGCTTAATTCCTGCTTGTCCTCGAGTAGGTAAATGATAAAAACAGAATTTTTGATGTGGAATGCTACCTAGCATATTTCTCAATGTAATTTTCTTTATTGTGGCATGAATGTTCAGATCCAAATGATTCAAAATAAAAGTTCATATTGACATAAGAAATAGTAATACTTCAAGCATACTAATCAAAGCAATCATGTCTTCTCAAAATAACATGGCTAAAGAAAGTTCATCCCTACAAAATCATATAGTTAGGATATGCTTCATTTTCGTCACACAAAAATGCTCCCATCTTATACACCCCAGATGACAAGCCAAGCAATTGTTTCATACTTAAATAATCTCAAACTTTTTCAACTTTCACGCAATACATGAGCGTCAGCCATGGATATAGCACTATGGGTGGAATAGAATATAATGATGGGGATTGTGTGGAGAAGACAAAAAAGGAGAAAGTCTCACATTGATGAGGATAATCAATGGGCTATGGAGATGCCCATCAATTGATGTCAACATGAGGAGTAGGGATTGCCATGCAACAGATGCACTATAGCTATAAATGTGTGAAAGCTCAACAAAAGAAACTAGTGGGTGTGCACCCAACTTGCTTGCTCATGAAGACCTAGGGCATTTGAGAAGCCCATCATAGGATTATACAAGCCAAGTTCTATAATGAAAAATTCCCACTAGTATATGAAAGTGACAACATATGAGACTCGCTATATGAAGAACATGGTGCTACCTTGAAGCACAAGTGTGGAAAAAGAGATTGTAACATTGCCCCCTTTTTTTCCTTTTCTTCTTTTTTTGGGCCTTTCTTTTTTTTCTTTTTGGCCTTTCTTTTTTTTCTTTTTTCTTTTCCTTGGCCTTTCTTTTTTTCTTTTTGGGACAATGCTCTAATAATGATGATCATCACACTTCTATATATTTACAACTCATGAATTACAAATCGAAACAAGAACAAGATATGACTCTATATGAATGCCTCTGGCGGTGTACCGGGATGGGCAATGAATCAAGAGTGACATGTATGAAAATTTATGCATGGTGGCTTTTGCCACAAATATGATGTCAACTACATGATCATGCAAGGCAACATACCAATAGTAATGTATGCCATGATGATAAACGGAACAATGGAAAGTTGCATGGCAATATATCTTGGAATGGCTATGGAAATGCCATAATAGGTGGTATGGTGGCTGTTTTGAGGAAGATATAAGGAGTTTTATGTGTGATAGAGCGTATCGTATCACGGGGTTTGGATGCACCAGCGAAGTTTGCACCAACTCTCAAGGTGAGAAAGGGCAATGCTCGGTACCGAAGAGGCTAGCAATGATGGAAAGATAAAAGTGCGTATAATCCATGGACTCATCATTAGTCAAAAGAACTCATATACTTATTGCAAAAATCTACAAGTCATCAAAAACCAAGCACTACGCACATGCTCCTAGAGGGATAGATTGGTAGGAAAAGACCATCGCTCGTCCCCGACCGCCACTCATAAGGATGCACAATCTAAGAACACCTCATGTTTCAAATTTGTTACACAATTTTAACCATACGTGCATGCTACGAGACTTGCTAACTCCAACACAAGCATTCTTTAAATTCATAATCACCCAACTAGCATGACTCTAATATCACTACCTCCATATCTCAAAACAGTTATCAAGTATCAAATTGATCATAGCATCCAATTCACTTCCTATGATAGTTTTTATTATACCCACCTTGGATGCCCACCATTCTAGGACCAAATTTATAACCACAGCAAATACCATGCTGTTCTAAAAGAATCTCAAAATAATATAAGTGAATCATGAGAGCTCATCTATTTCTTCAAAATATAACCACCGCCGTGCTCTAAAAGATATAAGTGAAGCGCTAGAGCAAATGACAAACTACTCCAAAAGATATAAGTGAAGATCAATGAGTAGTCAAATAATTATGTAACTATGTGAAGACTCTCTAACATTTAAGAATTTCAGATCTTGGTATTTTATTCAAACAGCAAGCAAAACAAAATAAAATGTCGCTGCAAGGATAGCACAACTCATGTGAAGAAGCAAAAACTTAGGTTCAACCGATACTAACCGATAATTGTTGAAGAAGAAAGGTGGGATGCCTACCGGGGCATCCCCATGCTTAGATGCTTGAGACTTCTTGAAATATTATCTTGGGGTGACTTGGTAATCCCCTAGCTTGATCTTTTGTGTCTCCTTAATTCCTCTCATATCACGGTTTCCTACATCTCGAAAGCTTCATCCACACCAAACTCAACAAGAACTCGTGAGATAAGTTAGTATAAATCAATGCAAAACCTTATCATTTTCTACTGTAACAAATCACTAAGATTATTATTAAACATTGGATACTAAATGTCTCTGCATATTTAATACTTGTATCCTAAAATAGAATCATTAAACAAGCAAACATATGCAAACAATGCAAACATAACAGCAATCTGCCAAAACAGTATAGTCTGTAAAGAATGCAAGATTCATCATACTTCCCTAACTCCAAAATTATAAGAAAAATACTAAGATATATAAGATTTATCAGATCTCATTATGCAAAAAGATTCAACATTATATCATTCTCTGACTTTTCTAGGGAATTTTTGCAACAGCGGTAAACTTTCTATTTTGAAACAGCAACATGTATACGAGCAAAATAAGCATGGTAAAGGCTATCCTTGACATTTTTATTGAAAATAAAGATGCAAGATGTTATTATAAATAACATCAAGCAAATACTTATAAAATAAAATGATGCTCCAAGCAAAACACATATCATGTGGCGAATACAAATATAGCTCCAAGTAAAGTTGATGAACGAAGACGAAAGAGGGGATGCCATCCGGGGCATCCCCAAGCTTAGGCTCTTGGTTGTACTTGAATATTACCTTGGGGTGCCTTTGGCATCCCCAAGCTTAGGCTCTTTCCACTCCTTATTCTATAGTCCATCGAATCTTTACCCAAAACTTGAAAACTTCAACCACACAAAACTTAATAGAAAATCTCATGAGCTCCGTTAGTACAAGAAAACAAACCATCACTTTAAGGTAATGTAATGAACTTATTATTTATTTATATTGGTGTTAAACCTAGTGTATTACAACTTATCTATGGTTCATACCCTCCGGTACTACTCATAGATTCATCAAAATAAGCAAACAACACAATGAAAACAGAATCTGTCAAAAACAGAACAGTCTGTAGTAATATGTATCAAACGTATACTTATGGCACTCGAAAAATTCTGAAATAAATTGGTGGACGTGAGGAATTCGTATATTAATCATCTTAAAAAATAATCAACCTAAAAGCACTCTTAAGTAAAAAATTACAGCAAATCTTGTGAGCGCTAAAGTTTCTGTTTTTTACAGCAAGATCATAAAGACTTCACCCAAGTCTTCCCAAAGGTTCTACTTGGCACAAACACTAATTAAAACATTAAACAACATATAACCAGAGGCTATATGAATTATTTATTACTAAACAGGGACAAAAATGAAGGATCAAAAATAAATTGGGTTGCCTCCCAACAAGCGCTAACATTTAACGCCCCTAGCTAGGCATGATGATTCCAATGATGCTCAAATAAAAGATAAGAATTGAAACATAAAGAGAGCATCATGAAGAATATGACTAGCAAATTTAAGTCTAACCCACTTCCTATGCATAGGGATTTTGTGATCAAAAAACTTGTGGGAACAATAATCAATTAGCATAGGAAGGTAAAACAAGCATAACTTCAAAATTTTCAACACATAGAGAGGAAACTTGATATTATTGCAATTCCTACAAGCATATGTTCCTCCTTCATAATAATTTTCAGTATCATCATGAATTAATTCAACAATATAACCAGCACCTAAAGCATTCTTTCATGATCTACAAGCATAGAAAATTTACTACTCTCCACATAAGCAAAATTCTTCTCATTCGGAATGGTGGGACTGTCATAAGAGACTTGAATACTATAAATTATTTCCACACTAAAAGAGTAATGTTCAGAAAAATGGTAATCATAATCATGACAAGTTTTATAAATATAATCATCACTACTTTTTATATCATAAGTTCATCATAATAATCATCATAAGTAGCAACTTTGTTCTCATCATAATCGATGGAAACCTCTTCCAAGATAGTGGAATCATCACTAAATAAAGTTGACACTCTTCCAAATCCACTTTAATATTCATCACAAAAAGATTCAACATCTTCCAAAATAGTGGGATCACTACTTCCTAAAGTTGACACTCTTCCAAACCCACTTTCATCAATATAATCATCATAGGTAAGAGGCATGCTATCATCATAACAACTTTGCATATCTAAACTTGGGAGGATAAAAATATCATATTCATTAAACATAGCATCCCCAAGCTTGGGACAAACAATAATTGCAGAAAATATATTCTCAAATATGTCATCCTCATCAAACATAGCTTCCCCAAGCTTGGGCCTTTTCATATCATAAGCATAATCACTCTAATCATTAATAGTATGGATAGCACCAATAGTATAGCAATTATCATCATCACAATGAGTAGTAGGAGCAACATTATTTGGGAGAGATACCTCTCTACCTTTGCTGCTCCTTCTTTTCTATTTCTTCTTCACATTTTGTGTGGGTTCAACCCTCTTCTTTGAGCTCCTTATTGATGAGATTGGTTGAATAGAAAGCTCCTCCTCGTTACCTGATTCATCATAAGAAATAATAGGAGGATATTGGGAAGTCTCTTCCCTTTCATTAGTATTCTCTTCATCTTCTATTTGCTTTCTTTTCTTTATGTAATTGGCAATATAAGGATTTTCAATGCAATTCACCGTACAATACATATAAATTTCCTCTAGATCAATATCAAGGAATTTCTCAAGGTTATATTCTGGAATATGCTTAGTTGCACGTTTCAATTCTTCATAACCCAAAAGAAAACTAAGTTCATTATGATGTGCAAGGGAAATCAAGTCATCACAATTTTTGAACACGATTCGATCATGAAACAATTTGCACCGGAGATTTAAATGACCATGTTCATTGCAAAGTTCACAAGTACGGTAAAGATATCTTATATTTTCAGCACTCTTATCTAGCCTTTCTTGCAACCCTTTAGTTTCTAAATGCTTATGCCTCTTGCAATATCTATCTTCGCTATTTGGTGTGTACTTGCAAACCCGATGCACTCCACAAAAATTGACATGCTTATAGGAGACATTTTCGTCATAACTAGTGCAATCATCATTAGTACTATGGATATTCAGAGAGTTCATACTAACAACATTGCAATCATGCTCATCATTCAAAGATTTAGTATCAAACATTCTATAGACTTCGTCTTCTAGCACTTGAGCACAATTTTCCTCTTCATCATACTCACGAAAGATATTAAAAAGACGAAGCGTATGAGGCAAACTCAATTCCATTTTTTGGTAGTTTTATTTTATAAACTAAACTAGTGATATAACAAGAAACAAAAATATTCGATTGCAAGATCTAAAGATATACCTTCAAGCACTCACCTCCCCGGCAACGGCGCTAGAAAAGAGCTTGATGTCTACTACACAACCTTCTTCTTGTAGACGTTGTTGGGCCTCCAAGTGTAGAGATTTGTAGGACAGTAGCAAATTTCCCTCAAGTGGATGACCTAAGGTTTATCAATCCGTGGGAGGCGTAGGATGAAGATGGTCACTCTCAAATAACCCTGCAACCAAATAACAAAGAGTCTCTTGTGTCCCCAACACACCCAATACAATGGTAAATTGTATAGGTGCACTAGTTCGACGAAGAGATGGTGATACAAGTGCAATATGGATAGTAGATAAAGGTATTTGTAATCTGAAATTATAAAAACAGCAAGGTAAGTAATGATAAAAGTGAGCGTAAACGGTATTGCAATGATAGGAAACAAGGCCTAAGGTTCATACTTTCACTAGTGCAAGTTCTCTCAACAATAATAACATAAATGGATCATATAACTATCCCTCAACATGCAACAAAGAGTCACTCCAAAGTCACTAATAGCGGAGAAAAAACAAAGATATTATGGTAGGGTACGAAACCACCTCAAAGTTATCCTTTTTGATCTATCTATTCAAGAGTCCGTAGTAAAATGACATGAAGCTATTCTTTCAGTCCGACCTATCATAGAGTTTATAATAGAATAACACCTTAAGACACAAATCAACCAAAACACTAATGTCACCTAGATACTCCATTGTCACCTCAAGTATTCGTGGGAATGATTATATGATATGCATCACACAATCTCAGATTCATCTATTCAACCAACACAAAGTACTTCAAAGAGTGCCCCAAAGTTTCTATCGGAGAGTCAAGACGAAAACGTGTGCCAACCCCTATGCATAAGTTCACAAGGTCACTGAACCCGCAAGTTGATCACCAAAACATACATCAAGTGGATTACGTGAATATCCCATTGTCACCACAAATAAGCACGGCAAGACATACATCAAGTGTTCTCAAATCCTTAAAGACTCAATCCGACAAGATAACTTGAAAGAGAAAACTCAATCCATTATAAGTGAGTAGAGGGGGGAGAAACATCATAAGATCCAAGTATAATAGCAAAGCTCGTGATACATCAAGATCGTGCCATAGAGAGAACACGAGAGAGATCAAACACATAGCTACTGGTACATACCCTCATCCTCGAGGGTGAACTACTCCCTCCTCGTCATGGAAATCACCGGTGTGATGAAGATGGCCACCGGTGAAGGATCCCCCTCCGGCAGGGTGCAGGGAAGGGCTCCCGAGAGGTTTATAGTGGCTACAGAGGATTGCGGCAGCGGAACTCCCGATCTATCTTGATATTCGATGATTTTAGGGTACGCAGGCTTACATAGGCGAAAGAAGTCGGTCAAGGGGGTGCTCGAGGGGCCACGAGACAGGGGGCGCGCCCAGTAGGGGGGGCGCCCTTCTATCTCGTGGCCTCCTCGAGGCTCTTCTGACGTGAACTCCAAGTCTCCTGGATGATATTCTTCCAAAAAAATCACGCTGCCGAAGGTTTCGTTCTGTTTGGACTCCGTTTGATATTCATTTTCTTCGAAATACTGAAACAGGGAATAAAACAACAATATGGGCTGGGCCTCCGGTTAGTAGGTTAGTCCCAAAAGTAATATAAAAGTGTATAATAAAGCCCGTAATCATTTAAAATAGGTAATATAATAGCATGGAACAATCAAAAATTATAGATACGTTGGAGACGTATCAGGCATCCCCAAGCTTAATTCCTGCTCGTCCTCGAGTAGGTAAATGATAAAAACATAATTTTTGATGGGGAATGCTACCTACCATGATTCTCAATGTAATTTATCTTTATTGTGGCATGAATGTTCAGATCCAAATGATTCAAGATAAAAGCTTACAAAAACATAAAAATAATAATGCTTCAAAGCATACTAACAAATAATCATGTCATATCAAAATAGCATAGCCAAAGAAAGCTTATCCCTACAAAATCATATAGTTAGGCCATGCTTCATTTTCATTACACAAAATACTCCCATCATGCACAACCCCGATAACAAGCCGAGCAATTGTTTCATACTTTTTAACGCGCTTCAGCTTCTTTCAACTCTAACGCAATACATGAGCGTAAGCCATGGACATAGCACTATGGTGGTGGTTGTGAGGACAAAAAGAGGGAGGAGATAATCTCACATCAACTAGGCGTATCAACGGGCTATGGAGATGCCCATCAATAGATATCAATGTGAGTGAGTAGGGATTGCCATGCAACGGATGCACTGGAGCTATAAATATATGAAAGCTCAACAAAAAGAACTAAGTGGGTGTGCATCCAACTCGCTTGCTCACGAAGACCTAGGGCATTTTGAGGAAGCCCATCATTGGAATATACAAGCCAAGTTCTATAATGAAAAAAATTCCCACTTAGTATGAAAGTGACAACATAGGAGACTCTCTATCACGAAGATCATGGTGCTACTTTGAAGCACAAGTGTGGAAAAAGAGATAGTAGCATTGTCCCTTCTCTCTTTTTCTCTCATTTTATTTTTTTATTCTCTTTTTTTTCTTTCTCTTTTTTTTCTTTGTCCTTTCCCATTTTTTTCTTTTTGGCCTTTCTCTTTTTTTTCTTCTCTTTCTTTTTTCTTTTTTCTTTTTGTAAAGTCCGAAGTCTCATCCCAATTTGTGGGGGAATCATAGTCTTAATCATCCTTTCCTCACTGAGACAATGCTCTAATAATGAAGATCATCACACTTTTATGGATTTACAACTCAAGAATTACAACTCAAAGCTAGAACAAGATATGACTCTATATGAATGCCTCCGACGGTGTACCGGGATATGCAATGAATCAAGAGTGACATGTATGAAAATTATGAAGGTGGCCTTGCCACAAATACGATGTCAACTATATGATCATGCAAAGAGCAATATGACAATGATGAAACGTGTCATAATAAACGGAATGGTGGAAAGTTGCATGGCAATATATCTCGGAATGGCTATGGAAATGCCAAAATAGGTAGGTATGGTGGCTGTTTTGAGGAAGGTAAATAAAGGGTTTATGCTACCGGCGAAAATTGCGCGGTAAAATAGAGGCTATCTAAGTGGAAGGATGAGTGTGTGTATATCCATGGACTCTCATTAGTCATAAAGAACTCATATACTTATTGCAAAAATCTACTTAGCCCTCGAAGCAAAGTACTACTACGCATGCCCCAAGAGGGATAGATTGGTAGGAAAAAATTCCATCGCTCGTCCCCGACTGCCAATCATAAGGAAGACACTCAAAAGAGCACCTCATGCAACAAATTTGTCACACAACTTTTACCATACGTGCATGCTGCGGGACTTGCCAACATCAACAAAAGTATTTCTCAATTTCACAATTATCCACTAGCATGACCCTAACATTACTACCTTTATATCTCAAAACAATTATCAAGCAACATATTGATCATAGCATCCAATTCACTTCCTATGATAGTTTTAATTCAAATTACCATGCTGTTTAAGACTCTCAAAATAATATAAGTGAAGCATGAGAGACTAGCAATTTCTCCAAAATTAAGAAACCACCGTGCTCTAAAAGATATAAGTGAAGTTCAATGAGTAGTCAAATAATTGTGCAACTATGTGAAGATTCTATAACATTTAGGAATTTCAGATCTTGGTATTGTATTCAAGCAGCAAGCAAAACAAAACAAAATGACATTGCAAGGATAGCACAACTCATGTGAAGAAGCAAAAACTTAGGCTCAACCGATACTAACCGATAGTTGTTGAAGAAGAAAGGTGGGATGCCTACCGGGGCATCCCCAAGCGTAGATGCTTGAGACTTCTTGAAATATTATCTTGGGGTGCCTTGGGCATCCCCAAGCTTGAGCTTTTATGTCTCCTTAATTCCTCTCATATCATGGTTTCTCTTTTTATCAAAAGCTTCATCCACAGCAAACTCAACAAGAACTCGTGAGATAGGTTAGTATAAACCAATGCAAAACCATATCATCTTCTACTATAACAAATCACTAACATTATTATTCAACATTGCATACTAAATGCCTCTGCATATTTAACACTCCTATCCTCAAATAGAATCATTAAACAAGCAAACATATGCAAACAATGCAACCATAACAGCAATCTGCCAAAACAGTATAGTCTGTAAAGAATGCAAGAGTATCAATACTTCCCTGACTCCAAAAATTATGAGAGAAAATTCCCACTGTAATAAATTTATCAGATCTTAATATGCAAAAATATTCAACATTATACCATTCTCTGACTTTTCTAGGGAATTTCTGCAACAGCGGTAAACTTTCTGTTTTCAAACAGCAACATGTATACTAGCAAAATAAGCATGGTAAAGGCTATCCTTGACATTTTTATTGAAAATAAAGATGCAAAACATTATTATAACTAACATCAAGCAAAAACTAACAAAATAAAATGGTGCTCCAAGCAAAACACATACCATGTGGCGAATAAAAATAAAGCTCCAAGTAGAGTTACCGATGAACAAAGACGAAAGAGGGGATGCCATCCGGGGCATCCCCAAGCTTAGTTGCTTGGGTGTCCTTGAATATTACCTTGGAGTGCCTTGGGAATCCCCAAGCTTAGGCTCCTGCCACTCCTTATTCCATAGTCCATCGAATCCTTACCCAAAACTTGAAAACTTCAACCACACAAAACTCAACACAAAACTCGTAAGCTCCGTTAGTATAAGAAAATAAATCACCACTTAGTTACTGTAATGAACTCATCATAAATTCATATTGGTGTAATATCTACTGTATTCTAACTTCTCTATGGTTCATACCCTTACATACTAGCCATAGATTCATCAAAATAAGCAAACAACACAATGAAAACAGAATCTGTTAAAAACAGAATAGTCTGTAGTAATATGTATCAAACGTATACTTCTGGAACTCAAAAAATTCTGAAATAAATTTCTGGACCTGAGTAATTTGTCTATTAATCATATGAAAAAACAATCAACCTAAAAGCACTCTCCAGTAAAAAATGGCAGCCATTCTCGTGAGCGCTAAAGTTTCTGTTTTCTACAGCAAGATCATATAAACTTCACCCAAGTCTTCCCAAAGGTTCTACTTGGCACTTTATTGAAATAAAAGCTATAAAACATGATTACTACAGTATAATAATCATGTGGACACATACAAAAAGTAAGGATAAATATTGGGTTGTCCCCCAACAAGCGCTTTTCTTTAATGCCTTTCTAGCTAGGCATGATGATGGCAATGATGCTCACATAAAAGATAAGAATTGAAACATAACGGGAGCATCATGAAGCATATGACTAGCACATTTAAGTCTAACCCACTTCCTATGCATAGGGATTTTGTGAGCAAACAACTTATGGGAACAATAATCAACTAGCATAGCAAAGTAAAACAAGAATAGCTTCAAAATTTTCAACACATAGGGAGGAAACTTGATATTATTACAATTCCTACAAGCATATGTTTCTCTCTCATAATAATTTTCAGTAGCATCATGAATGAATTCAATAATATAACCAGCACCTAAATCATTCTTTTCATGATCTACAAGCATAGAAAATTTACTACTCTCCACATAAGCAAATTTCTTCTCATCAAAAGTAGTGGGAGCAAACTCAAGAAAATAAATATCATGTGAGGCATAATCCAATTGAAAACTAAAATCATGATGACAAGTTTCATGGTTATCATTACTCTTAATAGAATACAAGTCATCACAATAATCATCATAGATAGCAACTTTGTTCTCATAATCAATTGGAACCTCTTCTGAAATAGTGGAATCATCACTAAATAAAGTTGACACTCTTCCAAATCCACTTTCATGTTCGTCACAATAAGATTCAACATCCTCCAAAATAGTGGGATCACTACTTCCTAAAGTTTACACTCTTCCAAACCCACTTTCATCAATATAATCATCATAAATAGGAGGCATGCTTTCATCATAATAAATATTCTCATCAAAACTTGGGGGACAAAAAATATCATCTTCATCAAACATAGCTTCCCCAAGCTTGTGGCTTTGCATATCATTAGCATTATGGATATTCAAGGAATTCATACTAACTATGTTGCAATCATGCTCATCATTCAAATATTTCATGCAAAACATTTTATAGACTTCTTCTTCTAGCACTTGAGCACAATTTTCCCTACCATCATTCTCACAAAAGATATTAAAAAGATGAAGCGTATGAGGCAAACTCAATTCCATTTTTTTGTAATTTTCTTTTATAGACTAAACTAGTGATAAAACAAGAAACAAAAAGACTCAAGTGCAAGATCTAAAGATATACCTTCAAGCACTCACCCCAGAAAAGAGCTTAGTTGACGGGGTGTGAGTACCGTTTACCTAGCCTCCCTAGCAACGGCGCCAGAAAAGAGCTTGATGTCTACTACACAACCTTCTTCTTGTAGATGTTGTTGGGCTTGCAAGTGCACAGGTTTGTAGGACAGTAGCAAATTACCCTCAAGTGGGTGACCTAAGGTTTATCAATCCATAGGAGGCGTAGGATGAAGATGGTCTCTCTCAAACAACCCTACAACCAAATAACAAAGAGTCTCTTGTGTCCCCAACACACCCAATACAATGGTAAATTGTATAGGTGCACTAGTTCGGTGAAGAGATGGTGATACAAGTGGAATATGGATGGTAGATAAAGGTATTCGTAAGCTAAAATTATAAAAAAAGCAAGGTAGCAAGCGATAAAAGTGAGTGTAAACGGTATTGCAATGTTAGGAAACAAGGCCTAGGGTTCATACTTTCACTAGTGCAAGTTCTCTCAACAATAATAACATAGATAGATCATATAACAATCCCTCAACATGCAACAAAGAGTCACTCCAAAGACACTAATAGCGGAGAACAAACAAAGAGATTATGGTAGGGTACGAAACCACCTCAAAGCTATTCTTTCGGATCAATCTATTCAAGAGTTCGTACTAGAATAACACCTTAAGACACAAATCAACCAAAACCCTAATGTCACCTAGATACTCCATTGTCACCTAAAGTATCCGTGAGCATGATTATACGATATGAATCACACAATCTCAGATTCATCTATTCAACCAACACAAAGTACTTCAAAGAGTGCCCCAAAGTTTCTACCGGAGAGTCAAGAACGTGTGCCAACCCCTATGCATAGGTTCATGGGCGGAACCCGCAAGTTGGTCACCAAAACATACATCAAGTGGCACATGATATCCCATTGTCACCATAGATAAGCACGGCAAGACATACATCAAGTGTTCTCATAAAAGACTCAATCCGATAAGATAACTTCAAAGGGGAAACTCAATTCATCACAAGAGAGTAGAGGGGGAGAAACATCATAAGATCCAACTACAATAGCAAAGCTCGGGGTACATCAAGATCGTGCCATAGAGGGAACACGAGAGAGAACACGAGAGGGAGAGATCAAACACATAGCTACTGGTACATACCCTCAGCCTCGAGGGTGAACTACTCCCTCCTCGTCATGGAGAGCGTCGGGATGATGAAGATGGCCACTGGTGAAGGATCCCCCCTCCGGCAGGGTGCCGGGAAGGGCTCCCGAGAGGTTTATGGTGGCTACAGAGGCTTGCGGTGGCGGAGCTCCCGATCTATCTTGATATTCGATGTTTTAGGGTACGCAGGTTTATATAGGCGAAAGAAGTCGGTCGGGGGGTGCTCGAGGGGCCCACGAGACAGGGGCGCGCACCCAGTAGGGGGGCCCTCCTATCTCGTGGCCTCCTCGAGGCTCTTCTGACGTGAACTCTAAGTCTCCTGGATGACATTCTTCCAAAAAATCACGCTGCCGAAGGTTTCGTTCCGTTTGGACTCCGTTTGATATTCCTTTTCTTTGAAATACTGAAATAGGCAATAAAATAGCAATATGGGTTGGGCCTCCGGTTGGTAGGTTAGTCCCAAAAGTAATATAAAAGTGTATAATAAAGCCCGTAATCATTTAAAACAAGTAATATAATAGCATGGAACAATAAAAAATTATAGATACGTTGGAGACGTATCAGAGGACGACCAACATCCACCCAATAATGCGCAAAAATTTCATTGGCCTCTTTCATTATAAATCTGAACTCATGTGCTAGAAAGATGGTAGCCGCTCGCTTAACAGAAGAATGCTCAATATTGGAAAACTCTAGAAAAATCCTTTGTATGCAAGGATGCATGTGGATAAATTGTCTTTCAAGTTCAACTACGAGCAAAGATATAGCATCCGCAAGGCTACTAGTTCTATGAATAATAGACCCACCTATAGTGGGAAAAGCACCGGCACAAGTAAAGAAATCTTGAATAACTCCATTTCCAATAATATTGCCACTACCAATCCGGAACTTTTAAGTATGTAAAATAGTAGGTTCTTCATGAGTATTATTAAAAGCATCAAAGTTTCCCCCATCATTACTACTATCTTTTTCAATGATAACCCCCCGAGTTTGAGACATGATGGCAACAAACCACACTCACAAACAAGCACACAAGGAGAAAGTGAGAAGAAACGAACGGAAGAGGGGCGAAGAAAAGGCAAAGGTTTTCGAAAATCGTTTTAGAAGTTGGGGAGAGGAAAACGAGAGGTGAATGGGAAATAATGTAATGCGAGGGAGAAGAGTTTATGATGGGTACTTGGTATGTCTTGACTTGGCATAGATATCCCCGGCAACGGTGCCAGAAATCCTTCTTGCTACCTCTTGAGAATGCGTTGGTTTTCCCTTGAAGAGGAAAGGGTGATTGATGTCTACTACACAACCTTCTTCTTGTAGACGTTGTTGGGCCTCCAAGTGCAGAGGTTTGTAGGACAGTAGCAAATTTCCCTCAAGTGGATGACCTAAGGTTTATCAATCCGTGGGAGGTGTAGGATGAAGATGGTCTCTCTCAAACAACCCTGCAACCAAATAACAAAGAGTCTCTTGTGTCCCCAACAGACCCAATACAATGGTAAATTGTATAGGTGCACTAGTTCGGCGAAGAGATGGTGATACAAGTGCAATATGGATGGTAGATATAGGTTTTTGTAATCTGAAAATATAAGAATAGCAAGGTAGCAAGTGGTAAAAGTGAGCGTAAATAGTATTGCAATGCTTCGAAACAAGGCCTAGGGTTCATACTTTCACTAGTGCAAGTTCTCTCAACAATAATAACATAATTAGATCATATAACAATCCCTCAACATGCAACAAAGAGTCACCCCAAAGTCACTAATAGCAGAGAACAAACAAAGAGATTATTGTAGGGTACGAAACCACCTCAAAGTTATTCTTTCTGATCGATCTATTCAAGAGTCCGTAGTAAAATAACACGAAGGTATTCTTTGCATTCGATCTATCCTAGAGTTCGTACTAGAATAACACCTTAAGACACACATCAACCAAAACCCTAATGTCACCTAGATACTCCATTGTCACCTCAAGTATCCGTGGGCATGATTATACGATATGCATCACACAATCTCAGATTCATCTATTCAACCAACACAAAGAACTTCAAAGAGTGCCCCAAAGTTTCTACCGGAGATTCAAGAAAAAAAGTGTGCCAACCCCTATGCATATGTTCACAAGGTCATTGAACCCGCAAGTTGATCACCAAAACATACATCAAGTAGATCACGTGAATATCCCATTGTCACCATAGATAAGCACATGCAAGACATACATCAAGTGTTCTCAAATCCTTAAAGACTCAATCCGATAAGATAACTTCAAAGGGAAAACTCAATCCATTACAAGAGAGTAGAGGGGGAGAAACATCATAAGATCCAACTATAAGAGGAAAGCTCGCGATACATCAAGATCGTGCCATATCAAGAACACGAGAGAGAGAGAGAGAGAGATCAAACACATAGCTACTGGTACATACCCTCAGCCCCGAGGGTGAACTACTCCTTCCTCGTCATGGAGAGCGCCGGGATGATGTAGATGGCCACCGGTGAGGGACCCCCCCTCCGGCAGGGTGCCGGAATAGGGTCCCGATTGGTTTTTGGTGGCTACAGAGGCTTGCGGCGGCGGAACTCCCGATCTATTGTGCTCCTGGATGTTTTCGGAGTATATGGGTATATAGGAGGAATAAGTAGGTCGGTGGAGCTACAAGGGGCCCATGACGGTGGGGGGCGCGCCTCCCTGCCTCGTGGCCTTCTTGCTTCTTTCTTGACGTCCACTCCAAGTCCTCTGGATCACGTTTGTTCCAAAAACGACACTCCCGAAGGTTTCATTCCGTTTGGTCTCTGTTTGATATTCCTTTTCTACGAAACACTAAAATGGACAAAAAAACAACAATTTGGGCTGGGCCTCCGGTTAATAGGTTAGTCCCAAAAATAACATAAAAGTGTATAATAAAGCCCATTAAACATCCAAAAAAGATAACATAATAGCATGAATACTTCATAAATTATAGATACGTTGGAGACGTATCAATGATGCATCAAAGCAGCGTAAGTATTTCCCTTAGTTTTGAGAACCAAGGTATCAATCCAGTAGGAGACGACACATGATATGTCTCCAATGTATCTATAATTTTTTATTGTTCCATGCTATTATATTACCTGTTTTGGATGTTTATGGGCTTTACTAAACACTTTTATATCATTTTTGGGACTAACCTATTAACCGGAGGCCCAACCCAAATTGCTGTTTTTTTGCCTGATTGAGTGTTTCGCAGAAAAGGAATATCAAACGGAGTCCAAACGGAATGAAACCTTCGGGAGCGATCTTTTTGGAACAAACGCAATCCAGGAGACTTGGAGTAGACGTCAAGCAGCAGCCAAGGAAGCCACGAGGCAGGAGGGCGCGCCCTAGGGGGTGGGCATGCCCCCCACCCTTGTGGGTCCCTCGTGGCTCCCCTGACCGACTTCCTTCGCCTATATATATATATCTACGTACCCTAAAAACATCCACGAGCACCATGAAAAACTATTTCCACCGCCGCAACCTTCTGTACCTGGGAGATCCCATCTTGGAGCCTTTTCCGGCGCTCTGCCGGAGGGGGAATCGATCATGGAGGGCTTCTACATCAATGCCATAGCCTCTCCGATGAGTTGTGAGTAGTTTACCGCAGACCTTCGGGTCCATAGTTATTAGCTAGATGGCTTCTTCTCTCTCTTTGAATCTCAATACAAAGTTCTCCTCGATCTTCTTGGAGATCTATTTGATGTAACTCTTTTTGCGGTGTGTTTGTCGAGATCTGATGAATTGTGGGTTTATGATCAAGTTTATCTATGAGAAATATTTGAATCTCCTCTGAATTCTTTTATGTATGATTGGTTATCTTTGCAAGTCTCTTCGAATTATCAGTTTGATTTGGCCTACTAGATTTATCTTTGTTGCAATGGGAGAAGTGCTTAGCTTTGGGTTCAATCTTGCGGTGTCCTTTCCTAGTGACAGTAGGGGCAGCAAGGCACGTATTGTATTGTTGACATCGAGGATAAAAAGATGGGGTTTATATCATATTGCTTGAGTTTATCCTTCTACATCATGTCATCTTGCCTAATGCATTACTCTATTCTTATGAACTTAATACTCTAGATGCATGCTGGATAGCGGTCGATGTGTGGAGTAATAGTAGTAGATGCATGCAAGAGTCGGTCTACTGATCTTGGACGTGATGCCTGTATACATGATCATGCCTAGATATTCTCATAACTATGCACTTTTCTATCCATTGCTCGACAGTAATTTGTTCACCCACCGTAATACTTATGCTATCTTGAGAGAAGCCACTAGTAAAACCTATGGCCCCCGGGTCTATTGTCCATCATATAAGTTTTCGATCTACTTTATTTTGCAATCTTTACTTTTCAATCTACATCATAAAAATACCAAAAATATTTATCTTATCTTATTATCTCTATCAGATCTCACTTTTGCAAGTGGCCATGAAGGGATTGACAACCCCTTTATCGCATTGGTTGTGAGGTTCTTGTTTATTTGTGTAGGTACGAGGGACTTGGAGTGTATTCTCCTACTGGATTGATACCTTGGTTCTCAAAACTAAGGGAAATACTTACGCTACTCTTGTAGCGACCCGACCTCAGACGGTCAGGTCTCTGCAGTAATGCTGACACGCACAGTACTCAAAGGATTTATAATAGAGTAGCAATCACACACTTATTACATTGAATGTCTCCAAAAGAGAACTTATTACAATAATATGGCTTAAGGCCATCTAATGCGAAAACAGCGGAAGACTTGGAAGATAAAGTGAGTCCATCAACTCCAACGGCATAGCTGAGCTGCACGGCAGCGACCTAACGAACCTTACTCCACGTCTGAAAAGTCTGCAACATAATACGTTGCAGCCCGAGAACGCGTCAGCACATGGAATATGCTGGCAATATAACACAATAGAATGAAAATAGAACAATGCTAATACTACATGCATATTTGGCTGGTGGAAAGCTCTATGGTTATAGTTTTGCATAAAGCCAATTTTTCCCTACTACAAAGGAATAAATTTGATTTAACTATCATGGTAGTTGAACAACATTGAGAAGGTAACCCCAACTCAATCCCAATTAAAGTGATTAACAACCCAACAATATTAATTAAGAGTGATGAGATACATAAGAAGCTTCAAGTACTAGATACTCAGAATTTGTCCATAACCGGGGACACGGCTAACCATGATTAGATTGTACACTATGCAGAGGTTTGCGCACTTTTCCCCACAATACTCGATCGCCTTCGTTGATTTCTCGCACTGCATGGTGTTTGAGAAACGGATGACCGAGACACTGTCTTTCAGAAACATTAACTCTCTACTCCGGGTAGACCATACAAAACCTACAAAACCCACTACCTGCTGATCTACCTGTTCAAGAGCTTCACGTAACTTACTCAACTATGCTAGAGCCCATAATAGCTTGTGGCTGCACACAGAAGTTTCTAGCATGAATCATCCCAGTTCCCTTTGAGCCTGGGTGGCGGTCCATAGGAAAAATCACACGGTAACCCCGGGATTTCCAAAAAAATAAACAGGCAATCACTGGTATCCCCAGGTGCCTCAATCCACCCAGATGTGTATTTAAGTAGCCACCTTAAGTTGAACCATTAAGTAACAATCTCACATCTATCATGGAATACACTCAAACCCAATCCACGTCTACGAGCATAGCATGGCAATATAAGCAACACGTAGAAGTAACTCCCAAGGGTTTGATATAAACAGGGCAATAGGTTCTACCTCATCAACTACTTCCCAATCCACAAGTTAAAGACATCCTAATCATGCAATGTTTGAGGATTGAACTAATGCAATGAAAACTGGGTATGGAAAGAGTATGATCAATGTGTTACTTGCCTTGCTGACGATCCGTGAATCCTAGAGACTCGTAGTAACACGCTTCGCACTCCGGGAATTCTATCGCAAACAAACAATAACACACATAAGCAACAAGCAAAGATGCACCAGTAAAACTCCAAATAAAAGAGTTTGACCGGAGAGTTCAACTTAAGAACTCCGGTTCACAAAAAGAATCAAATCAAACGGAGCAACGAAACTCAAACGGCGAAAGAAATAAGATCCGTTTACTAATCTGAACTAGGGGAAAATTTTACAGTACCAAAACTTAGTTTAAGTTGATTAAGCAGAAAGAGGGTTTCGAGACGAAACTCCAGGCTTTTGAATCACTTGATTCCAACTAACGAGCGAAGAGATAAACAGGTTAGAACATCGGATCAGAAATCGCGATCAAAATAATCACGAAATAAATCCGATGAAAAGAAAAACGACGAATGGCTAAACGAACGAATGTTCGTTAGCAGAGACTAAACGACGAACACGTTCATTAAAATGAATGAACGAGCGAACGCTCGCTAAGTAAATAAACCGAAGAATAAAACCGATATATATAAAAGACGAACTAGGGTTTTTCTCAAAAAAACCGAAGGGTTTTTCTCAAAAAAAACCGGCGGCGGGGCGGCTACCTCCGGCGATGTCGTTAGGCAGGGCGGGCGGCTCCGGTGGGGCTCGGCGAGGGGC